>NC_061108.1:45420043-45552543 GCF_015104395.2 Macrobrachium nipponense
TTGTATGCTAGTATATCATTGTGGTATAAAGAGGTGAATACCATCTGCCCCTTCCAGACCCCACCCCAGAGGATCTGACCAACCAAGTGGTTTTTCTTAAATGCCACCAACAGTCCTATTCCTCTGATATTGTAAGCCCTTACTCTGGTTGGGCACAAATCTTTGCTACGGGCCAGATGGTATGCCCTCATACATACCTCCCTAAGCCAGTACAAGCTTTACCATTATGTTATTTATCTTTTATCAGCGTGAAAACAGCAGTAAACTGTATTCTTTCAAGACCTGAAGCTTTGATTAAAATTCTTCTCTCTCAAATTTATCTACGGTTGTGTTGAATCGGATAAGCTTATATTTGTTACTGATGCACAATAACAGTCATTAGCAGCTCAAAAAGTGTTCTCAGCTTCAGCTACAACTTTGTTTAAATTTAATAGTATGTTTCCTTGCTGATCTTTGATCTATAGCGTACATAATTATTACCTAAAAATATATCAGTCCTATTATACATAACATCATTTATGACTGCGGTATTGTTTACTATCGTACGACGGTTGAAATACAAGCCAAATGGATGTTGTTACTCAATTCAGTTGTACTTAGCAAAACATTGTTTCTTGTTCAGTTGTTCATGGCTGTACACATTTACCAAACGAGTAAAACGTTAAAACAAAATTTTCATAATTCTCTTTTTGCTGTTTTTTTTTTACCTTATTTAACTAGAAGACGGGATAAAGTTAGGCTATTGTAATTTGGTCTGTCTCTCTTGCTGCCTGGTTGTACATTGCTGGGCTGCATCCGTTACGAGCGATTGTGATATTTAAAAATATTTTCAAAATATTGTCGTATCAGTATTAATTGTTAAAAAAATGGAAAAATTGGATTATCGAAAGACGAATTATCATAACTCGAACACTACCTGTACAAATAAAAAAGTTACTGAATCTTTGTTTTCGGTAAATTTAAGTAAATATTTTCTAACAAATATGCTTAGAATTTGTTACTGATTTAATTTCTTATCTGTTTTGATATTGTTTGAGCTGTATTATACTTTTACAAAATAAAATTATTTATTAGAAAAAACATACCGTATATTTCCGCGTATAAGATGACCTTTAAATCCTAAAATTCGCCTCTACAAATTGGGGGTTGTCTTATACTGCAATACTAAAGATCAAACCTCAAATTCCAAGATGTGTATAGTTGGCTATAGTAGATTAACATCAGCCATGCATTTGATGCCTAGGCTAGTCCCCTACAATGCTCCTGATTGGCTGTTGATAAGCCAATGACAGGGCTGGAAACTCCCAGTCTCTCTCGAGAGTTCAGATGGGCAGGATGTGTTTCACCTCTCCTGAGGTACATCTTTCAAACGTATCCCTCAGGAGAGGAGGAACACACATCCCACCTATGTGAAATCTCAAGAGAGACAGAGTTTCCAGCACTGTCATTGGCTTATCAACAACCAATCAGGAGCGTCGTAAGGGACAGGCCTAGACATCAAATGCACGGTTGATGTGAATCTACTATAGCTTTGGCCTCGGTGTTATAGCCTAACCACCAACATACATGAAGATTCACTTTATTTCATAAAGTGATAATAAAGGTAAGAAAACCATTTTTATTTTATATATTTTTGGCATATCTTCATAACAAATAGCCTCTATTTGAGGAATAATTCAAAATCAACGAAATGCGATTCTAGCTGAGAAAATACAAACATCGAGTTGCAGTAGTTCACAGCAACCTTCATCTTTCGGTAACCTTTTAGAAATTTCAATGGTGGTGTAATTACAGTAGTAATAACATTTAGGATAACATAATATTGATGTTTCATTAAAAGTTTCTTATACATATTACAAGATTGGTCACATGTGCCATCATCACAGGGATTCCAGTCTGGTTCTGGTGAATTGACTTCGGCTTCGTCGTCGATATAAAAAAAAACATAATTTTTAAAATTATTTTGTCACTTTCTATCTTCACATTCCCCCATGCTTATAAAACAAAACACAGCAAACATCAAGTGAGGCAGCACGTACAACTGTTTTCAAATGTTTCGAGCAATTCAGTCATATGAACGATAATTGTGTAATTATCGTTCATTATTGTATTATTATCAGCGGTTGTTTGAGAATGGTGATGAAACGTAAACAATACAATGGTTTCCCTTTACTGCGAGCTTCTGCATGAAAAACATATAGACTCTGCTTTGTTAAACCCAACTTTGATCATTTATGAAAGAATGTATGTAACTCTGAATAAAGTTCCAATCAGCAACTAAAGACAGTGATGATAACGGTAAAACACGATCAGCTGAGACTGTAAACAAACCTAAAATGGCAATTTGTCGAAAATTGCATTTTCCTAACTATACAAACCTGAGGTCCTTTAACAACAGGAAGTAGCTAGCAGCAGCTGGAACGGTCGTAAGCTTCGAACAAGGGGAGAACGGTAGTTAACTGCTTGTCCGACAATGCGCGCACCCGCGCGCCTGAGAGGTGAAGAATCACTTTTGCTTTAGGCCCATGCAAAAAAATGCAGTGAGGGGTGGCATGGGGTGGGACTATATGTAAAGGACCTCAGGTTTGTATAGTTAGGAAAAATGCAATTTTCGACAAATTGCCATTTGTTCCGACACGAATACAAACCCTCGGTCCTTTAACAATAGGAAAACTCACTTCTTGGTGGGAGGAATCTGAGTCTTTTTGGTGAACAGACTGGTGTTCGTCCAACCTTGGAATGCCTCCCTGGTCGTAAGAGCGAGGGAGGGGTCCAAGCCTCTGTCCGATTGATCGGGGTGTGCACCGCAGGATCAATGGTCAGACCTCTGGGCCAAGTACTAAGAGAGAGGCAAGCGTATCTCTTCGTACCAGCAAGCAAGAACTTGTTCCTGTTTGCAAGAGGCAACATAAAGTATGGGTTTGTCTCAAGCTGGCATCCACTTCCTCCCCCTTGTTGGAGGAAGTGGTGGATATATGCTCCTATCCCTAGTGAAAGGGATAGGATGGGGCTCTGTTGAGTAGCTCACCTGCATCTCGTCCTTATCCAGCAGGGTGACGACCGTGTCCCTCTACCCACAGGTAGAGGGGAAGAAAAAGATGGGAAGAGGAGCCAGTCACACTCTCATTCACTCATCCATTCTTACAGTCACACCAGGACTCGATGCTGTTCAGCCTGCGAGGGTCTGGGTTCGCTACACAACGTGTTGAGCAATCACCAAGGGTCCCAAGGAAAAAGATCCAAGGACCTGTGGGCAATATCCCGAAGGTAGAAGGAGGTGCATGTGGTCTGGTTGGACCAGACCCCTGCCTTCAGTACCCGCGCCACGGAGAAGTTCTTGCGGACAAAGCAGCATCTCCTTCACATCGAAGGCGGTGAAGTCCATTAGGGAGGGGATTGTGAAGGACTTGATCCGATCGTCAGGGACCGAAGGGTTCTGAGTCTTCGCTACAAAGTTCGGTACGAAATCGAGCGTCACGGATCCCCATCCCCTGGATGCTTGACTTCACAGGAAAAGTCATGCAGTTCCCTCAGAGGAAAAGAAGGGAAAAGTCGCATGACCTATCCCTCCTCTCGACTTCGGTGATGTCCAGTACCCATACTGGTCTGTCCGTCTGCAACGAAGAGTCTCGCATCCTCCTATCCCCATGCAGCAAAGTTCTCGGTAGTGGATAGGACACCGACACTCCACGGTGGGTGTCGATGGTATGGGTACTGTGACAAGCTATTAAGACGAGTAATGATTGCTCTGTAACAACCGAACTAAGTCCATAGCGTAGTTCGTAACTGACTCGGGCGCTCTGACAGCTGCCAACTGACTGGTTCCGTATCGGAAGTGAGGCAAGTTGTCCAAGCATCCGAGTAAGTCACGTGACCTTCGCCTTTTAAAGGGTTATGCCGAGAGACCAAACAAATAATGTATTTGTTTGTCACCAATGCCGGACGGCGAGGTGATGATTCTCTTAAGGCATATGCTCAAAAGGCGAAAGTCAATTGCCGTCTAGAGACCTAGGTCCCTGAAGGCAAGACACTCTCATAGTAGTTGAATCTCAGCTAAGGAGAAACAACACTATGTGACGTTGAAGACGAAGGTAGGCAATGAATGCAACCTACGTCTTCCAGCTGAATCGAGAGAAGGAATCTCAAGATTCTGAACCTGTGCTTACAAATGACTGAAAACGCTAACCGCTATTTCATTGCTGTCCGGTGAGAAGTCTTAGTTGCAATGAAAGCGGGGCGTTCTTCAGTAATGAAAACACAGGGAGAGCCGCCTGAAGAACTGCTTCTCATGGGCTGAACGTTTGGAAGTAGAGCTGGCAGGTGTGGGAGTAGGCGATGTCTTTCAATACATCTGCTAATCCAGGGTGAACAATGAACAATTGCACACCTCCGAATACGAGATATTTTGAGGACAAACTCAGATTCCGCAAAAATAATTCGCATTATCGCAGTGCGATGCAGCAAGACTATTACAGAATTCTGTTACCGTGCGGTAAACAGAAAGATGAAAGTCGAAGAGATATCTCTGTTGTAAATTCTCGCAATACTGAAGGCGATGAATTCGAGCGTCACAGCAGTAGATGGTCATTCATGTATGCGAGAATCCCCGTTAATCAGACTTAAGTCCGTGATTGTTGGGCAGAGATACGGTTGGTATTCAATCAAAGCAGGGGAGAAAGACATAACCAACTGTGCATCTCGAAGCGGCAGCTGGTACTGAGTTGCCTCGGGCAATTCAATACGCAGTAGCTGTCGCTGACTAGTCATCCTGAGTTGCCAAGTAATCCATTCCACGAAGGAATGCGTTCGGCTAGAACCACCGAGCATAAAAAGATATGCTCGAGCAATTATATTTAGGCAAAACGAATTTCGGTAAATACAAAAGCTGAAATGGTGTTGTCGTGACAAAACCATAAGTATATAAAATTGAAACTGGAAACTCCTGGGAGGTTGCAGGCAACCCCGAGTTGCAGTTCAATTAGAATACTCCTCGTCTAAGTCGCAATCCGTAGAGTAACTAGGATATGCGCCTACCCCTCGGACAATTCAACTGCTTAGCAGAATTGCAGAATCATGTCGCGAGGTTAATATACGTAGTATATTTGTAGGATTCTGAACAACGATCTCCATCCTAAATTCTTTTCCTTCAAGAAAACAAAATAAGGATTGGAGATCGACCACCTTCAATCTCTATCAAAGAGAGTGAAGGAGAAGTCTTCCTCGAAGGAAAGCTTCAATGGTGAACAGAATACCGAAGACGATAGTTCAAGCCAAACTGGATGTTCCTGTCCGTTCTCTCTATCCAGGGTTGGCCGCCTACTGTGAGATATCTTCCTTCGTCGGCAGTCTTCTTCCAACGCTAAGAATTCCAGGAATTCGAGCATTCGGCGAGATCCCCAATTATCGTGGTAACAATTATCGGGAATACTCGTCTAACTCCCTTTGGAAAGTGGTCTCGCCTATGTGTGCTAGAAATTCCGCAGAATTCTAAGCACCCAGCGAAACCCCCACCGGATTCGTTAAACGAATATCGGTTGGTGGTTTTCTCGATTCCCGTAGAAATCGGAGATGGTGCAGGGTCCCTCCTCCACGACCGGGGTTATGTCAGGTAGGACCCGAAGGTCCCCCTGGTAGCGCAGTCCCCAATCGTGGGATCCTACAGAGAAGTCTCTGTAGGATCCTACCCCTTTCCCTCGTAGCCGTAAGGAGAGAGGGAATGGGGGAGGAAATGGATATTGCTCGCCTTTCCAGCGGAACTAGCATTTGGAGACGAGAGTAGGAGCAGCCATCACCTTGCAGCGATGGCCTTCCTCCCACCCCCCACCCCCACCCCCTCGAGGAGGGTTACGAACTCGTACTGTAGGTAAGCATCTGCCACCACTGTGAACGTCGTCTGGGTGGGGCTGATCGACACCTGACAGGAGAGCTAAAACCGTCCTCTGACTCATTCCAGTCCTCGTCGAGATCGAAACCTCTCAGGAGGACCGACGGAGGGGGAAGAAGAGCTGCAATACTCCGAAAAAAACGCCGCTGTCGCGGCAGAGGAGGTGGAAGTAGCTTGCCCGATTGGCTAGACCTGAGCGAGCCTTCTTGTCCGGAGACGAGAGGCTCTACCTGGTTCAGAACCGAGTTGAGAAGCTCTTATCGCGGCAAGCCCACCGTCAGTCTGGTTCCCTACTTCGGGCTCCACAACGACTTGAGCCGTGACGTGGCTCTTCTGGTGCGAGCGGCAATGATTTGCAGAGGTCGTTGTGCTGACGAATCAGCGCAATCACCTCGGTCAAGCTCCTCTGGATCTCGGAAGTCACAGCATCTTGCGGAGTGAGACCGTCAAGCCCCTCGAACAAGAGCATATTCCGAGAACCTCCCCTTCAGAAGGGGGAACAGCTACAGACCCGTCTCGATCTCCTCCTGCCACTTGCGCGTACGTCCTGGTCGGTCCGAAGATCGTACCTGGTACTTACGGCGTCGTGACGGGATCGTGCGGGGCATGCCCCTCACGATCACCCCGCTGTGCCTCGCTCTTCCTGGTGCAAACCGAGGAAGTTGCAAGCACGGGAGAGGAAGACATGACGCTCCTCTTTCGCTCGCTGACAGAACCAGCGGGCTTGGAGGGCTGCAGGCGATCGCCAACTTGCAGGCCTAGTCGAGCCGTTTCCCAGGGAAACGGCTGGACCAAGAACAGCGGCCCCGATCTCGTGTGCAGAGGAGCTGCTGCTGGTCCCCCTATCCGCCCGGTCCCTGTGGGAGCGGCGGTCAGGAGACCTGCAGAGACCACTGTTGCGGTGAGACCGGTGTGTGTCCTCGCGGCGCGTCATACCGCTGGTACCAGCCGAGGCTGGCACCAACGATCGGGAGGGGGGAACCTCTTCCCAGCCTCAGCCCGTGGCTGGTCAGAGACAGTCACATCTACCAGGGTTACCAGCCGGTCGCTGCGAGAGCGGCCGCTGGCCTGGCGAGAGTCACATGAGCGGCTCTCACCAGCTTCTGCTCCGTGCCACAGTCCTGGCGCCGAGCGAACTCTGGCGCCAAAATTTTGGCTATACGCTCTCCCGCGGGAGATCGTATACTCGGAACGTCTCGCGAACGAGAGACCGAGCCGGAACCTGGCGTAGCGGCAGCGCCGCAAACACCAGGTGAGGAAGTACCGGTGGTAGTCGGTACGCCTCTGGTCCCCGTCTTCTTCCTTGCGGAATGGGAGACGGGCCCTGTTCCTGAAAGAGCAGGAGGACCGGCAGAAGAACCCCCCCCGTCCTACGGGAGTGGAACGAGCCCTTAGAAGTTCCCGAAGGAGCCTTCTTAGGGGGGAAACCCGGGTTACCAGCTGGTCGCTGCGAGAGCGGCCGCTGGCCTGGCGAGTCACCTGAGCGGCTCTCACCAGCCTTCTGCTTCATGCCGCGGTCTTGGCGCCGAGTGAACTCTGGCACCGAGCGAACTCTGGCACCGAAACTTTGGCTGCACGGTCTCCCGAGGGAGAGCGTACACTCGGGATCTCTCACGAACGATGAGGAGAGACCGTAGCAGGAAACCTAGCGTAGCGGCCTCGCCGCTAGCACCAGGCGAGGAAGTACCAGTGCTAACCGGTACTCCTCTGGTCCCCGTTTATCTCTTCCTTACGGAAGGGGAGACGGGCCCCGCTCCCAAAGGAGCAGGAGGACCAGCAGAAGGAACCCCCGATGGGACGGGCCCTTAGAAGTTCCCGAAGGAGACTCTTAGGAGCAGCTTCTTAGGGGGGGAGCCTTCTTCTTCTTCGGCTTATGGGCCTTAGAAGTCGAAGGGGAAGAGGCAGCAGCAGACGATGAAGACGAAGATGACACCTTCCTCTTCTTCTTCCTCTTCCTCGTCAGCTCACACAGGACAGTCGTCAGGTCCTCCATCCAGGCCGGAGCCGGGGCTATTGCCGAAGCAACAAGGGCCGACTGCACCTGTCCAGAAGGACCTGGGACTGGGGAAGACACACCGTGGGCAGGACCAGCATGGACAGGCGCAGGAACCAGCTCAGGAGCGGCAGGAACAGCGGCAGCGGTAGACACAGAAGGGACAGCCAAGCCAGCAGCGGGAACCATATCAGCGGGAGGTACGGCAGGCCCGGCAGGCCCAGCCATCGCCTCGTAGAATCATCGGCAGCCAGCGGGAACGGGGAGCTGCTGGAACAGCAGAAGTCTGGGGCAGGCAACACGAAGAACAAAGGCGGTGGCATACCCCTCCTCGGTACGGCGGCGACCGGCCCTAGTAGTGGCAGACGGCGTCACCGACACAGCATGGGGAGTGTAGACCAGGCGGGGGGGAGCAGCATAAGCGGCCGTGGAGGTAGTAGTGGAGACCGCTACATGGGTCACCGCCCCAGACCTCGCTAGACGCTGCAGCAGCCCATGGATGCTAGGCACGCCCAGCCGCCGCAGTGGTCCATACCTGTCCAAGGTCGTCTCCCACGGATGTAGCACCTGCGGTAGCACAGACATATTAGTAAGAGGGGTTCCCTCACGCACGGGGGGTAGACATGCCCCACCCCCGAACGCAAGGAAGACCCCAAATACAAAATACAACGAGGAAGCTGAGCGGGGGGCAGGAAAGAAGACGAAGAATCGGATACCAAGGGAGTCGCGGGAGAGCTTTCCGACGACTTCCTGGCAGACCTTCGCTTCCCCTACCCCCGCACAGCAGTGAAAAGTAATATGAAAATGAAACAGAATACTGCACTTGCGATTCACTTCATAGAACTTAAAGGGGGAAGGATCAATTCCCAGGTAAGAGCGGAAACTTGATCCATAATAATATGATGCTATCATAAAATATATATGAAAATGAAACAGTATACTGCACTTGCGATTTCACTTTCACAGAAAATAAATCGTAAGGATCAATTCCCGGGTAAGAGCGGAAATTGATCCAAAATTAAAATTGATGCAATTAAATAAATGAAAAAGAAAAAGAATACAGCAATTGCGAATTCACTTTATTGCATTCTATTCATACAAAATAAGAGGCTCGTGCCGAGCGCATTCACGCTCTCGGCAACGAACGCACAGGGCAAAAATATAATGAAAAGAGTACTTACATTTTTTTAATTACACACTTTCGCCCAAAATACATGACTCGGCGCGAGCGCGCCCGCCCTCGGCACCGAGACATAATTCAAGGGTATCAATTCATGAAAAGAGCGGAAACCGCCGCATCTACCGCGATAGCTCCATGTTGGCTCATAATTAAGTAATAAAAATGAAAACAGTGTACTTACAGTTTCATTTTCAAGTCAAACAAACCATTAGTAGAAAACACAATATAAACAAAGCATACGGCGATGAAGCGGGCAGAGAGCGATGACGAACACGTCCTTCACACCCGCGGCCAAAAGCAAAAGTGATTCTTCACCTCTCAGGCGTGCGGGCGCGCGCACTGTCGGACAAGCAGTTAACTACCGTTCTTCCCTTGTTCGAAGCTTACGACCGTTCCAGCTGCCGCTAGCTACTTCCTATTGTTAAAGGACCGAGGGTTTGTATTCGTGTCAGGAACAAATGCAAATGGCACATCATTGTTTTGTTCTTATAATTTAATACAATAATACATGTAATATGATTACAGTAAAATATGTTTTATTTAAATTATCCTTATTCTCAATACAACTCTCTCTCTCTCTCATATAATGAAGTAAAGTCATATAAAGTAATATGTGAATATGTGCATGTTTTCAACCAAACCTCGTTAATTTACAATAAAAGGTTTCTCTGAATTATATCTCTTCTAACAAATAATGGCAATAAAGATATCAATAATGCTCAAATCAGCCGAGATTTTGAGAATGTAAACAATATCAAATGCAAATGATGTACATGACAATGTTTATATTCTGTAACACAGTAACGATATGATAATAGTAATACTGTTATTGGATACAACAAGCAAAACAACCTTTATGTAAGTCATCATTATTATTATTAGTATAAATTCATGAAAATTTGCCATGATTTTTGTCCTCGTCTTATCTAAAGTTCGTTTTATACTAGAAAATATACGGTATATAAGTGGGTAAAATTTACAATTGTCTCGTAAAAGAGGCCCCACAAGGGGTTGTAAATAGTCATTTTCAACTTCTCATGGAAGGTAGGGGAAAACCACTAAACCTTGGGTTGTGTGTGTGTGTGTGTCGTGTGGGAGGGGGGGGGGGGGGGGGGTTTCTGGGTCTTTACCACAAACTCTGGGAGGAAAGTGAAGTCCACTGATGTCCATCCATGGATGTGGGTAATGTCGTATCAGATGGCATTAATTTTCCCACCCTTTCTGTTGACACCAATAACAACAGGAAACCAGCTTTCAGCGTCAAGTCCCAGTCTGACGCCCTTCTGAATGGTTCATTGGGCGATTTCCTCAGGGAAGACAGGACTTTAGTGACACTCCATTCCGGGGTTTCAATTCCTGAGGGGAGCAACTCTTTTTGAAATTTCTTACCATGTCTGACCACTCCCATGATGCTGAAAGCTATGACCCCATGTTTAATTAAATTCTTGGGTGAGGGAAACCCTACAAGCTTTAACTGCATACACGGAAAAGGTACTTCTCTTGATGCAGAAAGAGAAAGAATTCTGCCATATCCCTCAAGACGTTTTGAGGGGGAGATCCCTCCCACTGCACCAACGAATAAACACCTTCCATTTTCCCTAGTACCAACTAAGGGAAGAGGGCCTGAGGGGTCTGGCAATGACTGCAGCAACTTCTCCTGAAAAACATTTTTTTCTAAGGAGTTGCTAGCCTCCACCTGTGAAGATGGAGGGAAGCCACTGTGTTCTTGCTTCAGCAGGGTGGGAGTGGAGGAAGTTGCCATGGTATGTCCACCAGCAGGTGGATGAGGTCTGCATACCATTCTGCAATGGGCGACTTTGGAGCTACAACTCATTCTCAGACCTTGGGCGCTGCCTCTCTAAACCACCGATACGAGGCTCCAAAGGGAGGACCGTCCCTGCTGCAATGTCTATCAGCATGTTCAGATACTTTAACCTCTGTTTGCGTGCAAGATCTGATTTCTCAAAGCTCATCACAAAACCCAAGTCATGACAAAAAACACCACACTGGTACTCCCGTAGACGTATTCAAGCAACCAAGCACGAGTAGTGATAAAAAATGAACACTCATGTGAACCATTGGGGGAGCGGTTACAAGTACAAAACAAGTGCCTTGAACTAGAACACCATCCCCACCTCAAGAGTAAAGAGGAGATACTTGCAGGAACACCAATGTGCAAATGGATACTGTGAGTTTAAAACCTAGCCTAGGTTAATAGTTCACACATACATTTTGTATCTCATGTATGGTAATAAAATATGGTAACAACTGTTGAGAAAGATGCTGTATAAAAATACATTAATGGTCATAAAATTATGGTAGGTTCAGGATACGCATAGGTAGGCTACCTGCCTACTAAATTATGTCATGTATGCATTTTTCAAGTGTATTTGTGAGTACATGTATTCTTTGTTACAAATATGGGGAAAAAAGGTAGATAATTACCTTTTGCATAAAGTCTATAGTTTAAAGTGTGATGGTTGTTGTTTAAAAATATACAAAGCTTTTACAATATGCAGTATTCACAAGATTAGGTACAGCATTGTCCTTGAACACCCAGAAAGTTTTAACTTGCCTTTATCCAGATTTCAGCATTATTTGATGGGCCCTTGGCTCTATTAATCTGGATAACTATAGGAATACTGTATATACATATATGCACATATGTAAAGTTAAAAAATTGCAAAGCAGTAATAATCACTGATAAAGACAAAACAAATATTTTACTTGTAAATAATTAGTAAGGACTTTTAAAAATGATATTTTTATGATAAAATAATGTTTTACGTATACTTACCTGGTAGTTACATCATTAGAGCCCACCCACCTCCCCTCACATGGACAGGTAGGCATCAAAATTTTGAGGTTTAGTTGTGGTAGTTCTACATTCCCCGGTAGAGGGAGGGGGTATGGGAATCACCTAACCAGTCAATTAGCGCTGCCGCGAAATTCGAAATTCTGCTGTGACGTCAGAGACTACAGCTATATGTAACTACCAGGTAAGTATACGTAAAACATTATTTTATCATAAAAATATCATTTTTACGTATGCAACTTACCTGGTAGTTACATATAGCTGATTATCACATTTTGGAGGTGGGACCATGGCAGCTAACCATATTTAATGAGGAATTTCTATTGGAATGTAGTAGTTCTCTTTTAGTCCTTACCTTTTAAGATAGCTGACTTGAAGGTTACTGCCTCTTAAGTCTGCTGATCTTGAAAGCCTTGACAAAGTACATGGAGCCTTGCGTCAAGCTATAGACACGTACCCAGCATTGGCGAGGTATATGGAACCGTGCGCCAAGCTATATATACGTACCAGCATTGGCGGGGTATATGGAGCCGCGCACCAAGCTATAGAAGTGTACCAGCGTTAGCGTGATATATGGATCCGAGCGCCAAGCTATAGACACTTACATGTAGTCTAGGACTAACCGTGGACTGACATGCGATAATTATACGTCTGCTCATGGAGCCGTACACAATAAACAATAAATTGGACAACAACAACTTGGGAATCACCTTCACCTAAATATTTTTTAACCCTTTACCTAAATGGACTGTAGGGTACCACTAGTACATTTCCCTTACCCTCAGACCACCCTAAAAAATAAAAAACAAAAAACACCCAAAGATCAAGTTAAAAATTATTAGGAAGGATTTGACTTCCTTTCTTCCCTTACCCAACACCGTGCCAGTTACTACAAAAGGTCCCAAGTGACCAGTTTTTCGTACACTGCTGAATCTCCGTTAAAAATAATGTTTGCAAAACACTGACTTACATTTCCAATACGTCGCATTGATAATGGCGTCTAAAGATAAATTGCGTTTATATGCCACAGAAGTTGCAACAGCTCTGACTTCATGGGCCTTCACTCTAGCCAGATCAACCTCTGGTTCTCCCAACTGAGAGTGAGCTTCAACTATTAAATCCCTCAAAAAAAAAAGGATATTGCATTCTTAGATAATATCCTCGAAGGATTTCTTACTGAACACCAAAGATTGTCTGACCCTCCTCTTATTTGTTGAGTCCTGTGTATATAATACTTCAGGGCTCTTACTGGACATAATGATCTCTCTGGTTCTCCCTCTCCTACTAACTCTGGAGGCCCTTTATTTCAAACGAACGAGGCCATGGTTGTGAGGGTGACTCGTTCTTTGCTAAAAAGCCAATCGTCGATGTGCATATTGCTTTGTCTTGTGCAAATGCCACTCTTTTATCGATGGCGTGAATTTCACTTATCCTCTTGGCCGACGCTAGAGCCAGTAAGAATAATGTTTTCCTAGTGAGATCTCTGAAAGCTATCTCACTTAACGGTTCAAACCTTGTAGATAGAAGCCATTTGAGCACTATATCTAGATTCCAAGAGATCACCTATTTCCTTCCTGTTTCTTTGTATCAAAGGATTTTAATAAATCTGACAGTTCCTGATTGTTCGAGACATCCATTCCCTATGCTTGAATACTGAGGATAGCATGGCCCTGTATCCTTTGATAGTAGGAGTCGAGAGTTTGCCTTTCCTCTGTTTTAAGGAAAATAAGGAAGTCTGCCATTTGAATTATAGAGGTTTTTAGTAGACGAGACTCCATGCTGTCTACACCAGGCCCTAAAAAATTGACCATTTTGCCTGGTAGACCGCTGCTGAAGATTCTCTCCTTGGCCTGGCAAATAGCCCGTGAAGCTCGTCTCGAAAACCCCTTCTGTCTGAGGGTACGCTCGACAGTCTGAATGCGGTCAGACGTAGAGCGTGGATATTCTCGAGGAATCTCCTGAAATGAGGTTGTTTGAGTAAATCTACTCGCTCTGGAAGTTTCCTCGGGTAGTCTATTAGAAGGTCCAGGATCTCCGGTGAACCCATTCTCTTGCTGGCCAGAATGGAGCTATTAACGTCATTCTGACATTTGCGTGTTGCCTGAACTTTGTCAATACTGCCCTGATCATTTTCATTGGAGGAAAGGCATAGAGGTCCAAGTCCGACCAATCTAGCAGCATTGCGTCCAAAGCGAAACGCTTTTCTTGTCGGTACGGGGAGCAATA
Organism: Macrobrachium nipponense; assembly: GCF_015104395.2. Taxonomy (NCBI): domain Eukaryota; kingdom Metazoa; phylum Arthropoda; class Malacostraca; order Decapoda; family Palaemonidae; genus Macrobrachium; species Macrobrachium nipponense. Next base: position 45,434,142 of record NC_061108.1, read on the forward strand.
TATTGGCAATCTTGTTGTCTTTCCGTGGCAAACAAGTCCACTAGAGGTCTTCCCCACAGATTCCACAACTGCTGGCATACCTGTAAGTGCAGAGTCCACTCTGTAGGTAGTACCTGGTTTCTCCTGCTCAACTCGTCCGCTCTTACATTGTATCTCCCCTGTACAAACCTGTGAGCATTCTTGTCCGATTTTCTTTCGCCCAGATGAATAACTCCCTCGTCGCTTCGCACAGAGAGAAGGAGTGAGTCCCCCCTTGTTTCTTGATGTACGAGAGAGCTGTGGTGTTGTCGCAATTGATGACGACCACTTTTCCCTGTACTTCCTTGGAAAAGGCCTTCAGTCCCAAATGTATTGCCTTTAGTTCTTTTAGATTTATATGCCACTGTCTTTGACTGATTGTCCACAAGCCTGACACTTCCTTCTTTCCCAGCACCGCTCCCCATCCTTGATCCGAGGCGTCTGAGAAGAATGCAAGGTTGGGGTTCAGTGGCCAAAGAGACAGACCCTCCTTGAGTCTTTTTTCTAACCTCCACCAAAGGAGATCTTGCTTTATTTCCTCCGTTATTGGAAAAACAAAAGTGTCTGGGACTCTCTTTCTTTCCCAACTTGCTCTGAGGAAGAACTGAAGCTGTCTCATGTAGAGTCTTCCCAGAGTTACAGACTGTTCTATTGACGCTAAGGTCCCCAAAAGACTCATCCACTCGTTGGCTGAGCATGTCTTTTTTGCTAAAAATTGATTGATTTTTCTCAGGCATGAACTCACTCTCTGTTCTGACGGAAAAGCCCGAAAAGCTACTGAGTTCATCGTCACTCCAAGGTAAGTTAAAATTTGGTTCGGAATCAGTTGAGATTTTTTGAAATTCACTAGAAGACCCAGGTCTTCTGTCAGTTGAATTGTCTTCTGCAAATCCTTCACACACCCTTCTTTCAACTGTGAACGGAGCAGCCAGTCGTCTAAATAGAGCGCTACTCTTATTTCTTCTAGGTGTAACCACCTTGCTACTGATGAGAGGACTCTTGTGAATACTTGTGGCGCTGTGGATAGCCCAAAGCATAGGGCCCTGAACTGGTATGTCCTTCCCTGAACCACGAATCTTAGGTACTTCCTCGAGTCTATGTGAATTGGAATGTGGAAGTACGCGTCCTGTAGGTCTATGGAAGCCATCCAATCTCCTTGACGAAGTGCTGACAAAACCGACTGGGGTGTCTCCATCGAAAATTTTGTCTTGCTCACAAATTTGTTCAGGGCACTGACATCCATACTGGTCTGCCACCCTCCCCCCGAAGCTTTCGGACAATGATAGGGCGATTGTAAAATAAAAGCCTGGGGTGTTCTGATCTTTTACCAGCTCTATCGCTCTTTTTTCTAATAGAGCCGACAGTTCCTTTCTCTACGCGCAACATTTCTCTAAGTCTGATGAGTAAGCTTTCAAAACTATCGGTACCTTTGACAGAGGAGGATGTTTTACAAACGGAATCGAATATCCTTCCTTCAGTACCGATACTGTCCATGGATCTGCTCCTCTTCGTTCCCAAACTTGCCAAACTCCTGGAGTCTGCTCCGACTGTGTGTGAAGGATTCCCTGCTCATTTCTTAGAAGTTGTTGTCTTATTGGCTTAGGACCGAACCTAACTCTAGCCTCGATCTCTGCAATCCTCTTGTTGGTGCTCTGCCCCGAAAGGGCTTCTCCTGCTCGACAACTGGCGCTGGGCGTACACTCGAAGTCGTCGTGCCTTTCGGCTTCTTAGCCGACTGAGCTAAAAGGTCTTGAGTTGCTTTCTGGACCAGAGAGGCAGAAATTTCAGACACTAAATCCTTAGGAAAAAGGTTACACTTATCAAGTGGAGCGAACATAAGCGCCGACTTCTGGGTTCTTGTTACTCCCTTAGATGTAAATGCCACACCAAAGCTGACGTTTCTTGAGGATCCCCACAGTTAACAAGGAAGCGATTTCAGTCGCTCCATCCCTTATTCCTTTATCAATACAGACATCCACATTGGAGAAGTCACTAAAATATTCTTCTGACAGGTTAAAAGACTTTGCCTTTCTTCCCAAGGCGACCACCTTCAGCAAATGATCTAATTCGCAACTCGTAAAGAAAATCTTCGCTGAATTCAAAGCAGAACATCTGGAAGAGTCCACTAGGCTGGAGAAGTTTCCATGAGAGGAGGCAGCGCCTCCCAGGAGAAGGCTTCCCCAGTTTTGTACCAAACTCTGCTCTTAGTTAAAAGTCTCGAAGGAGGGAACAAACACGGTCCTACCTTGCTCCCTCTTTCTCGCAACCCACTCATCATCTTTTCAACGCCTTTTTAGCTGAAATCGACAAAACCAGCTTAATGAAAGTCGAGAATCTGGTTTAGTATCCCTAGCATACTGGATTCAGGTGAGGCGGGGAGTGGCTGGCAAAAAACGATTCTGGAAAGTTATCTAGAAAAAGTTGAGTAATTGTTTGTATGCCGACCGACCGAGTCTCCTTCTCGCCTTCTACTGCTTCTCCTTCTGACGCTCCTGCTGATAAATTGTCCTCCGCTTGTTCTTGATCCACTGGACAGTCTAACTCCTGCTCCACCAACTGCAGTGGCTCTTGAGACTCCTCCGGTAAAGTTCTAATTAAAGAAGGCGTAGAAGTAAGAAGTGGTTGCTGCTTCTTACCAACTACCCCCAAAATATTCTCTAATTTTTTATTCATCTCTACTAAGAATTTATTAGAATGCCCTGAAGCACCCAAAACTTGACTTGGTTTCATAAACTCTATCTATTCCAAGTCAATCAAGTCAGGCGTATGGTGCCTGGCGCCTAATACTACCGTATCAAAGCGCTTGGCCGAGTCCGAATCCGTGCGTCTAGTAGCTAGGCTTTTAGCGGCTGCTTCTTGAGAAGCCAGGTGCTTTGGCGTCTGGTGTAACGAGGTTGTCGTGTCATCAGGCTGGCGCTTCTCTACTCGCGTAAGCTCCTTCTCTCGTCTAGGTACATCAGACTGGCGCTTATCAGTCACCTCGCGACTGGAAGACTTATGCTTCCTCCTCTTCTTCAACATCGGTCTCTCTACTTCCTCAGAAGTCGAAGAGAACGCTTCCGGCGCCTCCCAAAAACTACACGACGGCTCTTCCACAGAGGCCGCGATCATCTTCTTGGGAATTGCGGCTGGCGAAACTTGTCTCGTTCTCTTCAGTGGACGAGATTCGTCCTTAAACCTCCAACCTCTGCGAGGCGAATCGTTTGCGCTCGAAGAAGACGAAAGACACTTTTGCGATACTCCTCGAACACCTTTATAGCATTGCTCTTCTGCCTAAGCCGAACTTGCGGCAGAATCACCTGACTGCTCGGATGTCAACTCGGCTCGTCTCCCTTCGGCTTTCGGCATGCCTCCTCCCAATGTCCGGGGAGTTTGGCAGGGGCCCAGGCCTAGGAGAACGAGAGGACTGAACAGCCGCCTCCTCCACTGCACTATCACTTAACACAACACTTTTCTTATTCTTATCTAGCATAAAAGAATGCACAGATTCTCCTAATTTATCCATTGCTGTCATAAGCACGCTAAATCTTAAATCCATCTGTTCCCATTAGCTGGCAACGGTGTCGGGTTCGGGAACAACGGTGTCAGGGTCAGGTAATATGTTAGGCAGATCTGGGTTAGACATAGAACAAGGAAAATCCTGACTCTAATTCCTGAGAAGCTAAGGAAGAAGTCCTAGATGAAGCTTTCCTTAATTTATCTTTTTCTAGCTTTCTCATATAACTCTTTAACTCCTTCCAGCCTTTATCAGTCAAATCCTTACATTCATCACATGTTACACTTTTGCTACAGTTCTGACCTCTGCAATTAATGCACAAAGTGTGCGGGTCTAACCTAACTTTAAGTATGATATTGTTATGATACAATAAAGTTTTGTGCATACTTACCTGGCAGGTATATATATAGCTGTATTTTCTGAAGTCCGACAGAATTTAAAAAACTTCCGACACACGCAGTGGTCGGCCAGGTGGTTAGTACCCATTCCCGCCGCTGGGAGGCGGGTATCAGGAACCATTCCCATTTTCTATTCATAATTTTTATTCCCACTGTCCCCTGAGGGGAGGTGGGTGGGTACTTGAATATATATATATCTGCCAGTTAAGTATGAACAAACTTTATTGTATCATAACAATATCATTTTGCTCATGAACTTACCTGTCAGATATATATCTATAGTTGAACCCCACCGTTGGAGGTGGGAAGGGACAGAATAGAAGGATTTTGGGACACAAATGCATGCAGATGATTTACATCTTGGTTCCACCTGTTAGCATAGCCGACTTCGTGATTACTGTCACCCAGTCTGCTTCTGCTTTACTAGAGTTGCCAGCGAGGTAGAGACCTATAAAGCTGGTGCACTCCAGATGATCTGTCAACGGGGGCGTGACCACAATGTGACTAGACCATATTGACCATACCATGAGGGCTAAGAAGTAAAATAAATATATATATATATATTAATATATATCACCACCTGACCAACCTAGCCAAAGTTAATGTGTGTTAACTAAGGCTTCAGAGTTTAAGAGTAACGCCGTTGTCAGCGACTCCACAACTAAATTAAGAGCTCTTCCTAACCATTTTCTACAGGATAGGATGAGTAGTACTTCTTGCCCCAAGATTGTGTCTGCAGACACGTATGGCCCTAGCGAGCAGCAGATCTCATATGCCATCTTCACATCTCGCAGGGAGTGTGAAAGTGAACCCAGAGTTGCTTCGCTAAAACATGGTACTCAGGATGTTGCTGAGTGCCATGCTCTGTTGAAATGCTTCCGAGGCCGCGCCCTCACCTCGTAGCATTCAGATAAAAAGATTTCAAATCTTTGTGCAAACACAATGAAGGAGCATTTTTTGAAAGAACTCCTTAACACTAAAACAGGGTACTGTACTTCGATATGGGCAAGTCTGGTCTTTCTTGGAACACTGCAGACCTTGCCGACTGACTTCGACTTTCTTGATTTTAAGTAGATAAACTTGAGAGACCTGACAGGGCACAGACTCTCTCTGGCTCCTGCCCACTAACTTGTGCCATCCTTGCTTCCAAGATCCTGGCCCAAGGACAAAAGGGTTTCCATTCTTAGGCCATAACGAAGGCTTAGAGAGCACACCTCCTTGTGTTCTCTAAAGCCAAAACTTGTGACGATGGCTTAAAATCTCACTAACCCTCTTTGTCGTATCTAGGGTGGTTAGAAGAGGGCCTTCCTGATCACATACAAGAAGTTAACAGGCAGGAGAGGTTCGAATGCTTGACATCAAGAACTTCAGACTACGTCTAAGTTCCATATTGAAAGCTTCGATCCGGAAATGCACAGTCTGTACTAAAGTCAGTGAACGACCAGTTGACCAGTCAGACGAATCAAGGACAGCAAGGCTGTACCCTGAAGACCAAAAGGCACTATTCTTAGCTGAAGGATGAGTGTCTGGACTGCCTGGGCGATTCAATCTAAGCAAACCTTGGGGGTGTATCAACGCAACCCAACGTCTCCGCAATCGACTTCGTCAATAAGAAACTCTGGGCTACTATATGTCGCCTGATCTCGCACGAGTGTCTGACTCCGAGAAAACATGCGAGACAAAAGTAGATGGTGAGCTAGAATCGAGATTCCACAGACCTCAATGATCGTGAAGGTCTTTGTTGTTTGACAGATGCAAATCTGTCAAACAACATTCTCTGTTGTCTGTTCGCACTGGCAGAAAGTTTTCAAAACTCTCGGCAACCGCTAGACCACTGGTAGTTCAGGTGATCTACCCCACGTTCCCGTGGCGCTGGTACTTGGAACTATTCCCGTTTTCCTCAGATTTTCTCTGACCCCTGTCTCCTGAGGGGAGGAGGGTGGAATTTAATTATATATACCTGCCAGGTAAGTATGCACAAAACTTTATTGTATCATAACAATATCATTTTATGCATGACACTTACCTGGCAGGTATATATATAGCTGATTGACACATTGGAGGTGGGTCACAGACAGCAACATCGTCATAATTCAAAAATTAACTAATTTTTAAAATTATTTATTAAGTTCCTTACCTGCTAAGGTAGCTGACTTCGTAGGTCCTGCCTCTTAGCCTGCTAAACCTTAGTAGCTCTCAACTAGGATGTGACCTGTTTGTTGAGAAAGCTAACAACAAGGGTCTGACAACTGGACGGGACCAATTTGTTGACAGGAAACCCTAGCCCTCTCTTACCAGGGGCATTCATGCTAGGTAAGTAAGAACCACCTGACCACACACAAGCTAACGTAACACATTACACTTCACATTACTGAAGAGGAAATAACCCTCTCAGACAACCATAAAAAGAACACCACTTAATTAAAATACCTAGCATGTCAGTAATCTATCGTTGCTGCCGTCGATCGAGACGATTCGTACGGACTTTTGCAATCCTGTAACGAACCTCTAGATGATCGTTACATTCTACGCCTGTTGTTATAATAGCTCTTTCTCGTAACCTCGAAGCAGGACCCGAGAGAAGATACTTCTTAAGTATATGAGAGAGCTGTGGAATATCAGAGTTGATGTGGACCACTGGTTCCACAAAAACTCGTTTCGAGGACTGGAGGGCCGACCGAATTGCATTTACTTCTTTCAGATTAAGATCCAGGACATCTGCACTATCCAGATGTTCCGGCACCTTCTTTCTATCATGACGCACTGAGAGATGTTCAGAATAATTCCTAGATCTTGAATAACATTTCAGTTTCCCGGTAGGCAAAAAATGATATTGTTAAGATACAATAAAGTTTGTTCATACTTACCTGGCAGATATATATATAGCTGTATTTCTCCGAAGTCCCGACAGAATTTCAAACATCCCGGCTCACGCAGTGGTCGGCCAGTGGTTAGTACCCATTCCCGCCGCTGGGAGGACGGGTGTCAGGAACCATTCCCATTTTCTTATTCTGCGGGAGGTGGGTGGGTACTTTGATTATATATATCTGCACCCGGTAAGTATGAACAAACTTTATGTATCTTAACAATATCATTTTGTTCATGGAAACTTACCCAGCAGATATATATATAGCTGAATCCCACCTTTGGAGGTTAGGGTAGAGAGACAGAAAAGGATTTTGGAAACATATTACATGCAGATGAATAACATCTTGGTTCCTTACCTGTTAGCATAGCTGACTTCGTGATACTGTCACCCAAGTCTGCTACTGCTTACTAGAGTCTCCAGCAAGGTAGTGACCTATATAGCTGGTGAGTTCTAGAGCTGATCTGTCAACGGAGCGTGACCACAAATGTGACTAGACCATTTTGACATACTTATGAGGGCAACGAAGTAAAAAATTTTCACCACCTGACCAGCCTAACAATTTTCATTCCCACATCACTTAGGCTAAAGGAAAGGAAGTCCGGCTCAGGACGGACGACCTTACAACCATAAAACAATCCTAAAAATTATCACCTACCCATTTCCTACTTGGGTAGGATGAGTGCTATTCTTTGCCACCCCCAACAAAGTGCTTGCTGCGACGTATTGGTCCAAGCGCATAGCAGTTCTCGTATGTCGTCTTCACATCCCGCAGGTAGTGTGAAGCGAACACCGAGTTGCTGCGCCAAAAGGTGGCACTCAGAATGTCATTGAGTGCCATGTTCTTTTGGAAAGCTACCGAGGTAGATATAGCTCTCACTTCATGGGCATTCACTTTCAACAGCTTAACATCACTGTCTTCGCAAGATGAATGCGCCTGTCCTAATGGTGTCGTCTCAAGAAGAATGCCAAGAGCATTCTTCGACATCGGCAAATCTGGGTCTTCTGACCGAACACCATAAGTTGCTAGAAGGACCCTCGACATTCCTTCGTTCTTTGTAAAATAAATCTTGAGAGCCCTGACAGGGCACAGGACTCTCTCTGGTCGGTGTCCAATGATTTCCGCCATAACCTTAATCTCAAACTTTTGGGCCAAGGGTTAGACGGATTTTCATTTTTCGCTAGAAACGTAGACTTAATGAGCAAACAGCATTATGTCCCCCTAAAACCAATATGCTTGCTAAAGGCTTGAATTTCACTAACTCTCTTCGCCGTCGCCAGAGTCGTTAGGAAAATAGTTTTCTTAGTAAGATCCCTTAAAGAGGCGTTCTGAAGGGGTTTCAAACCGATTTGACATTAGGAATTTAAGTACTACATCCAAATTCCATGATGGTAACTTAGGTTGAGGAATCTTTATAGTCTCGAAAGACCTTAAAAGATCGTGGATATACCTTATTATTTGCCAAATTCAATTCCTCTATGTCTAAAGACTACAGATAACATACTTCTGTAGCCTTTGATTGTTGAGACTGCAAGCTTTAGGTCGTTTCTCAAGTAGAGCAAAAAGTCCGCTATTTGGCTCACAGAGGTCGTGGTAGAGGAAATGCGTGTTCTTCTGCACCAGCTCCTAAACGAAGCCCACTTCGATTGATAGACTCCAAGCGTGGAAGCTCTTCTCGCATTGGCGATTGCTTTTGCAACCGGTCTAGAAAAACCCCTCGCTCTGACCAACTTTTTGATAGTCTGAATGCAGTCAGACTCAGAGCGGGGGGAGGTTTCCGTGGTATCTCTCGAAGTGGGGCTGTTTGAGTAGATCTGTCCTCATGGGCAATGTCCTCGGGAAGTCCACTACATAGGTCATGACCTCTGTGAACCACTCCTTTGCTGGCCAGTAAGGAGCGATTAACGTCAATCTCGTCCTTCTGACATTGCAAACTTTTTCATCACTTCTCCCAGAATCTTGAACGGGGGAAATGCGTAAAGATCCATCCCTGTCCAGTCCCAAAGAAGTGCATCTATTGCTACTGCTCCCGGGTCGAGCACGGGGGGGAGCAATACAACGGAAGCCTCTTTGTTCTCGCTGTCGCAAAGACGTCCACTAGAGGACGTCCCCGCCCCATAACTTCCACAGCTCTCTACACACATCCTGATGCAGAGTCCACTCGGTCGGCAGCAGTTGACCCTGCCGACTGAGGAGATCTGCCCGGACGTTCTCCACGCCTGCAACGAACCTCGTTAGAATCGTTACTTTCTGAGTTCTCGCCCATAACAAGATCTCTCTTGCTAGGTTGAACAATGATCGCGAGTGAGTCCCTCCTTGCTTTTTATGTATGACAGAGCTGTGGTATTGTCTGAATTTATCTGCACTATCTTGTTTGATTTGACTTTTTCTTTGAAAAAACTGAAGTGCCAAGTATATGGCCGCCAGTTCTTTGAGATTTATGTGCCAGAACACCTGTTCCCCTCTCCAGGTGCCTGACACTTCCTCCCTCCCTAGTGTAGCTCCCCACCGGTGGTGGACGCGTCGGAGAACAACACTAGGTCGGGCTCTGAAGTTTGAGGGAAGTTCCTTCCGAAAGCTTCACAGGATCGAGCCACCACTTTAGGTGATCCTTTACCTCCTTTGGGATCCTCAAAATTGTCTCAAATTTTCAAAATTTGTCCTCCCAACCCAATTCTCCTTCAGGAAAAAACTGGAGAGGTCTGAGATGTAGTCTCCCCAAGGAAACAAACTTCTCCAGCGAGGAAATGGTGCCCAGCAGACTCATCCATTCCCTCACCGAGCATGATTCTTTCCTAAGAAGACTGATATTTTTTCTAATCCTTGCTGTTGCCGTCCCTGGGACGGAAAAAGCTCGAAAAGCCACTGAATCCATCTGAATCCCCAGATACACGATTGGACTGTGTGGGGATCAGCTGCGACTTTTCGAAATTCCACTAGAAGTCCAGGGACTTTGCTAGAGTTAAGGTTGATTGAAGGTCCTTCAGACACCTTTCTTTCGACGATGCTCGAATGAGCAGTCGTCTAGATATAGAGAGATCCTTATGTTTGCAAGATGAGCCACCTCGCCACATTCTTCATTAGAATTGTGAAAATCATTGGTGCCGTACTCAGACCGAAGCAAAGAGCTCTGAATTGGAAAACTCTTCCTTCATGACAAAACGCAGATATTTCTTCGATCGGGGATGTATCGGGACGTGGAAATATGCGTCTTGCAGGTCAGTGATACCATCAGTCGTTTGTCTTAAGGCCGCAAGCACTGACTGAGGTGTGCTCCATCTTGAACGTCTGTCTCTCTATAAAAAGGTTTAGACTGCTCACATCTAAAACTGGCCGCCAGCCTCCCGACTGTTTCGGCACCAGGAATAACCTGTTGTAGAAACCCGGGGACTGAATGTCTTCGACTTGTTCTATTGCTTTCTTCTCGAGCATTTGTTCTATCAGATCGTACAAGATCTGTGTTTTTCTCCATGGTACGAGGGTGATAGATCTATAGGTGTTGTGCACAATGGGAGGCCAGGCTTCAGGAAAAGGTATTTTGTATCCTCGCTCGATGACGTTGAGCGACCAGCTGTCTGCCTCTATCTTCTTCAAGCTTCTGCAAATAAATGAAGCCTGGCACCTACTGGCGACTGAAGGACTTCCTCCTCATTTTTTACCTTCGACTTAGACTGAGCTCTGCCTCTAGAGAGTCCTCTTCCTCTAGGAGAAGGTCTAGAGGATGCTCCACCTCGAAAGGGCTTTATTTTCTTAGAAAACTGGGTTCGTGTTGAAGTCGAAGGAACCGCAGGACGTCTAGAAGATTGTGCTAATAGATCCTGAGTAGCTTTTTCCTGTAGACTTCCAGCTACATCTTTAATCATAGCATGGGGGAAGAGATGGTCAGAAAGAGGGGCGAAAAGCAATTCTGCCTTCTGTGTTGGAGACACTGCTTTGGTAGTAAATTTACAGTAGATAGCTCTCTTTTTCAGGAGCCCTGCACAAAAATGTGAAGCCAATTCCTCTGAACCATCTCTGACGGCCTTATCCATACAAGCGAGAACACTGGATAGCTCCCCAAGCTAATTGAGTCTTGACTACGAGACTTAGTGTCAAGCAGCCCCAAACACCAGTCTAAGAAATTAAATACTTCAATTGTCCGAAAAAGACCTTTCAGATGGTGGTCTATCTCCGCCGTGTCCATGTTTTTTATTTTAGCTGACGAAAGAAGAGACCTTCTTGGTGCGTCAACAGACTGGAAAAGTCACCTTGAGCCGATGCGGAGCTCTTAACCCGACATCCTCACCTGTATCATACCAGATCCCAGCCTTGCCGCAAAGTCTTGAAGGAGCTGGGCAAAGGAAAACTTTCCTTGAGCTTTTCTAGACTCCATCCAATCTTGCACCTTGATTAAAACAAAGCTCTCCTTAGTTGAAAGAGGACTTGTCCATTTTAACAAAATCCAGGAGTCCTTATTTGTTTTTGACAACGCAAAATGAGAAGGAGGCGGACCGAGGTGCTGCGGGTTGAAACTTTCTTCCTCCAAATGGAATGCCCGAAGCAAATCGGAACCAAAAAACTGTGATGAATCGGATGAAAATCTGGACACAGCAGGTTTGATCCTCTCGTTCCTCTGAAACTATTACTTAATCATTCCTCAGCTATATAGGAGTGACCTAAGGGGACTCCGAAGCTGGGAGTGGTACAAGATCCACTTTTCAACTCCGGAGCTTTGAATGAAGATCGTTTGTTTGTTAGACGTGCATGGAGCAATTTCTGAATATTAATTACTAAAGATTCAGATTAAAAGGCGGGTACCAAGGTTTACCAATTCTTGCTGCATTCTCTCGGATGGGAGTCCCGTTTCGAAAAGCCGATTGCAGTTGAGGTTCCAATACTTAATACCTTGCTGTGATACCTGATGGAATAATAAACAAAGCCGTCTGTTTATTGAACGTCTCGCTTGGCATCCGTGCCGGAGCGTCAAGCTTGGGCGTCCCAAGCCGAGCGTCACGCTTGGCGGTCCGAGCCGATCGCCACGTTTGGCGTCCAGATGAGCGTCCAACGCTCGACCGCTTCAGCCGATCGTCCCTCTTGGCGTCCAGGGTGGGCGCTTCACGCTCGGCGTCCCTCCGAGCGCCACGGACCTTGGCGGTCCAGGTTGAGGCGTCACGCTCGACGTACTGTCCGAGCGTACTGCTTTTGTCCTAAACAGGCGTCCCTGTGAATACACTCCGCTACCTTCCAAGCCGAACTGAGGAGCGTCGCGTTTCCTCCAGACATGTATAGGCCTCCCCGTTGCGTAATCATAGGATCGTCCGTTCTTGTTAAATAAACGAAGCAGGCCTCGAGAGTCTGGGGCTAATCCCGTAGGAAGTTTTTCAGCCCTGCCTTTCTCCAACTGCAGGGTGGACGGTACGAAACAAACTCTAGGAATTGTAGTACTCACAGGTTGAAAAGAGACGATCGGTTCCACCCGTTTGCGGGAGACCTCTTAGATCTTTTAATCTGGTGAATCTATCATCTTTTCTTCTCGGACGAATTTCTTGATTACTCTCTCACCAGCCAAGCAACGAAGACAGTTTGTTTTTGTTAGGCATCGAACCTGATAACACGTCTTTGTAGTAGAAGATTCCTTTCTTGGAGGAAAAAAAACTGATCCTGATGGAGAAGGCGAGGGGCGAGGGGAAGCCCTATCCCTTCTCACAGACCCGTTCTTCTATTGCTTAAGGAACGAATAGGCCGCCCTCCAAGGCGTCCTCGTCCAGATGACATCATAATTCTCCTTTGAGGTAGTCCATGGTCCGGTGAAGACCGCAAACCAAACAGGCGAAAAAAAAGGACCGTTGAAGCGTTCTTCTTCACTGCGATCGAAGACTCTGGCCGCTTTGTGCGAACACCTTGAGTTTTCGATCTTTTTGCGGTGGTAGAATAATCCAACAAGTTCTCGAGGCGAATCCCGTAACGAAGAATAAGAAGGCAGCGCAAAGGGAGGACTCTTGTTCCCCCGCCCTCCTCTGAGGAGACTACTGACGATAGCCTGCCTGTGCGACATTTAACGTCATAGCTCTTTTTCAGAGGACGCTGAGCCGTCTTCTCATGCCTCAACTACCTGTTGAGGGGATGGACGCCTCCGAGGATACGAAAAGCACTCGCGGAGGATGATACGGCCGCACGTGCGCACACTCGTTTGGCAGTCCTGGGGTATCGCTCCAACAGGTTCTGGCCGAAGGGACGGCCAGATTCGGTGGGGTTAGGGTTCCCCGTAACCCATCCTGCGGCTTTCGTGACATGTCCCGTCTTCCTGGGCTTGGAAGGTTTCCGACAAGGAGGTCCAGGCCTAGAGGCAGTTATAGGGGCCGATCTGACTCCGCCCCCTCCACCAACACTGGGGCACTTTCACTGCAACTTTTTTGGTCACTAATAATGCTTTTTACCCTCCAAAGCCGAGCACTTTTAGATTCTAGATTCGTATTGATTCCAGAATCGGTAGAAAAGGGCATTTGTTCTTCCACTGATTTTTCAGGGCCCGAAGGCACAACATTTTCAGGGCCCGAAGGCACAAACAGATTTAGGTGTGGTACCAAAAACTACTGAATGTAATAGTAGGGCGAAAACCTTAACCTACCCTTGACTTCTATACTGACTGTGACACTCCTGGAGGAAAGATCCTCCGTTCCTGTATCCGAACTCTCCAATTTCCGCACATAGGATTCATACAGCCTTCCAACCCTGAATCAAGACAGACAGGTTCACATCAGGCGTAAGCCTAGTCACAATTCCACGTAAAAAAAAAAACCCCCCAACACCCCTTCGATAACCAAAAAACAAACAGGATACCTCAAGTAACGGCAGAGAGTTTCGAAAATCCTATGACGGAGGTGTTGAAAACAGTTTGTTATCAAGACCCGGCGACAGAAAAAATCTGAATAGAAAATGGGGAATGGTTCCTGAACCGCCCCGCCTCCCAGCGGTGCGGGAAATGGGGACTAACCCTCGCAACACCTGGCCGACCACTGCGTTGAGCCGGGAGTTTTTAAAAATTCTTGTCGGACTTCGGAGAAATACAAGCTATAATAATATATCTGCCCGGTAAGTTAAGTTTCATGAACAAAACTGGTGGTCTGAATTGCTGTTCTATTCTGGGGAAAACAAACTTCGTTCAGGAAGGAAATGGTCCCCACAGCCAAGCTTCATCCCATTCCCTCCCCGAGTATGCGTTACTTCCCTATAAGGCTGCGCTTTGCCTAAGCAGGATAGCATATTAAAAGGTGCAATGTTGCGGTTAGGAATCTCGTCTTCTATACCGTGCGGTAACGCGCACCGAAAAGGATTGAATTATAATAAACTCTGTTGAACATAGGTAAGTGCCAAAACTTAATGCAACGTTTATTCATTCCACGGTAAGAAATCCCCCTCAATCAGTTAAGGCTAAAGGTCCGTGATTGTAAGGAGAACCAGAGATACAGGTTTAGTCAGTCAATCCCGCAGGAGAGACCGTAACCGCCAGTAAACAGATAATACGGTTAGTTCAGTCAATCCCCGCAGGAGAGAGAGACTAGTAACCTACCGGGTGCAAATGACAGCGCCACGATCTGTTTACTGGATCCGGTTGGGAACTTTGGACAGTCCAGACCACAGCAGCAGCCAGCAGCTTACGAACGTCGGTCCTCTTAACTTTATGTCTGGGGTGGTTGCCAGCTACCCTATTTGTTTCTGACGAAGAAATAGGTCACGTTAGTTTTTTGAACAAAAAAGAGACTCTCAAAGCTGGTATAGTTTAAGAGAAAACCAGAAAACGCTAAACATGTAGATGCGTTTGTGTCGTTCAGAACACTCTCCCATACAACGGTAAAAAGATAAATATCCCCCCCCCCCCCGGTGTAAAACTCCTGGAAGGCTGCAGGGAGTGACTATTAAAATGTCCTTAAAAATAGGTAGACAATAGACCTCCTCGGTTTGCCATCCCAAAGAAGGTAACTTACAAGCAAGCGGTGTTATGACTTGAACCAACCCAGTAGTAAAAATAACGCAGGCAAAAAAAAAAAAAAACATTTAGAAAAAAAAAAATTTGATCACAATGATGACCAAATTTGTCCAAAAGTTGCATTTTTTCCTAACTAATACAAACCTGAGGTCCTTTTGTACAATAGGAAGGTACTTAGCGGCAGCTGGATAGTCGTAACAGCTTTCCTCGAACTAAGGGGTTTTTCGGTTAGTTTAACTTGGCTTTGGTCCGACCAGGCCAGCGCTACTCGCGCGCGACTGGTAGGTAAACAAATCACTTTTGCTTTTTGGGCCCAAGATCAAAAACTGCAGAAGGTTAGGGGTTGGCAATGAGGTGGGGCTATGTGTTAAAAGGACCTCAGGTTTGTATAGTTAGGAAAAATGGCAATTTGGTTGGACAAATTTTTGGTCATTTTTTTGTTCCGACACGGCCATACAAACCCTTCGGTCCTTTTAGCAATAGGAAAGACTCACTTCTTGGTGGGTGGAATCTGAAGTCTTTTGTTGAAAACAAGACTGGTGTTCGCCCAAAACCTTGGAAAGCCTCCCCTTGGTCGTAAGAGCGAGGGAAAGGGATAGGGGATCCAAGCCTCTGTCCGATTGATCGGGGGTGTGCACCGCAGGATCCAATGGGGTCAGAACCTCTGGTAACCGAGTACTAAGGAGAAAGGGGGGAAGGGCAAGCGTATCTCTTTCGTACCTACCAGCCTAAACAATAAACCAAGTTCTATTTGCAAGAGGCAACAATGTTATGGTTTGTCTCTTGTTGGCTTCCACTTCCCCCCCCCACCTTGTAGGAGGAATGGTGGGGATAATTCGCTCCCATTCCCACTAGTGAAAGGGATAGGATGGGGCTTCTGTCCGGAGTAGCTCGAACCTGGCCATCTCGTCCTTATCCAGCAAGGTGATGACCGTATCCCTCTACCCTCCGACAGGTAGAGGGGTATAAAAAGATAGGAAGAGAAGCCAGTTCACTCTCTCATTATTCACTTATCTATTCTTACAGTCACAACCAGGACCTCGATGCTGGTTCAGATCCATGCTAGGGTCTGGGTTAAGCTAAGACAAACGTGTTGACGTCATCCACCCACGGGTGTTCCTAATTGGAAAACCGGATCCAAGGTACCTGGGTGGGCAATATCCAAAATGTAGAAGGAGGGTGCCAGTGGTCATGGTTGTACCAGACCCCTGGGCCTTCAGCCTCGGCCGAGGGAGAAGTTCTTGTGGTAACCTCGGGATGGGTGTACGTTTCTAGGCCTTGGCATCTTTGTGCTGACGAAAGAGTCTTCAACCACTTCGCCTGGGATGTCGAGTTTCTTCAGAAAGCGCCAACAAACCGGTCGCTGTCTTTCACAGGACGAAAAGCATCACTCTCCTTCGCATCGAAAAGGCGTTGAAGTCCCATTATGGGATGGGGTTGGGGGATTGTGTGAAGGACTCTAACCCGGGGCAATCGTCAGGCAACCGAAGGGTTCAGAGTCTTTTCGCTATACGAATTCGGTTAACGAAATCGAGCGTCCCGCTAATCCCCTCCATCCCCTGGATGCTTGACTTTCGCAGGCAAAGTCATGCTAATTACCTCAGCAGGTAAAAGAAGGGAATTGTCGTATGACCTATCCCTCTTCTCGACTTGTCGGTGATGGTCCTGTACCCATACTGGTCTATCCGTCTGCAGCCGAAGTTTGTTCTCGGTAGTGGATAGGCCCACCGACACTCAATGGTGGGGTGTCGATGGTATGGGTAACTGTGGGACAAGGCCGTTGTAGGACGAAGAAAAAGATTGTTATGGAACAACCGAAAGCTAAGTTCCACAGCGAAGTTCGTCCACAGACTTGGGGCGCCATCTGACAGCTGCCATACGTGACTGCGTTCGGTAGGAGGCAAGTTGTTCCAAGCAACCCGATCAAGTCACGTGACCTTCTTCGCCTTAACAGGGTTATGCCAAAGAGGACTTAAAACAAATAATTTGTTTTGTTTCGTCACCGATGACCAGAAGGCAAGGTGATGACTCTCTTAAGGCATGTTGCCCAAACAGGCGTAAAGTCAATTGGCCTTCTAGAGGACCGAGGTCCTTGATGGGCAAGATATCTCATAGTTATAGTTGATTCTCGGGTAAGGGAGAAGACAACACTATGTTGACGTCTTGCAAGACGAAGGGTGACAGAAGAATGCAACCTACTTTCTTCACAAGCTGAACCGACGAGAAATGCATTCTCAAGATTCTGAACCTTGTGCTACAAAGACTGAGAACGCTAACCGCTAATTGATTGCTGTCCTGGTTGAGGATCGTACGGTTGCAATAAAGCGGAGCGCTTCCAGTAATGAAGACAGGGAACTACTGCCTGAAGAAGAACTGCTTTCTCATGGGCTGAACATTTGGAAGTAGAGAGCTGTCAGGTCGGAGAGTAGGCGATGTCTTCTGAACATATCTGTTAATTCGGGAGGCGAGCCAATGAAAATTGCCAACACCTACTAATAAACGAGATATTTGAAAGACAAACTCATGATTGTCTGCGCCAAAAATTTCCTTAGCCAATTATCGGCAAGTGCGATGCAGCGGTTTGACCTAGTACAGATCTTCTGTTACCGTCCCCGTGCAGGTAAACAGAAAGATGAACAGAGTCCAAGAATAATCTCTTTTGGTGAAAATTCCTCGCAATGTCGAAGGCGATGAAACATCGAGCGTCACAGCAGTAGGATGGTCCTTGCATTATTGCGAGAATCCCCCGTTTAATCAGAGACCTAAGTCCATGATTGTTGGGCATATATACGGTTCGGTAGTCCAATCCAAACCAGGGGTGGAGAGAGAGACGTAAGCCCGACCGTGCATCTGCCGAGACCATAGACTGAATACTGAGCCGCGCTGTCAATGGCAGTTCAACTACGCAGTAGCTCTCGGTTGACTCGTCATCCTGAAGTTTGCCAGGTAATCCATTATTCCAACGAAGGAAATACGTTTCGGCTAGAACCATCGAAGCATAAAGGAATACGCATCGCGCAATTATATTAACCTAAAAACGGAGTTTCGTGTAATCCAAAAAGCTGATTGGGTGTTGTGCATGACAATACCAACGTATCTAAACAA
Source organism: Macrobrachium nipponense (assembly GCF_015104395.2). Classification (NCBI taxonomy): domain Eukaryota; kingdom Metazoa; phylum Arthropoda; class Malacostraca; order Decapoda; family Palaemonidae; genus Macrobrachium; species Macrobrachium nipponense. Next base: position 45,451,992 of record NC_061108.1, read on the forward strand.
TCGAAAACTGATAACTGCTGGGAGGTTGCAGGCAACCCCGAGTTGCAGTTCAATTGTTAAAGATAACAATTCTCTCGCGGTCACAAACCAGTAGAGTTCAACTACGGTTTATTGCGCCTACCCAGTCGGACAATTCAATGTTCCAAAACAGAATCTATGTTCCGCGAGGGTAATATACGTCGGTATATTTGGTAGGTTCTGTACCACGACCTCCATCCTAAATTCTTTTCCCCTCGAGGAATGAGAATAAGGATTGGAGATCGAGCCGCCTTCGTTCTCTTATTTATTCAGGATAGGTGAAGGATAGACGTCTTTTTCCCAAAAAAAAAAAATGGAAAGCTTCCAATGGTGAACAGAATACCTGAAGGACGATAGTTCAAAGCCAAACCTGGAAGTTCCCGTTCCGTTCTTCTCTATTCCAGGTTAAGAGCCTCCACTGTGAGATTACTCTTTTTTCTTTCAGTCAGCGGTTCTTCTTCCAAATGCCTAGAAATTACAGGAATTCACGAAAAGCATAAGCGAGGTTCCCTGAATTATCCGTGTAATACAATTATCGGGTATTCTCGCTCACTTTGGACCCGTGGTCTCCGCCCTGAGTTGTTTGGCTATCTGTAAAAAACTCGAAAACAATGCTGAGTGCGCTAAAAAAGAAAATTCCGTTTAGAATTCTAAGCACTCTGCGAAACCCCCCAACCGAATTTCGTCAGACGATATCGGCTTGGTGGGGGTGTCCTCTCGATTACCCGTAGAAATCGAGAAATGGGGCAGGATCCCTCCTCAATGACCTCGGGGGGCTTACGTTCAGGTTATGGACCCGAAGGTCCCCCCCGGTAGCGCAGCCCCCCTTAACGTGGGATCTTACAGATAATCCTCTGTAGCGATCCCTCCCCCTTTTCCCTCGTAGCCGTAAGGAATAGGGAATGGGGGGGAATTGGGGGGAGAATTGGAGACTGGTCTGGCGCCATTCCCCAGCGGGATCTTAGCAGTTGGAGAAGAAAAGGAAGCATCCATCGCCGCTTACGGCTATGGCCTCTCAGAGCCTGGGAAAACAAGTTATCGTCAGGAGAAAACGTTTTCCCGCCGACGGAGGGTTAACGAAACTCCATACTGTCGGTAACGGTGTCTTGCCCGCCAACTGGTGAACGTCGTCTGGGTGGGCTGATGGCTGTACCGACCCCTGGACAGTAGAGCGCCGAATACCGCTCCGACTCATTTCCAGTCCTCGTCGAGGTCCCCGAAACCTCAGGAAGGACCGAAGGGGTTTGAAATTTAAATCGGTGTCCGAAGACACGTTATAAAACGCCTCTGGTCGCAGTAGAGGAGGTGAAGTTAGCTTGTTTCGCACCGTCCATAAACTGAATAGAGCCATTCTTTCCGTTACGGGAGACGAGAGAACTACCTGGTTTCAACCACAGGTCCGGCAAGCTCCCTTCCGATCGCCCGGGCCGACCCCAACCGTCCGATCTGGGTTCCCTCTCGGGCCCCAAAACACGGACTCGAATCCGAGACGTGGGCTCCTCGGACTGGTTTGGAAGCGGCGCGATCCTTTTACCCCGAGGGTCATTGTGCTGACGAATCATCGCCGTAACCTCGGCCAAAGTTCCTCTGGAATCTTCGGAAAGAAGTCAAAACAGTCATCTTGCAGAGTGGGAACCCGTTAAAGACCCCTTTCGAACAAGAGCTAATTCCGAGAACCCCCTTCCTCCTAAAGGCGGGAAGGGGAAACCAGCGACAGCCCTCCCTCTGGTTCTTTCCCCATTTTCCCACTTGCGCATACTTTCCTGGCCCGGTCCGAAAGGAACCGTTGCCTGGCTACGTGAGGGGCGTCGTGGTGGGCGATTCATGGAGGGGGCCTCCCCTCCATCACGATCAACTCCCTCAAACCTCGCTCCTCCCGGTTTGTTGTAACCCGGGAGGTTGAAAATGGTACGGGAGAGGCAGGACCTGACGCTCCCCTCGTTCGCTATCGCTGGCATAAGCCAATAACAGGCTTGGAGGGCTGCAGGCTATGGTCAACCCGCGGTGGACGATCGAGCTGTCAGGCCTGGTCGGAACCGTTCTTCGCTGGTGGAGAACGGCTTGGTACCTGAGCACGAGCGGGGAATTCCCCGAATCTCGAGTGTCTGAAGAGCCTGGTGCTGGTTGCCGTTTCCCGATCGCTCTCTGTGAGAGCGACGGTCAATGGCGACCTCAGGCTCCACCTTGGCCCGCAGTGAAGTGAGACGGTGCTTGTCCTCACGGCCCACGTCACGTCGCTTGTTCCAGCCGGTGGCGGGCCACCGGCGAACGGAACGGGAAGGACCTTCTATCCCAGCCATCAGCCCGGTGGTCGGTCTCGTGGAACCCCGTCACGTCCCCACTGGGTATCCATCTGTTCACCGCGAGAGTTGAAGAGCTGGTCTGGTGAGAGTCCGCTATGAGCGGTCTGTTCACCAGTTTCCTTCCGCCCCGTGCCGTTGAAACCTGGACTCTTGAGCTGGACCTCAGAGGTCTGGTTCCTGGCTTGCAACGGTCGCTGGTTATCGACCGTACACTCGTTGTACCTTCCCGCGAACGAGAGGCCGAGACTAAACCTGATGCAGTGGCCAGAAACCTCACTGACAACCTAGGCCTAGGAAGTACCGGTTGTTTAGCACGTACCCCGCTCCTGGTCCCCGTATATGTCTTTGCTTCCTTGCGGTGAAGAAGAGACGGGCCCCTCTCCCGAAGGAGCATGGAGGACCAGCGGAATGGTAAACCCTCCCGTCCCACCGAGGTGGACGGGGACGGGTCCCGCGAAAAGCTCCCGAGGGAGACTTCTTAGGAGGGAGGAGGCCGACCTTCTTCTTCCCTCTTGGCTGTAAAGCCTTAAAATAAGTCGAAGGGGTAAGAGGCGGCGGCCTCGAGCGACGAGTAAGAAGAGATCGAAGACGACGACCACGGGCACCTTCCTTCCCCTCTTCTTTCGTCAGCTTCCTCAGGACAAGAAAGCTCTAAGATCTGATCCAGGGCGGAAGCCGGGGCTGCTGTAGCCGAAGCAACAGGGCCCGGTACCGCACCTGTACAGACAGACCAAAAGTTCTTGGGGTAAGTACCACCACGAATAGGGGACGACATCAGCAGGTTATGGGTCATCCAGGAACAGGCAGCACGGCCAGCACATCATCAGGTAGGGACAGGCCAGCGCAGGCAACGGCAGAAACAGCCAGCGCAGGCAACGGCAGGGCCAGCCAGCGCAGCAACTGCCTATGGTACATCAAGCCCAGTAACTCGGCAGGTTAACTGGCAGGCAAGCAACCGGAAACACAGGAAGTGGGAGCCGCGCCCAGCCAAGCAACCATCCATGTACCGGCGGCGGCAAGGTCCATGGGGCGTAGTTCTAGGGCGACAGCGGAAGTGTGGTCGCTGCACAGCGCGGCAATAACCAACGAGCGGCGGTCGGAGCAACGCCCCCCCTTCTTCGGCAACGGGCGAACGGCACTTCCACAGCGGCTGTAGGCAATAGACTGTTTACCAACGTTGAGGCGGAGTTTACCACCAGGTGAGGAGGGAGCGTCGTCAACCTGGTTTGGCGTGGTCACCAACTCCCATGGGTTGACCGCAGTAGGCCCAGACATAAGACCAACCGCAGCCCCTGGACACCAGCACGCTCTGCAATTGGAAGGACGCCCGTTACATACCTCACCAAGGTCCCCCCTCCCCGGGTGGCAGTAAGCACCTGCGGAAATAATAGTAGTAGCGATTAAATGGGGGGGTGGGGGAAAAAAATTCCCCTTCGTTGCGGGGGTTTGGATCCCATCCCGAACGAGTGGAAGACCCCTCCCTAATACAATTGTACATTCGGGGCCCAACCGGAGCGCCCATTCCCCCGCGCTCGAACGGATCGGGCGAGGAGAAGAAACGCCGCTAAACCCCCCCCCCCCAAGGGAAGAGTCAATCTTGTGGGAACTAGATCGGGGGGGGTTGGGGGTCTCGTTCCCCACCCCGCCGCACAGTTCCCCCATTGTACCCAACAATCAAAATCCTAAAGCCCTAAGAGACAATCGTGCCATCGGCACGAATAAAGGCATAATAGGAATCAATTCCCTGACTGAGCGGAACTTGAAACCAAATAAAAATTGGATGGCAATCAATAAATAAGGGAACAAAATGAAAAATTCATCTTGCAAAACGATTCACTTCCAACAATGAATTAAGGGCTCGGATCGATAGCGCCATTTGGCGCCCTCGTTACCGAGCGCAAGGGTGAAAGGAGGTTTCATTTCCTTAACCTTTGTATGGGGATCAAGGTTTCCTGGAAACCTTTGATCCATAATGAAATGATTGCAATCCAACAAATTTGTAAAATGAAAAAGAAAAAAGACTACTGCGCCTTGCGATTTCACGTTCATACAAATAAAAACAGGGAAGGATCAATTCCAGTTGAATAGGGCGGAACATTGGATCCCAGTCAACAATTGGCCAACTCTCAATAAAAAAAGATGAAAATGAAAAAAGAACTGCAACTTTGCGATTTCACTTCATTATTCAAATTAAAAAGGGGGAAGGATCAATCCTCCGGTGCAATCTCGGCAAACTGATCCAAAGAATTGAAGGTCATTGCTACAATAAAAAATAATATATGAAAATGAAAAAGAATACCTGTCACTTGCATGATTCCACTTTGTTTCATAAACTGAATAAGTTTCCGTGCCGAGCGCATATCGGTTCGGCAAGACTGGCCATACAGGTTCAAAAAAATTATAAATGAAAAGGAGCACTTACTTACGATTTTTCAATCTACACATTTTCCAACCCAATATATCTCTCGGTGAGCCGAGCGCTCCCGTACCCCTCGCTCCCAAGGCCCTCGGCCCCGAGCACTACACAAATACGAGGATCATTTCTGGTAAAATGAAATTCCCGCAATTAACCCCTGCCCATCAGTCCGGCACTCGGGTAATCGAGGTCGTTGTGCAACCAAGACTACTTTAATGCACAAGTTGAATTCAATGAAAGTGATTGTACTTACAATTCAAGTTTTCACTATGATACAATATAAAAAGAAAAACACAACAATGCATGCGAAACGCAAAACGACGATGAAGCGGGCAGAGACGCGGGATGGAGGATACACGTCCACGGGCGGGGGGGGTGGGGGGAGCGGGAGTCCGAAAATCAAAAGTTCCGTGCAAAGTGATTTGTTTACCATACCAGTCGCGCCGCGGTGGCACGCGGCCGCCTGTCGGACAAGGCAGTTCAAGGGTGCCGCGGCGGAACCCCTTGTTCGAAAGAAAGCTTACGGCATCCTATCCAGCTGCCGCTAGTACCTTCCTATTGTAAAAAGGACCGTCCGAAAGGTTTGGGTTGTTTGTAGTGCCGTGTCGGAACAAAAAATTTTGTTGGGTGTTCATACTTACCCTGGCAGCATATATAAATAGCTGAAGGTTCGGAAAATACAAGGCTACAATACATTTGTCTGACGATTCAAGTTTCATGAACAAAACTTAGATAATCCGAAGCAGAAGCAGCTCAAGCTTCTTAAGATACTGGACATAAGCGTTTCATTGACGTAGTCCCTAACAAGTCCTATTTCTTGTACGAAGTCCTTGCGAATGAGGAAGGAGAGCTCTTCGAACCGTTTGTGTCCTTAATTCGCTTACGCAATATCAAAGTTAATGAGATGTTTAGTCAATGAAAGAACTAACCCCATTTCAACCGGTACTAGAGAGATATTTTTGTGTCAATGAGGGATACCCAACTTACTTGACAAAACTGAATAGTTATTGTCAATATGGGGGTAAAGTCACTGAATTTGACAAAACGTAATCCAGGAAGGTAGAGCCTTTATTTTGTTCCTATTTCCCGTCTCAAACAAGGAAAGGGACAAGAATCCTGTTAAGGAGTGTGGGCTTTTACGGTAGGTTAGAACGACGATGCTCAATCGGGCATGGAAGTCTCGACTAGAAAGAACTAACAAAATCTACTCATTTTTTTCTTTTTTGAAAAACCGCCGTTCAGATGGTCCTAAAAAGCTAAAATTAAATTTATTTTGGCAGTAAGTGGCTAAAAGGAAGTCCTGTCTTGCGCTTTCCTGAAGAGCGTCCTTTTGATGAGTGCCTTTGCAAGAATCCTACTGAACGTTTGCCGAAAATCCTGACGTTCAGGACGTCGAGCCTTTACATAACCCGTAACTGTCTTATCTCAAAGTCTTGACTGAGGTAGAGAAAACGAGATCTTCCCTTGAGCTTTCCTTAACTCCATCCACCTTTGCGAAAAGCAATATAATATTGACAGAGACCTCTTTGAATTCACGAAACCCGAGGTCTTGCTGGGTTTCGAAGACGAAGTTCTGTTCACTTTCTTGAGGCTCAAATCTTAAACAAGAGCTTGAAGAGTTCAACGAAACGTTCTGGCGTGCGGCCCACTGGACGTCTCCGTGCGCGCTCGGCGTCCACTGGCGAGGACGCTCGGCGTCGGTGGGCGCTCGGCGCCACTGCGAGACGCTCGGCGTCCTGGTGCGCGCTGGCGGCCACTGGCGAGACGCTCGGCGTCCACTGGTGAGTGCGTCCATCCGAGCGTCCTGTTCAAGCCGATCGTCCCAATAAGCGTGCAGAAAAGCGTCACGCTCCTGACAGGCGTCAAAACAAGCGAGAGAAACTGCCTTCTTTTTCATATTTCTTGGAAAGAAAGAAGTACACTTGATCAGGCAACTTCGCCTTCTTACTTCTCACTGAAACACATAACGAGGGAGAGGGGACGTGAAGCGTCCTCTTCTATAAAGCTTCTTTAGAGGGCGCGAGTCCTTCCGAGAGCTCCAACCCTTGTGCAGGGAGGACGCCTCGGAGGACGAGAAGCAATCCTTCAGGATTCGTGCATGTGCACGCACTTTGGCAGTCTGGGATTTTCATCATAAACTGCCGAAGGCACGCCAGATCGGTGGGGTTCCCTGTAACCCTCCTTCGGCTTTCGACATGCCCTCTCCCTTGGTTCTGGGAGTTCGACAGAGGTCTAAGACCTAAGAGGCGTTATAAGGCCGATCTGAACGCACCCTCCACTACAGGGGCAAGGGGGGGGGGGTCACTGTCACTGCACTTAGCCACTTCACTATTGCTCTAAACTAAAGCAAGCACTTTCGATTCTAAGTTACGAATCGAAATAGTATAAGAAAGGGAAAAGGGCAATAACCTCTACAGACACTGTTTTAGGGCCCGAAGGCACCATACAGGGTTAGGCGTAACAAAAAACAGAAGTAGAACTCTTCACAACAATGAAGGAGAGCGATCACCTCTCGCAGACATAGTCATAACCCGTAGGCCATACTACAGCGTTAGGCAAAATAAAGTCTACCGGAAGGTTAGCAGTATCACTACCCTGACTTTCGTAATTGATTAATTGCGTACATACTAAACAAACTTTTTCCTTACGGAATTAAGACAACGTTTACTCCTGATTAATTGCGTACATACGAATCATACTTTTTCCTTACGGAAATAGACATGTTTACTGATTAATTGCGCCCCCCAAGTGCGGAACTACCGAAGCTTTCGGTAGCCACACCCTATCTTTGCAGACAACACCCTCTGAAACTAGCCTAACTAGATTCAGATCTTAGGCAAAAATGAATCAAATTCAAATCAATTTAAGATAGCGTATGCCTAGCCCACAAATCCAAGTAAATAAATTAAAAGACAATTAGGATACTTTAGCGGCAAATGAAGTTTCCAAAATCCTAAGCCCGGAAGTACTGAAAACAGGTGTTTTCAGTACCGGCGACAGAAAATTTATGAATAGAAAATGGGAATGGTTCCTGATACCCGCCTCCCAGCGGCGGGAATGGGTACTAACCACCTGGCCGACCACTGCGTGTGTCGGAAGTTTTTTAAATTCTGTCGGACTTCAGAAAATACAGCTATATATATACCTGCAAGGTAAGTGTCATGCATAAAAAACCTGGTTTTGCAACCCTTGCTGCAAACCCTAAAGTGAGATCCCGAATCTGACATTATAAATTTAAACCCTGATGAAAATCACACAATTGTTGCCTATCTGGCTAAATAAAGATAAATAGCAACTGCCGAAAGCCAAATCACAAAGAGTACGTCACCAAATCGATGAGTATCTGTCGTGAAAAAACAAAGAAATTCCACCAAACAAAACCGGTGTTCCGGTTGCGACGGCAGAAAAATTCTGAGGTTTAGTTGTGGTAGTTCTACATTCCCCGGTAGAGGGAGGGGGTACGGGAATCACCTAACCAGTCAATTAGCGCTGCCGCGAAATTCGAAATTCTGCCGTGACGCCAGAGACTACAGCTATATGTAACTACCAGGTAAGTTGCATACGTAAAAAATAAAAACATCACCTTTCATGTAAAACTGAAAGCTGCAAGTAACCTTTCATGTGTATCACAGAAACTGCCTGAAATAGTATTTACCTGATATAAAATTTCAGCTGGTGTTTGTGGAATGTCAACTTCAGGCTTGGACATTGGGTTTCTTGTTCTTTCTTCTTCTTGCCTTATTTGCACCTCACACAATGAAACATATACATGCTGCAAGGAAAAAAGTTAAGCCAATATCTCTATAATACAAAGTTAAGCTAGCAACTAACACTTACTGATTAATGACACTGTATGATATATACCATATATACTCGCATATCTTGCGACTTTTGAAGACCTAATTTTAGAGCTAATTTAAAGGGGGTCACATCATACATGAGATATAAAATTAGCGCATGTAAATTCACATACTAGTATCATTTGATAAAATACAAATATAATGAATATGCATCTTTTCCTTGGATCTTTTAAAAAAGTTATGCTTTACTTCACTGCATCCAATAATATTGCATGTACAGGCAGTCCCCGGGTTACGACGGGGGTTCCGTTCTTGAGACGCGTCGTAAGCCGAAAATCGTCGTAAGCCGGAACGACGCTTGGAAATATGTCTTAAACTAATAAAAAGTTATAAAAACCTTACTTGTAATCCTTTGGTTACACTACATGTCGTTTCCTGTAGTTTTATGTACAACCTGGAGTTATTTTCATAAAAGAATGCTGGTTCTTGAAGGTAAAAACTATTGTAATCCTCTGGTGACACTACATTCTTGAAGTTTTATGTACAACCTGGAGTGATTTTGCAAAATCTTGAGGGCTACAAGAACAGCTGATTACTATTTACGTATCATATAGACTAATTAAAGTAAATGTATCTTTAAATAGGCTTATATATTAGTATCAACAAAACATTTCCTGCCATGAGTCAGAGGCCGTTTAATGAAAAACGAACAACTTCTCTGTCCTATCTGTTCAGAAAAAAATAACGTTACGTCAATCCCCGAGACCATTGTTGCCAAAGCGTCTCTCTCTCTCTCTCTCTCTTCTCTCTCTCTCTCTCTCTCTCTCTCTCTCGCTCTCTCTCTCTCTCTCTCTCTGCTCTCTCTCTCTCTCTGATTCCAAATTTACCAAAATTGGAAACTTGGGGAAATTAACGATTGCCCTAATATACGAATGTTTTGAGATATAACAGAAAATTTGCGAAAATACAAGCTTTGATATACAACGAAATATTTGTAGATACGATTTTGCGATGAGTGTTAGTTGTATAGGCGACCAGATAAATGGCGTTCAGTCTGTTTGTTTGTTGGTGCTGCATGTTAACACGTCGTTGTTTAGTTCGTTGTATTTGCGCCTATTTTTCGTGTTATTTTGTCTATTTTATTATTAACCATGGGTCTCAAAGCTAAAGACAAAGCAGGTGATAAGAAAAAACCCAGAAATGATTTCGATGGAAGCAAAACATGAAATTATAGCAAAGCATGAACGGGTGGCGTTCGTATCGTCGATTTGGCAAACGAGTATGGTCGAAATCCTTCTACAATATCCACGATCATCAAGCAGAAGGAAGCTATAAATAAAACCCCCGAAAGACCATTGTTGCCAAGCGTCTCTCTCTCTCTCTCTCTCTCTCTCTCCTCTCTCTCTCTCTCTCTCTCTCTCTCTCTCTCTCTCTCTGATCAAATTACGTACTGGATAATGTCTCTTCTTTGGATACTTCGATTTTGCCAAATATTGAGGGCTACAAGAACAGTGGATTACTATTTACGTATCATATAGACTAATTAAAGTAAACGTATCTTTAAATAGGCTTATATTATTAGTATCAACAAAACATTTACGGAGCGTCGGAAGACGCCTCTCTCTCTCTCTCTCTCTCTCTCTCTCTCTCTCTCTCTCTCTCTCTCTCTCTCTCTCTCTCTCTATCAAATTACTGGATAATGTCTCTCTTTGGATACTTGGAATTTGCGTTGTAATCTAACCAGAAACTTAGTTTTGTTATTATTACTGGAAACAAGCAATGATTTTTTCATTATTTGCGCTTTTGGACTGTTATATGTAAACTAGTATGTATTCATTCGCTCGGAAACTAGTTCCGCATATGAGGCGTCACTAAAAAAAATAGAAAAATACAACATAAAAAGTGTCGAAAATCATCATAATCTCAAAATTTTTGTTGTAATCTAACCAGAAACTTATTTTTATTAATATACTGTGCTAAACTATAAAGGATTTTTATCATAGTATGCGTTTTTTAAAAGCGTCGTTAACTCGGAACGTCGGAAGCGTCAGCGTCGTAACCTCGGAACAAGCGTCGTAACCCAGGACGGATTTTTCCATTGAATATTTAAGAAAAAGCGTCGTAACCTCGGAACGTCGTAAGCCGGAACCGTCGTAACCCGGGGACCGCCTGTATTTTCAAATAACTTTTGTTGTATTATAAAATACAAAAATAGCAATCAAAGTTTTGGTTTGGAAATCAGCTGAGGACGATTGCGAGGTAAGTTTATTTTGCTGCATTGAAGTCAAATCAGAACGATTTTCTTGCTTCTAGTTAATGCAAATGAATCTCAAGATACTCTAGTGATATGGGACAAGGTTATTTTACATTATACAAAGTGCTTTCAAGTCAAAATATCACTTGAATTCATATCGTTGTGAACAAATCTTATTTTTTTCGTTAGTAGATGGCGCTGAGGGCATGTTTATTGAGTAAAAAAATCAACAGATTCTGTTCGATATTTCACTTGATTTCATCATAATACTACGAGCTTTACATATTTATATTTTATTGGAGTGAACACAGTAAAATGTGTTCATTCATGCCAAATAATTTTGATAAAAACATATTTCTCTCAAATTTTGTTTACGGTCGAGTTTGATGGTGCTATACCGAAGTTTCCATGTTGCCAATGCATGATAATAGTTGTTAGTAGAAGAACATTCTTTCCTCAGCTTCAGCTACAACTAGCAGCTTAAATTTAGCAGTATATGCCCTTACTGATCTTTTCTCCATGGAAAATAAGGATAAAGTCATGTAAAAATATATCGGTCCTATTCTTTTTAACGTCATTTGTAACATAACTATGGTAATTTTTTACTATCGTACGATGGTTGAAATACAAGCAAGCCGCTGTAGTTATTGGATTTGATTTATAGCAAATCAGATGTTTCTGGCTGTATGCGTTTACACAACAAGTATAACATTACTGATGATACTTTTAACTTTCTCTTGTACTTTTTTTAACTTAACTAGAAGATGGGATAGATAAAGAGATGAAGGAAAAGAAGTTAGCCAGACTAGAAAATTGGATAGATAAACAGGAGGAAAAGAAGTTAGCCTATTGTAATTTTGTCTCAAAAAATGAACTTGCATGTTACATGAATACATGATCAAATCATTGTTTTAAGGTGATAATTTGGGGGTCGCATGATATGCGAGATCGCGTATTACACGAGTATATACAGTATATGAAAAAGTTACTACTAGTCAATCCATTACCAATGTCCAGTGTGCTTTAATGTGGTGAGCATTCTTTACAATTTCTTAGGTCTGATAGCCAAATCTTGTAGGTGATCCTGGTAACTTAGCAATTACGTTAATAAGCCTGTATAAGATTAAAAGAAACTGTGATGGAACAGGCTATTGTTTTGAACAATAGGTCTTGGTATAATAAAATATATACCCATTGCTTTGTTATAAAATAGTCAGATACTATTACCTTGGAGAGAACTTTGACTCCCTCATGAATTGGTTGAGGCAATCCTGCTAAAGATGTTCTATCTCCTTGTAGTTGAAATCCCACAAACTTTACACGAGTAGAATCTAAAAATGAGTCTATATCTTTTTGTCTAACCTTTGGAGTCCATGGGAGACCTGAAAATTATCAAAATTTTAACACAACACAGTTGAGATACAATACACATTGCAAACAAGGCTCCGTATAGGACACAAGATTCTCACATGGTCACTTGATGTCAACACCAAATGCTGACCCAGTGAAGTGTAACAGATGTCAAACACCCATGACAGTGCAGCATTTGCTTGTTGAGTGCCCAAATTGGACCAAGCAAAGATCTATTTATCTACGGAATTCAGAAATGAAAAATATTCTTGCTGAAAGCAGGGATTTTACAATTCATAACATCATAAATTTTTTAAATAAGACAGGTTTCTCAAATAAAGTCTAAATTTTTTTTTTTCCCCCTTCTCAGGATTGATCCCTGAGAACCAGCCTGAGAAGAGTCTACTTGAGACTCAGAGGTCTGGAAAAACTAAGCCATATTAATAACAAGATAAGAGAATTAAACCCATAAAATCATTATAATGCCATAAGAAAGTTTTCACAATAATATGAAAAACTTTTATCATTGATTCTTATTCATATTCTTTAAAATCAAAAAAACCTATTAAGACAAAATATTTACTTATATAGACATGCACCCTGACCAGGATTCACATCTGCCCCTCTGGTTTACATACAATAGTAACAATTGATTTCAACCATTTGACTAATAGTCAATCTGCACATTATATATTTATTACAGAGGACCTCTATTCGCATTCGCAAGATTCATGGACTCACGTATTTGCAGATTTCTATATGGACCATATATACTGTATTCACTGTATTTTTCTATGAGAAATAGAAATTTGTTTCTGGTGATTAGAAATTAATTTCTCGATATATTGTGGTTTGGTTTGTTTGTTTGTATGGTATTTTTACGTTACATGGAACCAGTGGTTATTCAGCAACAGGACAAATGACTTTACATGATATCCGAACCACGACGAGAGTGAACTTGAAGTTGTGTTCGACGGGTTCTTTAAATTTTACCCATATAAACGAGTTAATTATGTGGCATCCAAAAGCCCCGATTCTTTTACTCTTATGGGAAAAAAGCCTAAACATCAGATGAAGGTTATCACGTGTAATACATTAACTGTGTTGTGAAGAAGGGAAGAGATGTTCCGCAGCATGCTGCTGGTAGCATTATCTTTATTGTTCGTCTGATTGCACTGCAAAATCGTTGCCATCTTTATCAACATAGATCATTGGTGATTACCCACATGATTTACATAATTTTGATATTTCTCTTACCTCTCTTTCCTTGTAAAAGAAAAGAGGCCCATGTGAATAGGTAATAGCACCTGTGTATGCAGGCTTCTAGCTATAATCCATAGGCTAGTAAGCTACATATGTACAGTAGTACATACACTACATATATTTTTAAGCTAATGTTGTAAAATAACTTTGAAACTGTCTTGAATTTAGTTTAAGGTGATAGTTGAAGACATATTTGGTGTTTGAATTAAAGCAGTCAGTTATAAACATTGGAATAGTGGTCTTGGGTGGGTTAAATATTAAAGTAGGCAGTTTTAAGCAATTTTTGAGGGGGGGCTACCAGGATAACACGGGTATTTACTTATCACGGGGGGTTCTGGGCCCTATCCCCCGCGATTATCGAGGCCCTACTGTATCCGATATGTTCATGCATAAATTTCTCAGAACAATTCCCTACATTCTTCACATCTAGCAGTTCCAAGATCACACTCTGTACCCTTGCAAGTAAAAACTGAATGTTGATCAACTTCCAATTTCAACATCCTGCTTAACACCAAAATCATTCCTACATAGCCTGATGTTATTGGTTTTGCTTCGATGGAAGATAACCTATGAAAATGAAATTACAATACCGTAAACAGGATTAAAACAGCCAAACTTCATAGAATACCAACAATTGCCTAACAGAAATGGCAGCAAGGAGAATTCTGACCAGAGCTAAAACATTCGAAACACACCTGGTGGAGAACAGGTAAACTATACAGTCATCTAGGCAGCCATTCGATTTTTTGTTTGAATGCAGACTCGCCTAATCGGTGCGGAGATATAGCTAACTTTAACTGTAGGTAAGATTCATCTCAAATAATTATTGACCCACCTTTATTTGTAGTATTATCGAGATTAGGTGTTCCAGGACGAGGTGAGGGAGGTTGAGGTAGATCTGGTGGTTCATCCAGATCATTAGCTGGCTGCTCATCATCATCTGCTGCAGCTGTAAGATCCAATTCTCCAACACTGTCATCCAAGCTACTCTGTTTCATAAGGCCTTGCTAGAAATATATTACAATAGCTTAATTTTACTTACTTGGACAAGGCAAAATATAGGTGCACATGAATTAAAGCATCTGTAAATTTCATTGCAGACAAGCCTGTTCATTAGCTAAATTTAGTTTTGAAAAGCAATTCTGCTTAATGAACAGGAAGTAGATTTTAATTTACAGGATTCTACTTGACTAGCTCGATAGGTACTATCTTGTAATTTTTATATGCATTTTGTAGACATCTGTTCAAGAAGTTTTACTTTCATCCTTATACGTATATATTTATGAAACAACTACAACACTGAAACAGCTAGTTAACATGTGAATACATCTTTGGCATGCAACAAAAATTGTTTAAAATTTTTCACTTCCGCTGATGTCAATGTTTGGCTTTGAGCAACCATACTGGCAATATACTGTCAAACCTTGGTTTTTGTACATTTTGGTTTTTTGTAGACTTTTTTTAAACTAAATTTTTTCTCTGTTATTGTACGTTTCCTTGGTTTCGTACACTTGGATATGCTCCATCCAGGGTCCAGCACATGACTGACCCCTGTACTGAGTGCCCAAACAAAGCATCCCATCTTTCGTGACCCATTCTGCTTTTGTGTTCATTGATTTTGTTGGGCCAAGGAAATTCCAAGTGCTAACCCTTGTGTAAAAAAGGCGAGAAACACTATAGAATTTAAGAAAGAATTGTAGCATAGTGTTGAAGGAAGTTGCATGACAATCTCAGTGAGAAAATGCCTACAACAAGGGTTGCTCTTAGTAAATTTATAGCCAGGAAAGGCTGGTTTGAAAAATTGAGAAAACAAATGGGCATACATAATGTGCCTACTTCAGGGATTAAGAACATGTTTGCTAAGTTGAATGTAAAAAAATTTGGGGAGAGTTATCATCCCAACAAAAGTTGTAATTCCTGTCTCCAGCATGTTTAATGACAATGCCATGTTTAATTTTAGGCAAATTTTAAAGAAACTCGGAAATAAATGTCTCCGGACAGTTCTGTTGTGCGACGGGTCCAGTAACTCAAAAATGAAGAGTAGGTCCTTGATACCTAAACTCCTTCTGGAGGGAGACTCCCCTTCCAAACATCTCCTCCTCTCTCTCCACTCCTCTCCATCTTCCATATGCTAAAAGGTGTTTTCCATAAAGGTAAGAGTGATGTTAAATGTTGATTCAGTCATTTCTTAGTCACTTATATTTATATTTTATTGTTTTCTGTATGTAAAACTGTTTATTCCCTCTAAAATGCATTTTTGTTAATATTTTTGGGGGTCTGGAATGAATTAATTGTATTTACATTATTCCTTATGGGAATTATTGTTTCGGTTTTCGTGCGTTTCAGTTTTCATGGGAGGTTCTGGAATGGATTATGTACGAAAACTGAGGTTTCACTGTAAAGTGAAGAGTTTGTTCATCAAATAAACAAAAGTACAATATTATCAAAATCATAAGAGGAAGCCCTTTAAGAGGAAACCATATAGTACAGGCAGTCCCTAGTTATTGGCAGCATCAGTTAATGGCATTTTGGTTTTATAACATTTGGGTAATGACGACGTTAACCAGGTTTTTGCTGCCTGTAAGCAGTTTTCAGCACTGATAGGCAGTTTATTGATGTTGGTAAGCGATATTTGGCGCCAGTAAGTGGTTTATCAACGCTGTTTGGCACTTACAGCGTTGTAAATGTCATTTATTACCATAATTATTGTGAGGTTGTTTAACGATGATTTACAGTAATCGGCACTTGGCCAGTTACAGAACTCAGGGACTGCCTGTATTACTGTATAAAAACAAAGTATTGTATAGCACAGTTCAAGCCTGAGTTAACCACTCACCCGTCTTAATGGTCGTCTCTTTTGATTATTCTGTTGTTCTATAAGATCAGCTGCAGATGCTGGTGGTGATGAAGCTCTCATAGTACGTGCTATTGTCAGAGTATCCTCTTCACAGGGAGGCAAACCATGTTTTATTCGATATTCATCTGTTAACATAATGTAAAAGATGTACAAAAACCATCTGACAAACATGTAACTTTCATGTGTACCATAAAGCAATGACATTTTCTACCAGGTATTTATCTAATAATTATGGTGAGGTTTTTTCATCTGTACGATGTTTCAATAAAGAAATTACATGAGAATTAAAGAATGGCTGTACATTCGACTTCATGAAGCCAAATTCTAATGTAAAATAGCAAATAAACTTATAGCTTTTTCATATTAACATAAACTATTCACATCTCTATGTCTCTCTGCAAGCTTATAGATGTCCACTTCCTATATCATATGAACTTGAATTACAATACCAACTCCATCTGTCAGACAATACACGGCGAACTGCATGATTTAAACAATTACAAAATATTTCTACTCATGCTGCTAACATCACAACTTACTTTTCAAGTTGGCTAAATGCTGTGTTCCTCCAAGTGAAGATAACAAAACCTTCCAAAGTAACAATAAGACCTTCCTAATTGGAAAAGAAGTTTAGGTGGTGGCTGAATGGAAAATTAACCAGAAGAGAATCTTGTTTTTTTACCGAATCCCCAGAAGAGTCATGGCAACTAATTCACTGGATTCACCCTGTGGCTGGCCCAACTCTTCACAGAAACATAACCTGAAAGACAACCAATTCTTCACAGGCATGTATATAAGAAGTAGACAATCTACTTGAGAAGCAAGTGTTTGAAACATCAAAGAAAACATTGCAATTACATCTGAGGCAGATTGCAAATTCTCTGTTATCACAAAGCTCGGTCAAAGTTCAACATTTCCACATCACAAATATTGGTTATCACACCATTAACAAACCTAGTTTTAAATGACATGCTAAAAAATCAGTAAAACCAAACCTCATAAAAGAAATATCAGTCACAACCTACATGGTAGTCACCTTGTGAGCAATAGGTATGCATAATGTTATTTAACATGGGCAAATGTTTAGCGAGATACATTTTTCTAATAAGATAATTTTGATTTAGCATGAATTTACTCATAAGCACCATTTTCAAAATCAGCCATGCACCTGGTATTGTCCCAAATGGCAATGACATCACAAACAGCTACAAATATAGTGGCAGGAGAGGGGAAACCAACCTATAGTTCCCAGACGCACATTAATCACTGTAAAATATGACCATTTGACTTTCTGTATGAAATACTGTATGATACAATGTGTAAGATACTAGTTCACAAATTCACAATACATACTGTAAAATAACCAACTGGAAATGTACAGTAATTTGAAATATAAAAAAAAATTTTAGTCTCTCTCTCTTTCTCTCTCAAATCCATTGCTATTTCTTATTACAGTAAAAACACAAACAATAAAGAAATGGTAATTGCAATGTATACATTAAATCTTTCTATGCTTGAGAAGTAAACATGTAAAAAAATATGATATTCTACTGATAAAATGAAATTTTATGTAAACTTACCACGTAATTACATTGCCATAGTTTCACTATCTGCGGCAGCTAGAATTTGAAATTTGCGGTAGCACCATTTTGTTTTGGTTAGGTGGCTACCCCACCACCACCGGTGAAGCATAGAACAACCCAGTAAACAAGACAGTTGTTTTAAACTCGTTACTTCAATGGGAGGAGGGAGGGCTCTGACTCTGTAATCACTTGGTGAATATGTATCCATAAAATTTCATTTTATCATAAAAATAAATCCTTTTTATGCATGCAACTTACCAAGTGATTACATAGTTGAATCCCATATTGCAGGAGATGGGTTTTATGGATATACAGTGGAACCTCAACATACGAAAATAATTCAGGTTACGAAAGGGTGTTACTGTAGTCTTGAGATTCGCCTGGACGACCGAGAACAGTTTTAAAACTCGCGCGCCGCCGGTTCCTGCTGCTAGTCACCGCCATAAGATCCTGCTCTCCTATTGGTCAGCATCATGCCTCTATGTAAAGGCGTTCCTTGACCATTTTTTGCGGCAGCATTATCGTAAACACTGTTCGTTCACATATACGTATTTCATTTGTTAACCGTAATTCGTGTCAGTGATTTCGCTTTCGTTGTACTGCAAGTTACTTTATCGTGTTGTGTGTGAACTTAATTACTTACATTATTAGCCATGGGTCCCAAGAATGTTGCTGAAGTTCACGGAAAGAAGAGGATGCTTTCTATGGAGAACAAAGATGGAGATAATCAAGAAGTGTTAATGTTTTCTGCCATTTGTTAATGTGTTTCGTAAAGGGTTCATGTTTTCTGCCATTTGTCCTCCTCCTCTGTCGCCACTTTCAGAGATCGCCTCACTTGAAAGGTAAGGTTCCACATTTTACTACATATGTACGTACATGTACGTACAGTATTTCTTGTACCCTGTACACTAATAAACTTACAGGTAATCACAGTTTGGTTAGGTATTGAATGGTCCAAATTGTTGTATTTCATTGTTTATTGGTCAATTTAGCTTTATGAAATTTACTGGGGTGTTTTTGTAGGGCTTGGAATGAATTAGGCAATTTACATATAAAATGTGGTTCAAGATACGAAAAAATCAGGTTACGAAGGCCGCTTCGGAACGGATTAATTTCGTATCCTGAGGTACTACTGTACAAATTTACAAATCGCTTTGTTCCTTATCTGTTGGGAGCTGCTGAACAAATAATTACTTCCTCTGGATGGCACTCATCTTAACTATTAGAGATGTGGTAGTATAGCCAAGGGTCGTCTTCTACTACCGTGGGATCCATTGCAGCTAAGGCAAGTCCATGGCAAGCAAGGATACACAATACAATGTCCCTGCCCAAGGCTCAATACCAAAACACAAAAAATACAAGAGTAAATATGTAGTCTCCAACACCCTCGCTTCCCTTGTAACTAGGCAACCTTCATCAAGGCAAAAAAAAAACAAAGGCTAGAAAGAAAAGACTTACTATACACCCTCACCCAACACTGTGCCAGCTTCTAAAAATTTTCGTAAACAGTCTCAATATCGTGCAAGTAATGGGACGCAAACACTGACTTGCATTTCCAATATGCCGCTTGAACTATTGATGCCAGAGAAAGGTTATGTTTAAAAGAGAGAGAAGTAGTGACAGCTCTAACTTCATGAGCTTTCACTTTCACAGTATTTAGGTCGGAATCATTAATCTGTGAGTGAACTTCCACTATGAGTTCCCTTAGAAAAAATGCCAATGCGTTTTTAGAAAGGGGCCGTGATGGGTTTTTAACTGAACACCACAGGTGATCAGAATTACAACAAATCTACGCATGATGATGGTTACACTTTAAGAATCTGGCTGGACATAAGGTCCTTTCCTCTTCTCCTGGGCCTATTAAATCTCTGAAAGATTACTAATTGTAAAGGAATGAGGCCATGGTTCGGAACGCAACTTGTATTTTGATAGGAAACCTAGAAAAAATGAACATACAGCATTACCTTGGGAAAAGCCAACCTATTTATCCACTGCATGCAGTTCACTTACTCTTTTGGCAATGGATAATGCAATTAAAAATAAAGTTTTTCTTATGAGGTCTCTGAAAGATGCAGAAATAAGAGGCTCAAAACATGGCTCTCAAGCTATTTAAGTACTACCACATCCAGGATCCAAGATAAAGCTTTACTCTTCCTCGTGCTTTGTTGTGTCATAAGCTCTTATGAGATCTGAAAGGTCTTTGTTGGCAGTGAGGTCAATACTCCTATGTTTAAACACAGAATTCAGCATTGCCTTGTATCCTTTAATAGTGGATGTAGACAAGCCCCTCAAGGGCCTCAAATATAGCAAAAAAAATCCTCGATTACTACTATGGATGTCTGAGTAGAAGAAGTGTTATTTCTCCTACACCACGACTGAAACACTGCCCACTTTGTTCGATATACATTACTGGATGATCGTCTTCTGCATTGTGCAATAGCTTGAAAGTCTCTCCTGACATTCTGAATGCTGTCAGAATGAGAGTGGACAGTCCTTGGTGATACCGTCTAAAATGGGGTGGTCTGAGCAGACTGATCTTTTGTGGTAACATTCTTGGAAAGTCCGTGAGTAATTCCAAGAGATCTGAAAACCATTCCTGAGCCAGCAAGTATGGAGCAATTAGCATCATTGTGAGGTTTTGATGAAATTTGAACTTGTTGGTGACCTCTCTCACCATCCTGAATAGAAGAAAGACATACAGGTCCTTGTCTGATCAGTTTATTGACACCACTTCTGTTGCCCATGCGAGAGGATCTGGGGCTGGTGAGCAGTAAAGGGGGAGGAGATGATTCTTGGCTGTGGCAAATAGGTCCAGTACCGGTTTGCCCAACACCTTCCAAAGATCGAGACACACTAGAGGATCTAACATCTACTCTGTGGCAAGAACTTGCTTTCAGCAACTAGTTTGTCTGCCAACACATTTGAGTTTGCCTTGAATAAACCTTGTTAAAATCAATGTACGGTTCTGATGCGCCTATAAGAGCAGGGCTCTTGCTGCCTCACACAGAGTGAATGAGTGTTCCCCCATTTTCTTATATAGGACAGAGCTGTTGTGTTGTCTAAGTCGACTGTTATTACTTTGTTGCTGATCTCTGTAGAGAAGGCTTTCAATCCCCAGTGGATGGCTACCAATTCCTTTATATTTATGTGCCACCTCTTTTGTTCCAGTCCAAACTCCTGAGACTTCCTTGTCCCCCAGGAGAGCTCCCCAACCTAGGTCCGAGGCGTCTGAATAAAACACTAGGTCGGGCATCAGAGGAAGGAGAGATTTCCCTTCAAAAAGTCTTGCTCTTGCATTCCACCATACAAGTCCTCCTCATTTCTGCTGTTATTGGGAATACAAACGAATCTGAGTGCTTCTTCCAATTTCAGTTGATTCTGAGGAATAATTGCAGGTTTCTCATGCGCAACCAACCCAGAGTTACAAATTGTTCACTGGATGAGTCCCTAAAAGGCTCATCCAATCCTTCACCAAACAAGACTGAAGAGAGAGAAAAGCCTGAAAAGCTAGAGTTGCTCCTCACCCCCAAATATACTATCTCTTGACATGGGACTAATTGAGACTTCCTTAAATTTATCAGAAGACCCAGATCTTATGCTAATGCCAAAGTTTTCAGCAGGTCCTTTGTACATTTCAGCTTTGAGAGCGAACAAGCCAGTTGTCCAGGAAGAGAGTGATCCTCACCTACTAGGTGTAGCCACTTTGTCATGGGGGCTAGGACACAGGTAAACACCTGGGGAGCTGTGGAAAGGCCGAAGCACAGAGCTCTGAACTGGTAAATTCTGTTCTGGAAAACGAATCTCAGGAATTTTCTCGAGTCTGGGTGAATAGGGATAAGGAACTAAGTGTCCTCCATATCAATTGAGATCATCCAGTCTTCTTGACAAATTAAGGACAATATTTCTGATTAATTTCCATTTTGAACTTGGTCTTTAACATGAACAAGTTCAAGGAGCTCATGTGCAGAATTGGTCTCCAGCTCCCTGAGGCCTTGGGGACCACACCCATCCGTAATGCCCTTATCAAGGTAGGATATAATTCCAAGCAAGTCACATACTGAGTCCTCTGAGATGGCAGCACAGTCCTATCTTGCAAGCTAATGCTCATACACACCAGTCCAGAAAGCTCATAACTTCCAAAACATGGAAAATGTTTTTCGGAAGATGATCTAGTTCTGAAGTCGAAAACATAATTTTGGCTGAGTTGAAAGCTGACCTAGAGAAGACAATAAAACCGGAGAGGTCACCCTGGACGGAGGCAGAAACTCCCAGGGCAAGAGCTTCCAGTCTCGTGCGAACGATGTCTCCTAGTAGGCGGCTTAGAAGGAGGGAAACAAAAGTTGACTCTCCCTTGCTATCTCTTCTCTGAGAGCCACAAGTCCATTTCATTCAAAGCCTTCTTGGCTGATACGGAAAAAACCAACTCTGGAAACTTAGAGGTGCCCTCTACCTGGTTATCCATCTGGTAAATAGAAGCTGGGGAAGCCAGAGCTGCTGGCAAAACGAAACTAAGGAAATTTGCTAGCAAATATTGAAACAAAGAGGCTGTAGGAGGAGTATCCTTATCCACTTCCTCTTCTAATACTACTACTTCTTCAAAAAAAGGCAGGAGACAAGTTGGAAGGGAGTTGAGCAGGTGCTGGAGTTTTCTAAAACAAACCCAAAATACTATCAAGTTTCCTTTGGATATCCACCACTAAAGGATCAACAGAAGATGAAGTATGAATTCCTGAAGGATGTGAAGGCAGTGCAGGAGTTGCAAGTCCTGGCAACTGAGGAACAAATGAGAAACTCACTGAAGGAAGTTTATATGCTAACGGAAGCTGAAGCGTCGATGGGTGCTGTGGCGCCAATGGACAATCAGGTGCTATTGGAGACTTGAGCACCAAAGGGAGCTCTTGCAGTAGCAAGTGCTTCTGTGGTGATGGGCGGTCTGTCAATGACGGGTGCTCATGAGACAGTTGGAATGAAGAGGGAATATGCGCCAATGGGTGCCAGCGGGTGCCAGCGGGAGCTTTGAATCTCCAGGTGATCAGAAGGCAATAAATGCACAGACGCCAACAGACTCAGATGCATGGCACTTCACATGCCTAGAACTTTCAGCAGATACTGGATAAGCTGACACTGATACATGAACCCCTTCTAAGGCAGATAAACACATTACTCTGAGCCTCCACAGACTCGGAGACTGAATGTACGACTGACGAGTGAGGAGCAAGAGGGGTACATGACGCCAAGGGCCACTCAGATACTGTTCTTGGTGTAGGAACACCCATGGGTACGACACTAGATCATTCTAAAGCAGGTTTACTAGAGAAGGAAAAATGCCTCCTGGATGGAGGCTTTTCTGGAGCAGACCGTCCTTCCCCAACAAGAACTTCCAGGGAAAAATGCTCAGGACTGACCCAGACACTACAAGAATGGTGTTGCTCAGTAGGGAGATCACAAGCCTTCTTGGAAGATACAGGAGAAAGCAAATCCTTCCTTACTCATCTTTTCAATGGACAAGATTCATCCATAAAGCGAAAATGGCGCCTGGGTGAAGATTCCTCTGAACTAGACACACTCAAGAAAAAGACAAGATACTTCCATAGACACACCTTTCCAGTGGAGCTCTGTCGATACCTGGGATACTACGACAGGATTGACTGAGGGGCAACTACCCATGGGCAGATCCCAACCAATCCCCCTTGAGCTACCAGTGTACTCCTCTCAGGTTTAAAGGCGCATGAAAGGGATCTTTGCCTATGAGAATCAGTGGGACGAGCAGCCACCTCCTCCACTGCACTAGCACTTGCAATAACGCTTTCATCAATTTTACCTACCTTGTCCATGAGAAGTTTGACTGAAGCCCCAAATTGTTCCATGGCCTGTAACATCATAGAAAATTTTTGGTCTACTCGCCATTTGAGGCTGGCAACAGGACCGGGAGCAAGGGTTAGGATCAGGTTGTACAGCTTGAGAAAAGGGAAAGGGTGTAACAGAAGAAGAGAAATAGAAATATCACTGTCAGCCTGACTAGCGAAGGACTGCTTACCCTTAGCTCTAACAGCAGCTTTTCTCTTTTTATCTCTATCAAGCTTTTCCCTATGAGTCTTTAAAGTCTCCACACTTTATCTCTCCAATTCCCACATTCGTTACATATTAACTGCTACAAACAATTCTGACCCCTACAACTAACGCAAACAGATTGCGGGTCATAACAAGTTTTGATTAGCCTAGTGCTGCAATACCTTACACTTTGTGTATTGGAATCAGACGTGATGGCTACAACCATAAATAAAGCCAGAGCTTAAGTTGTGACAAAAGCAAGACAAAATCGAAATACATACTGGATTCCTGATAATAGCTAATTATATAATCAATGCCAAAACAGCTACCTTAGGTAAGAGTACTTTACCAAATGCCTGAGACCTCAATTGCAAAGATTCTACCAGATTCAAATTCTGCAGCTATTGTAAACAAATGTTACGGTTATCCATGGCAGAATACATTTGTTTATGGTCATCCATGGCAGAATACAACTGTCTAGTTTACTAGGTTGGTTCTGTGTTTCCCCAGTGGTTGCAGGGTAGTCGCCTAACCTAAATATTACTATATCTATTGCTATATCTCTTGACAAAGGCCTAATTGCAATTTCTGTAGATTTATAAGAAGGCTAGATCTTGGGCTAAAAGAAAGGTTTTCTATAGGTCCTCCAACATTTTATTTCTGTATGGGAGCAAATAAGCGAGTCATCCAAGTAAGTAGAGGGAAATCATTATACTAAGAGTAGCCACTTTGCTATGGGAACTAAAACGCGGGTAAACACCTGGGAAGCTGTGGACAGGCTGAAGTACAGAGTTCTGAATTGATAGATCTTGTTCTGGAAGAAGAACCTTAGAAACTTTCTTGAGTTCTGGTGGACAGGAGTATGGAAGTATGCACCTTCCATATCAATCAAGATCATCCAGTCTCCTTGACGAATGGATTATAAGACCGTCTCATTCGTCTCCATTTTGAATTTGGCTTTTAATACAAACAAATTTATTGCCGACATCTAGAACAGGCCTCCAACCCCATGAGGCCTTCGGGACCACAAACAGTCAGTTGTAAAATCCTGAAAGTGAGGGTCCTCTACCACTTCATTCTGAAGCACATCCTGTGTCTATGAGAGATCACTCTGGTCCAAGCAGTAATGGGTGGAAAATGTTTCCTCAGCTTCAACTATTAGCTTCAGATATACAGCTCACTTCCTGCTTCCTGCTATGATGCCTTTTCCTATTTGTAAGAGCAGTAAATATTGGTGAAAATGGAAATCTTCCATGCTGATTACGTCAAACAAAATTTGAAGGAATTTTGGATTTGAACCGAATTAAAAGATTCCAGTAGCTCAAGAGCCCTTATAATGTCACATGGCTTCAATCCATATTACTACGTAGTATACATATTTCATGGCCATGTCATGTGACTTTTACAACTCATTCCAACTGAAAAAAGGTGTTATAAGCCTAGACAGCTCAAGGTGATGGGACTCTGAAACCTATAAAAGAAGACATTTCTATGGCTGACTTAATTCACTAGGCCTGCACAAATAAATCTAAAACAGTGATTCCAAAGGTTTTTTCCCTAACATCAGTATGGCTTCAAGAGGAGTAAAATTGGATTTTATATTTTCTTGTTTACCTAATAATAATAATAATAAATCCATAATAAAAATTTGCAGAAAACACCAAAAATATTTATTTGCACATTTTTTTAGAAGGCACTCTTGTTACATGAAAGTTTTGCAGCAAAAACAATTCCTTGATGCCTTTGAGAAAATCAAGTCATCGGAGATTGGAGAGATAATTTTAGACTTTACACCAGACTCTTACTGAAGATTAGTTAAAAAGAATTAGCTACAATTCTTATTCCTTCTAGGGATGGCCAAAAAGAATAATTTATATACACATAAATTCATACCAAATAAATTACAGCTTCATTATTAAAATAAAATATTAGGAGAAATAAAAACCCAAGATTCAGGCAAAATTTCCGGATTCGTGGATTTCTCTCTGGACCTTATCTACCCATTATTTGTGGGATGATAAATAATCCCAAAATAGTGTATTTTAATTTTATTTTCATGACTAAATACATTTTTATGATACAAAAATGATTTACTAATTTTAAAATATTAATATTGATCAATACTATATTAATAAGTTTAATAAGATTAAATGATATCACATAATAGCAATAGTAATTCTCTCTCTTTCTTACAGAGATGTATGTTTTCTGTATGATAAATAAATAATTTACTAATTTTCAAATAATATAAATGTAAAGAGCAATCAATTCATTAAAGAAAATACTATAGTGAATTAGTAAGATTTTAGTTTATAAATTAGAAAATTATGTAAGAATGAAGGAACTCCCAGTCTCACGCATCTTTCTTTTGAACTCCAGGTACCAAATTGAGGTCCAACAGCTGTCAAATATATCACGTAATGTGACTGGAGGGGAGGGAGTGTGTTTCTCTCTCTCTCTCTCTCTCTCTCTCTCTCTCTCTCTCTCTCTCTCTCTCTCTCTCTCTCTCTCTCTATACTGAGATTTGAGATTTTTATAGTACGTGTATGTATAATATGTTTATTAATATTTTCAAATGATAATAATAATGATAATAATGATTGTAATTACAAATATCATATGTGATAGTATTTTACAGAAATACTGCAATAATATTTCCAGTTCACTCTTTCAAAATAAGGATAACTCTCTCTCTCTCTCTCTCTCTCTCTCTCTCTCTCTCTCTCTCTCTCTCTCTCTCTCTCTCTCTCTCTCTCTTTACTGAGACAAGAGATTTTTATAGTACCTGTATGTACAATATGTTTATTAATATTTTCAAATAATAATAATATAACTGTAATTACAAAAATCATAAGTGATAATATTTTAAAGAAATACCACAATCACCTTTCCATTCCACTCTTTCAAATACGGATCTCACTCTCTCTCTCTCTCTCTTTTACTGAGATGAGAGAATTTCTATGGTACATGTGTATATTTTCACATAATAATAATAATAATATAACTAATTTCAAAATTCATATGTGATAGTATTTTAAAGAAATACATTAATCTATCCATTTCACTCTTTTAAATAAGGATAACTCTCTCTCTCTCTCTCTCTCTCTCTCTCTCTCTCTCTCTCTCTCTCTCTCTCTCTCTCTCTCTCTCCACAAGATACGCATGTCATAGTGGTAACTCTCGCCCTCTGTTTGGCATGGAAGTTATGTATACTGTATATTACGGGCATTACTAAATTTTGTGGTGAAATAATAATAGACAGTACTAGTTTTCCAATAACATTAAGTTTAATGAGCTTAAACAATAACCTCTCTCTCTCTCTCTCTCTCTCTCTCTCTCTCTCTCTCTCTCTCTCTCTCTCTCTCTCTCTCTCATTTATTTGTTTTGTAATATAAGTAAATAATTTACCTTATAACTAATTTTCAAATATTGATAAGATTAATACAAAAAAAACAGCAATTCCCAGTCTTTGTATCCATTTGGGGGAAGGAGGGCGGGGGAGTAAATGACAGTTTGATATACATATTGGAGAAGGGGAAGGAATCGGGGTCTAGGAGTTATTCTCTCTCTCTCTCTCCATTATTATTCTCTCTGTCTCAGGAGTAATTCATGATTTCACTCTTGATGGTCAGATATAGGATGTTACCATTCAATGGTCTCTCTCTCTCTCTCTCTCTCTCTCTCTCTCTCTCTCTCTCTCTCTCTCTCTCTCTCTCTCTCTCTCTCTTTGTGTGTGTGTGTGTGTGTGTATTACTGGCAGTATGTATACATTTTTTATGGTAAAATGTTTAAGACGACTTTGAAATGATATTAATAACATAACCTCAAAGATTAATACAGTAATAGGTTAGTAATTTTAGGTATATTTGAAGTAGGATGTTATTTAAGGTATACATATGGTATCTGAACTTTCAAGATAGGCGGTTATAAGCATTTTTAGTGGTGTTCTAACTATTCGCAGGTTTTAACACATTCCCCGCGAATATGGGGGGAACACTGTACGTATTGATAATTAGTTACACACCGTTCACCAAAATTAATGCACTTTCACAGAATTTCTTTTAAAGGGAGTATCACAACACATTCTACACAAAAAATATTTACATACCTTGTCTGAGTTTGTGCTTCTGTGTCCTCATCACCTGATACTCTCAGAGTCTCAACAATTGTATACAGGACAGATAAAATTACTCTTAAATCTGCTGAATCGGCAAGGCTAGCAGATACTGTAATTTTACGTTGGCTCTCTGCAACACTTGTATTCCTGAAAAAAAAAAAAAAAAATAATCAACCTACATTACTATAAAAACTTATGTGTAATGTGCAGAAGATATCATCAAAGTTTAAAACAGCCACAGAATTAATAAAACAGCTGGAAATGAGTGGCCCTTACAGGTGAGACTGGGGTCAATGATATTTCCAATAAAGCAGCTGCAGACACCTTATTGAAGAGAAAAAAAAAAGATAGTAAAACTGATGTTGCTATGCTACTACACAAGGTCTAGAGAAGATAGTGTAGGTATATCAGAAAACTGAAGCTAATGTTGGGTCAACCATGGATCATCACCGAGAATTTTATTTTCTATTCTAGTAATTGAAAAAGTTACAAGAAAGTGTAGAAAAGGAAACCCATGGGAGTTATTGTATGATATGCACTGGTCTCTATTCCATAACCTTGCCATCCACTATTTCAATTGCTTCTCTTCCCTTTTGGTCTTCTTCTTTCCCACATTAAGGGGTTTGTTGCCTGATGCGCCTTCTCCACTGCCTTCTATCAAAGGCATCATCCTCCACCAAACCCCTTTTCTCCGTATCTTCATTCACTTTATCTCGCCATCGAATTCTCTGTCTCCCTCTCAATCTTCTTCCTCTAACAGGTTCATTCCAAGCCCTCTTCACTCCCTCCTCGTCATCCATCCTCAGCACACGCCCATACCACCACAATCGTGACTCTCTTATTACCTCTGTAATCTTTACTAAGCCTTCCCTTCTTCTTATTTTGTTATTTTCCAATCCCTCAAGCAGTGATATTCCCATAATCCACCTTAGCAGTCTCATCTCTGTTATCTCAAGATTTACAACCTCTTTTCTTCTTAGAACCCATGTTTCTAATCCATACATTAACACTGCTATAGACCTAGACTTTTAGCTTGATTGGTATTTTCTTCTCACATACTACTCCAGCTACTTCTCTCCACTCCCCCCATGCAGCTTTTATCCACTCTCAACTTCACCCTCACATCCTCCCTCTTGGATTAAAGTAGATCCTAAGTACGTACTAAGACTTTTCCACCTGTTTTATAATCAAGCTATTTTCTTCTTGCATTACTATTCTGCCTCTATCTTCCCTACTGCTCACCAAAATCCATTTTATTCACATTATTCACATTCACCTTTAAGCCACCCCTCACTTAAGGACTCCTGCCAGTCTCCAACCCTTCTCTGAAGGTCTTTCTCATTTTCGGCAGTAATCAACATACCACATCATCGGCGTACAGCTCCTACAGCTCTTCATTCTTGATCTCTTCACTTAACCCTCTTGCACACAGGCCGAAAATATAAGGGTGTAAGGTACATGACTTTTCCCCCCGGGATGGAAAAAACATGAGCATGGAAAAGTTTTTTGGTAAAATTCGGTACGTCTGAACTATAACTGATATATGCTTCTGGCTAGTGTTATTATGTTGGCAAATGATTGAATTATTTCCTAAAGCCATCAGAACATCTTCACAAGGCTTAGAAATAATAAAAACGATGAGATGAACGTGAAATTTTTAAGAAAAATAGAAAATATTTTTTGGAAATAATCATGAAAATTATAATAATTAGGTTTGGGGAGTTTGTTTTATATCTATATTGTGTAGAAATGTTTGATCTTTCATTTGGAAGAAATAATTTTGCTATAAATGTGTTTGCTAATGAGCTGTAATTGATTGAAAAATGCTAATTTTTT
Organism: Macrobrachium nipponense; assembly: GCF_015104395.2. Lineage (NCBI taxonomy): Eukaryota > Metazoa > Arthropoda > Malacostraca > Decapoda > Palaemonidae > Macrobrachium > Macrobrachium nipponense. The sequence goes on from NC_061108.1 coordinate 45,481,840, forward strand.
ACAGAGCGCAATTTTCAGATTTTCCAACCTACTTATGTTGATGTTTTGTATCGCAGCTAAGTCAGCTAGTGGCGTCAGGTTTGCGTTTTCTTCGAGGTTCATCATCTGTCGACCCAATGGTGTTAACTACGCTTTCTATGACTGATGGATTTTTTTTCGTGAATTTTTCCCGAAAATAACTTGCATATGATACGCCCGGCACGTCATCTGTGCACTTACGGAAAAAAATTTATTGATGCACTAAGTGTCATCAGATCACGAGAGGGTTAACACATCCATGACCAGCACAAACAAAAATGTGTTTAATGCTGACCCCTGGTGTAACCCAACACTAACTTCAAAGTTTTCTATTTCCCCAACTGCTGTTATCATCTCGACCAAGCCTAACCAACTTTTCTGGGACTTTCCTCTTCCTCCAACACCAGAACATCACTTCTCTTGGGATTCTATCATATGCTTTCTTCAGGTCTATAAATGTACAATAGAGCTCCTGGTTTCCCTCTAACCTCTTTTCTGGTAACTGTCTTACTATGAAGATGGCATCTACCATCCCTCTTCCCCTCATGAATCCATTTTGCTGTTTCCCAATCTTTACAATCTTTCTTAATCTCTCATCCAGCTTTTGATAAATCTCAAAAACTTCCAATATGACATCTCCCTTCTGCTTGTATATACAATAGTACCTCGAGATACGAAATTAATCCGTTCCGAGGCGGCCTTCGTATAATGAGTTTTTCGTATCTTGGAACACATTTTACATGTAAAATGGCTAATCTGTTCCAAGCCCTCCAAAAACACCCCATTAAATTTCATAATAAAGCTAAATTGACCTATAAACAATGAAATACTACAACAATTTGGACCATTCAATACCTAAATTAAGAATAAAAATCCAAACCTGTAAATAAAGTGTATAATTAGTGTACAAGAAATATTATTACTGTAATGTAAAATGTCGAAGCTTACCTTTCGAGTGAGGCTATCTCCAAAAGTGGCGGCAGGAGGAGGAGGACAAACGGCAGATAACGTACGTACGTACGTACACTTAACTTTACGAAAACACATAAAAAATTTAAGGAAAACTATAAAAATGACATTGTTATGATACAATAAAGTTTCATACATACTTACCTGGCAGATATATACATAGCTATCGACTCCGTCGTCCCCGACAGAAATTCAAATTTCGCGGCACTCGCTACAGGTAGGTCAGGTGATCTACCGCCCTGCTCTGGGTGGCAGGACTAGGAACTATTCCCGTTTTCTAATCAGATTCTCTCTTCCACCTGTCTCCTGCGGGGAGGCTGGGTGGGTCTTCAATTGTATATATCTGCCAGGTAAGTATGTATGAAACTTTATTGTATCATAACAATGTCATTTTCATACATTCAACTTACCTGTCAGATATATACATAGCTGATTGACACCCTTTGGTGGAGGGCAAGAGACAGCTAACTAACTGACTAGACAGGTAAACAACATATGTTGTAGGTATAAATAAACCTTAGTTCCTACCTTCTTAGATGGAAGACTTCGTGGCTACCGCCCAGGAGTCTGCTTCATCTCAAGAGCCTTAGCGAGATAGTGATCTGTGGCCAAGAGTTCTTGTGGATCTGTCGATGGGGTCTCTTCCACTTACTCGACAGAACCTAACTGGCGTTTGTCAATGGGAGCAACATCTTATATGACAACACGCATTTATTTAAGGAGCACACAACCAATCCCGATCACCCGATCCTAACCCGTGTTAGCTCTAAGATTGCCCAGAGTTATCCCCAAACTCTTAGCAAACAACCACAAACTCGAAATTCATACATACAAAAATAAAAATTTTGTACCCCTCTAATAGTCAGATGTCACTCGATTTTCAAATGAAGCGAAGTGAAGGCCGCTTGTGCGACAACTGACACTCCCATACACCGAAAACACGAGAACACATCCGGCAAGAGGGTTACGTACACAATTTAAGGATTGGTGCTTTCTCCTTTACCCAGAACCGTCTGTGCTGACACAAACGGACCTAAAGAAAAACATTTCTCATACATAACTCGCACGTCTTTTAAATAATGGGATGCAAACACGGAGTTGCATCTCCAATAAGTTGCGTCCAAAATGTTTTTGAGTGACATATTTCTTTGGAACGCCACAGAGGTTGCGATTGCCCTAACTTCGTGGGCTCTCACTCTTAAAAGATTAAAAGAATCATCTGAACAATTCTTATGAGCTTCCAAAATGACACTTCTAACAAAGAAGGCTAAGGCGTTCTTGGACATTGCTCTCTTGGGGTCTTTTACTGAGCACCAAAGACCTTTTTGCGAACCCCCCAACTGCTTCTTCCTGTCCAGATAAATTTTAGAGCTCTAACTGGGCAAAGGGATCTTTCTGCCTCTCTGCCCACCAAACTAGAAAGTCCTTTCACTTCGAAACTCCTGGGCCAGGGATTCGAAGGGTTTTTCGTTTTGGCAAGAAAGAGAGACTGAAATGAACAAATTGCAGAGTCTCCTTTGAAGCCAACTCTTGATTCAAGGGCGTGCAATTCGCTGACCCTTTTTGCCGTTGCAAGAGCCAACAGAAACAAACACTTTCTAGTGATGTTACGAAAAGAAGCAGTGTGTGGTTCGAATTCTTCTGAGGATAGAAATTTAAGAACCACATCTAAGTTCCAGCTTGGAACCTTAGGTTCAAGTGACTTTGATGTTTCGAAGGAACGAATGAGGTCGTGCAAATCCTTATCATTCGTTAGATCTAATCCCTTGTTTCTAAAGACTGCTGACAGCATACTCCTGTACCCCTTAATAGTCGGTACCGAGATAGCGACTTTTCTCTAAGAAACAGAAAGAAATCCGCAATTTCGGTCACAGAGGTACTGGAAGAGGACAGCTTCTTCGACCTGCACCAGTTTCTGAAAACTTCCCACTTCGATTGGTACACTCGCCTAGTAGATGATCTGCGGGCTCTAGCAATTGCGCTTGCTGCCTGGCGAGAAAACCCTCTCGCTCTGACAGTCTTTCGATAGTCGAAAGGCAGTCAGAGCAAGAGCGGGTAGATTTTGATGGTACCTCTCGAAGTGGGGTTGTTTGAGCAGATCTATTCTGTTTGGAAGAGATCTGGGGAAGTCCACCGTCCACTCCATCACCTCTGTGAACCAAATTTGAGCTGGCCAATACGGAGCAATCAGAGTCATTTTGGTTCCTTCGGATGCCACAAATTTTCTGACTACTTCCCCCAGTATCTTGAACGGGGGAAAAGCGTAAACGTCTATCCCTGACCAGTCCAGGAGGAAGGCGTCTGTTGCATAAGCCCGGGATCTTCCACCAGGGCACAAAAATGTGTCTATCCTCTTGGAGAGGAATGTGGCGAAAAGATCTATTTGAGGCTTCCCCAAAGGAGCCAAAGGCTCTGACAGACTTCTGAGTGGAGTGTCCATTCTGTGGGAAGGACCTGGAACCTCCTGCTCAATCTGTCCGCTCTCACATTCCTCTCCCCTTGGACAAACCTTGTTAGAAGAACTACCTTCCTTTGGTTCGCCCAAATCAAAAGATCTCTTGCTAGCTCGTACAGAGCGAAAGAGTGCGTCCCTCCTTGTTTCTTGACATAAGCCAGAGCTGTCGTATTGTCTGAGTTTATCTGTACGACTTTGCCTCTGACTATGTGTTCGAAGCTCTTTAGCGCCAGGTGAATTGCTAAAAGCTCCTTGCAATTTATGTGCCATGACACCTGTTCTGCCGACCAGGTGCCTGACACTTCTTTGGATCCCAATGTTGCCCCCAGCCCGACTCCGAGGCGTCTGAGAACAATATCAGGCTTGGGTTCCGTACTTGCAGGGACATCCTTTGTTTTCTTTAAGGGAGTCAACCACCACTTTAAATGATGTTTTATTTCCTCCGAGATTGGAAACGTGTCCGAGAGCTGTCCTGTCTTCCAACTCCAACTTCTTCTCAGGAAGAACTGAAGCGGACGAAGATGCAATCTTCCTAGGAGAAAAAACTGTTCGAGCGAGGAAAGGGTCCCCAGAAGGCTCAGCCATTCCCTCGCTGAAGTGCGCTCTTTCCCTAAAAAGTTCGATACTGTGGCACAGCCTTTCTTTATTCTCTCTTGAGATGGAAAAACTCGAAAACCCCGAGAATCCATCTGAATCCCCAGATAAACTACGTTCTGGCTGGGGATCATCTGAGACTTCTCGAGGTTCACGATCAATCCCAATGATTTTGTCAATTCCAGTGTTGTTGACAGGTCCTCCAAACACTGCTTTCGAGACCTGGCTCTGATGAGCCATCGTCCAGGTACAGGGAGACGTTTATCCTTTCAAATGTAAATGTCTTGCTACATTTTTCATCACGTCCGTGAAGACTTGAGGAGCCGTGGAAAGGCCGAAACACAGGGCCCTGAACTGATAGGTTCTTCCTTCGAACATAAATCGAAGGTACTTCCTCGACGAATGGTGGATCGGGATGTGGAAATATGCGTCCTGAAGGTCAAGGGACGCCATCCAATCCCCTTGCCGCAGAGCTGCAAGGACTGAAGCAGACGTTTCCATGCTGAACTTCTGTTGTTCTACGAATTTGTTCAGCGCACTTACGTCCAGTACCGGTCTCCATCCCCCCGAGGCTTTTGCTACAAGAAACAAGCGATTGTAAAACCCCGGGGAGCTGCAATCCAGCACTAGCTCTATTGCTCTTTTGTCCCACATCTGTTCCACCTCTGCAAAGAGTATCCATCAGAACAGGGTCCCTGTATCTGGCGGACAATTCCCTCGGTGATGTTGTCAAGGGAGGAATGTCCTTGAATGGGATGCGATAACCCTTCTTGATGATCGACATCGTCCAAGGATTCGCTCCTATGTCTTCCCAGGCTTTCGCAAATGAATGTAAACCTGGCTCCTACGGGTGTCTGAGGACAGAACTCTCACTTTCCTTTCTTAAAGGGACGGAAGGAAGACCTGCCCCTCTTTTCGGTTGACTTCCTTCTGGCGATAGATCTAGTTGGAAGACCTCCTCGAAAGGGCTGCTGCTGAGCTGGACGAGCCACTTTCTTTTCCTCACTGGCCACAGGCCTATTCTTCCTTGAGGATTGTCTAAGGAGATCCTGGGTGGCCTTTTCAGTCGGAGAATGCGCAATATCCTTCACCAACTGCGAGGGAAAAAGGTGTTCTGAGAGAGGCGCAAACAATAAGGCGGCTCTCTGCGAAGGAGAGACGGCCTTCGTGAGGAAAGCACTGTGAACCGCCCTCTTCTTTAAAACTCCTGCACCAAAGAGGGAGCATACCTCAGCCGATCCATCCTGAACAGCCTTATCAATGCAGGTGAGGATGCTATTTAGGGTTTCTGGGTCCAGTTGTTCCTTTTCCTGAGATTTCTTGGCCAGAACCCCAAGGGACCAATCTAAGAAGTTAAAAACTTCTAAAGTGTGAAAAAGTCCCTTGAGGAGGTGGTCCGTTTCCGAAAGCCCCCATGTTACCTTCGCTGCATTCAAGGCGTGTCTTCTCGATGAATCCACTAAACTCGAGAAGTCTGACTCAGCTGAAACGGACAGAGACAATCCCATATTCTCTCCCGTTTCGTACCAAATGCCTCTCCTCCCTGTAAGTTTAGCGGGAGGCATACAAAAGACCGTCCGTTCCTAACTCCTTCTTCTTCTTGAACCAGGAGTCAAGAGATGAAGCGCCCTCCTCATAGATATAGCAGGCTTCATTTTTAGGAAAGAGGAGGACTTGTGCGTTTTCGTGCTCGAGAACAGAGAGCGTGGAGAAGGAGGAGCGGCTGGCGTTAACGAGTCTCCATATTCCTCCAATAGAAGGGATGAAAGAACTTTATAATTAGAAGATCCTTCCTTCATTTCATCCTCCGAGGCATCTTCTGGGTTCATAGGCTCGGAAGGAGAAGGCTCCCTTCTTTCTTCTGACTCTTCCCTTACTCTCTTTCGAATGTCAGGCTCTTCATACGAGGAATGCGCCTGGTGCACAGCAGGAGTATCTCGCCTGGTAGGAGTAACGTGTTTGGAATACTCCTGGCGCTTGGCAGGCGCAGAGCGCCTCGAATACTCCTGGCTTCTAGTAGGCGCATCTTGTTCAGAATAACTCCTGGCGCCTGGGAGGTGAGTAATTAAAGTTTCAAAGAATACCCTTCCTGTCGCCTTGGGAGGAGTATAAGCTTCGGAATACCTCCTGGCGCCTGGAGGAGTATTAAGTTTCAGAATACCCTCCTGGGCGCCTGGGAGGATTATAAGTTCAGGAATTACTCCGTGCCTGGGAAGGAAGTACTCCTAAGCTTCCTGGAATAATCCTGGCGAGCCTGGGAGGAGTATTAAGTTCAGAATACTCCTGGGGCGCCTGGGAGGAGTATCGAGGCCCGACGACTCCTGGCGCCTGGCAGGAGTACGTCGCTCCAAAAAAAAAAAAAAACAAATACTCCTGATCCTTAGAATGCGTCTGATGTTTAGTAGGAGTATTGATTCCGGTAGGCGCTTTCCGTCTCACAAGCGCTCTACTCCTAACAGGATCTTCCTCTTCAGCTAACTCTTGACGCTTGGTTGAAGGTCTTGCATGTTGTACTGCATACTGTGGCTCTTTGCGCCTACTCGGAGCCTGGCTCTTGGTTGGCGCCATACTCTTGACAGGAGTAACTTCCTTTCTTACTTCTCTCCTGTCTACCGCATTGCTCCCCCCAGAGATGGCCGCTTGTGCGACAACTCCCCTGAAGGGTGCGTCGCGCCCGACAGGAGATTGGTATTTAGATCTTTTAATAGGAAGCCTATCATCCTTCTTACGAGTAGGCTCCTTATATAGAGTTCCTACTAACGAGGCTAATTGCTCTTGCATATTCATCAATATTTTCCTGGTTGAGGAATCTTTCGAATCAGGAGAGGGAGATCTGGAAGGCGCTCTAGGATCCCTTCCAGACCCAGAGTCTGAATGTATTCTCGCCTTCTTTATTACCGAAGGCGCTCCTTCTTCAGAGAAGCGCTCGGGACTAGAATTGAGCTCATGCTCTTTCATACTCCTCTTCAAAGGACGGGAAAGTTTCGACTCCTTCCATCCTCTTCTCGGAGAAGGCGAACTAGACGACGAAAAGCACTCTCGAAGGACGCTTTTCCTATAGCGGTCCTTGGCAGTATGTGATACGATCGATTCTGCCGAAGGGACGCCTGATCGTTGGGGATTCTCCACAACCCCCGTACGGCTTTCGACTTTCCTTCTCCTCCGGGCCAGGGAGCTTGAAAGAGGTCTAGGCCTGGGAGCGTCGCAGAGACGACCAGACGCCCCCTCCACTACACTGGGGACACTAATATCACTAGCGAAACCACATTCACTTTCCTTACCTTCCAATGCTGCCACTTTTTCCTGCATTTTCTGAAGGGAAGCTCTAAGTTCCGCTATTTCCGAAGCAGAACTAGAGGGATTAGTAATTTGTGAACGGGCTGAAACAGAATGGGCATGATTATCAGAGGAAGAAGCTACAGAACTAGATAGTAAATCATGAGATGTAGACATTCTGCGGGTTTTATAAGCCGCTTTCCTCTCTCTATCTTTCTCTAACTTCTTCAAGTAAGAAGTTAGATTCTTCCACTCTTGTGCACTCAATTTCTCACACTCGTTACACGTATTCTCAATCGAGCATTCAACCATTCTACACCCACTACAAGTAGTATGAGGATCTACCGAAGCTTTCGGAATCCTCACCTTACAGCCCTCATTCACACACACTCTGAAACTAACACTAGAGTCAGACATGTTCACGAATTCCAAAAACCAAGTCCAAAAAACAGTCCACGATAGCGAATGCCAAACAACGATCCAAGTACGTCACCAAATATCAGCGAGAGATGATCAAAAGCTTTGCGAAAAACGAATTCTAGTCAGGAGGAAGTAGCAACAATGTTGATACCGCCGGCGACAGAGAGAATCTGATTAGAAAACGGGAATAGTTCCTAGTCCTGCCACCCAGAGCAGGGCGGTAGATCACCTGACCTACCTGTAGCGAGTGCCGCGAAATTTGAATTTCTGTCGGGGACGACGGAGTCGATAGCTATGTATATATCTGACAGGTAAGTTGAATGTATGAAAATAAAATTTACGAAAAACATTAACAAAACTGTAACACTTAACTTACAAAAATCTAAAAATTACGTAAATTTTTTTTTCTTTTTTTTATTTTTAACTTTTTTTTTTTACTTTTATGTAGGCTTTTTTTTTTTTAACAGAATTTCAACTTCATCACCACTTTCAACGTTCTGTTTTTCATCACTTGGTTCTTCCTTTTTGCTTTCAACTTTCTGTTTTTTATCACCTGGTTCTTCCTTTTTGCTTACTCCTGCTAATGCTGAAGGCCTCTTTAAAAAATAACTATCCAAGGAAGATTGCTTCTGCCTGCTTTTGACAATGTTCCTGAAACGACTCAGGCAAACGTCATCAAACTGCGCAAGCATACGACCTGTGTGAGCCTTTTCGGGGTGTCTTTTTTTTCTATGAACGATTGCACTTTATGAAAAGCGGCTAAGACCTCCTTAATTTCTGCCATTGTCATAGGCTCCTCCTCTTCATCGCCGCTGCTGGAGAACTCCTCTTGAACGACGTTATGTTGCATGGCCTCCAACTCCTTCAGGTCATCCGTCGTAAGCTTCTCTTGGTGCTCCTCGAGAAGGTCGTTGATGTCGTCCTCGTCGACGACCAGCCCCATGGACTTGCCGAGTGCAACGATCTCGTCAAGATCTGGTTGCGAAACAGTTTCGGGATCGTCAACTGTTTCGGACTCTGCAGCACCAGCTTCGCCCACGTCGAATCCCTCAAAGTCTCGGTCGGATACGGCATCAGGCTAGAGTTTCCTCCACGAGGAATTCAAGGTTCGCCTCGAAACCTCCTGCCAAGCTTGGTCGATGAGTCGGATGCATATGACGATGTCAAAATGCTCCTTCCAAAATTCACGCAAGGTGAGGTTTGTGGTATCGGTGATGTCGAGACATCTTTTGAAAAGATGTTTCGTGTACAGCTTCTTAAAGTTCGCTATCACTTGCTGGTCCATGGGCTGGAGGAGAGGGGTGGTGTTGGGCGGAAGAAAAAGAATCTTAACGAAGGAATACTCCGCTAGGATATCTTCCTCGAGGCCAGGAGGGTGAGCAGGGGCATTATCCAACACCAGCAGACATTTCAGGGGGAGGCGCTTCTCTTGCAAAAAACTCTTCACAGTCGGGCCGAAACACAGATTTACCCACTCGGTGAACAAAAGCCTCGTTACCCAGGCTTTTGCATTAGCCCTCCACATCACTGGAAGCTTCTCCTTCAACACTTTGTGGGCCTTGAAGGCTCGAGGAGTCTCGGAGTGATACACCAGTAGGGGCTTCACCTTGCAATCCCCACTGGTGTTCGAACAAAGTGCGAGCGTAAGCCTGTCTTTCATAGGCTTATGCCCGGGTAGCTTCTTCTCTTCCTCCGTGATGTACGTCCGACGAGGCATTTTTTTCCAAAAAAGGCCAGTCTCATCACAGTTGAAAACCTGCTGAGAACTGTAGCCTTCCTTGGTCATCATCTCGTCGAAAGTCTTCTTAAATGCTTCGGCCGCTTTCGTGTCCGAGCTGGCAGCCTTCCCATGACGCACCACCGAATGGATGCCAGTCCGTTTATGGAATTTCTCGAACCAGCCATGCGAAGCCTTGAACTCTGGGGTTTGCGTTGAAGTCCCTTCCCCTCCGTCGTCTTCCGCCTGCGCAATCAAATCGCCGAAAATAGCACTGGCCTTGTGAGCGATTGCCGTCTCCGTTACTGTATCGCCAGCGATTTCTTTGTCTTTTATCCAGATGAGGAGCAGCCGTTCCATCTCGTCGTGCACATGGCTCCTCTTGCTGGACAAAATAGTGATGCCCTTCGATGGTGTAGTTGCTTTGATGGCATCCTTCTGTTTAAGGATGGTGCCTATTGTCGACGGATTACGGCCATATTCCTTTGCGATCACACTCAATCACATACCAGCTTCGTACTTCTTTATGATCTCCATCTTTGTCTCCAGAGACAGCATGCGCTTCTTTCAGTGAATTTCAACTTTCTTGGGACCCATGACTACGTTACTTTACGTAAAGTTACACAAATACGTAATAATACAGTCTTCGCACAACACAATAATATGTACTGCAACGAAATCACTAACGAATTTACGTTACTAAACGAAATCGTTGGAGCGAACGAATGCCGAATGTGTACGGTAAAGTTTCGGGTGCGAAGTGGCCGAGCTAAAGCACGCCAACACGTAGTACGTATGTATAGAAGATGCATGATGGGAGGGATGCTGTCCAATTAGAGAGAAGGATCTCATGGCTTGGCTAGCATCAGGAACCAATGGGAGAGCAGGAGGATGGTGGCGAGTCTACGATAACTAAGATGGCGGTGTGCGGCGCGAGTTTCAAAATTGTTATGGAGCGAATCTCGGACTTTCAGAAACCTTTCGTATCTTGAAAACTTTTCGTATGTAGAGCAGTAAAATTTTTCGTCTTTGCTTTCGTAACTTGGATTTTTCGTAAGTTGAGCCTTTCGTATCTCGAGGTATGTACTACTGTATATAAATCAGACTCTCCTCCCAGTCTCTTGGCATTCCTTCCACTTCTCATACAGCTTTTAATAAATCCTGCATCCATTTCTCCCCCTCTGTACCTAGTAATTTGATCGCTTTACCATTCTTCATTTTACTTAATGCTCTCTTCACTTCTGTATCCTGTACCTCCATCACCAGTCCCTCTATCATCTGTGCTTCCCCCATCTCCTCTCTCTCTCTCATTTTCAGTTTTTAAAGGTTTTTCAAAATACTCTCTCCATCTCTTCTTAATGTCTTCATCCCTATACCCTATATTTCCATCTCTATCCTTGATGACACCCAATTTACCCAAATCCTGTCCCTGCCTTTTCCGCAAATTTGAAATCTTATCGATATCCTTTTTTCCTTCTCGTTCCTAGCCTTTCATTCAACTACTCTGCCGCCTTTCCAATAGCCATACCTATCCTCATTGCATCTCTTTCCTCTTCTCTGCATCATTCCTCTGCACCCTGTGCATGCCTTACTTTCTAGTCCTTAAATGCTTTTGATTTTCTTTTAACTGATTCTTGCACCTCTCCATTCCACCACCACTTTTCTCCTGTCAACACTCCATATCTGCTGGTTCTTCCCACCAGTTTCTCTGCTTCCCCCACACATCTTTCTCCCAAGTCTGCCCAGCTATTTTCCACTCTGTTACCCTGTCCAAATTCTACATTCCCCCTTTCCAGGCATCTCTCTCTTTCACAGTCCTCCTAAATTGCTCCCCCTTTTCTCCTTTAAGGTCCCAAATCTTAATTATAGATCTCCTCTTTCTCTTTTTGGGTTTCCTACCTCTCATTTTAAAATCCATCACCACTAACCTATGTTGTTTAACACACGCTTCTCCCATTAATCCTCTTGCACACAGGCCGAAAATATAAGGGTGTAAACTACACGACTTTTCCCCCAGGCTGACAAGAACACGCGCATGGAAAAGTTTTTTGGTAAAATTCATTATCTCCACACTATAACTGATATACGCTTCTGGTTAGTGTTATTGTCGGCAAATGATTGAATTATTTCCTAAAGCAATCGGAACTTCTTTATGAGGCTTAGAAATAATAAAAACGATGTGATGAGCATAAAATTTTTAAGAAAAATCGTACATATTTTTTTAAAATAATCATGAAAAATATAATAATTAGGTTTGGGGAGTTTGTTTCATACCTAAAATGTGTAGAAATGTTTGATCTTTCATGTGGAAGCAATAATTTTGCTATTAATGTGTTTGCTAATGAGTTATAATTGATTGAAAATGCAAATTTTTTACGTAGTGCAATTTTCAGAATTTCCAACCGACTTATGCTGACGTTTTGTATCGTAGCTAAGTATGTTAGTGGCGTCAGGTTTGCATTTTCTTCGAGATTCATCATCTGTTGACCCAATGGCATCAAGTACGTTTTCTATGATTGGCACGCTTTTTTTCCGTGAATTTTCCCCGAAAATAACTTACATATGACCCTGCAGTATGAACTCATGTATTAAATTACTATGTAACCTTCAGTCTTATAAAGTCAAGACTATCTTTCTTTATATCAAGCAACATGATACATCAAAGTTGGAATACTTGTGGTAACTCAAGTTAGACACAGCCATTAGTTTAATGATGACATTAACTTTGCCTTCAAAATCAGCTTGACTTGCAGTAATACATAGTGGAAGCTTCAAAATTCTTATGAGCACATGTAACTTTAACCTTAATCCTTTGCAACAAAGACAAGCAAGTTCATGCTATTAAGTAAAGCTCGATAGTCTTATAACTTCTGGATACAAGTGCGATACTATGTATACATATATTTTTATTTATAATACCAGTGACTTCACCATTCTTGCATCCCCAATATGAGAGGTCACATTAGAGCTTGTGTCTTGACCTGATTAAAGTAACATTGTAGAATGTGCAGGGGGTGATTCAGCAAATCCAGGAGATGGGGATTAGTTAACATACAAATCAATAAGTGAAATTAGTTAACATACAAATCAATATGTGAAAAATATTTAAATAATAACTGCTTGGGAATATTAGGAAGTATAATAAATTGTTCACATAGACATACACAGGTAAAGGCTAAACTTGCCTGTCAGAACAGAACCATGTGAACATGGATTCCTCCTACTCCTCTTTCTGTAATGATGGGTTTCTGGCTGAGAGTCCTAACCTTAAGATTATCTCCCTTGAGGACAGTTCATCAAGGTTCAAACCAACTTCATGGTGGTTTATGTTACTGGCAAAAGTCACAATTACCTTTGAAAGCAAACCCCTTCCCAACCATGATACCTTCTCCCGTCCATCTAAGCTATATATTTTGATGAATGTTGAAATGTCCACATTTTTAATCATCATTATCGTGCATGGACACTTCCACACTAAGCAAATGTTGAAATGTAGATGCTTACTAATTATTATCAACAAGAATGGACACTTCCACATTTGTTCAAAATGACATTTTTATAATAAAATAAAGTTTTATGTATACTTACCAAGTAATTACATAGCTATTAGTTTCTAATTATCATGGCAGCTCAAAATTTGGAAATTGCGGTAGTGCTCGTTTGTTTTGGTGTAGGTAACTAGACCAACCCACTCTTGGGGAAGAATAGGTACAACACAACTAAAAGCTTGAAAACTTATAAATTTCGTAAAAAAATCAAAACACTTTTTCAGGGTTTCTCATTTCTCCAGGATTCGAAAATGTTGCATTTGAGTTCGCGTGTCTGAAGTACTAGCATGTCATAATTAGTTAGGTTCCAATGAAAAGTCTGTGCTATTGTGAATTCACACTACTCAAATCGCGTAAGATTGATATTACAGCCAACCTCCCCCCCCCCCCCCCCCCCGTCCCCCCCCCCCCCCCCCCACCCCCCCTTCGTGGACTCACCTATTTGTAGATTTTTCTTTGGACCATATCTATCCGTTACTTTTGCAGGAAATTTGCCTATTTTGGGTTTTTCCCGATGATAAATATTCAGATATTCACTAATCAGTGTACTATTTTGATGTTATTTTCATAACTAAATAAATTTTTATGATACAAAAATGATTTACTAATTTTCAAATATTAATACTGATTAATACTGTATTAGTAAGTTTAATAAGATTAAATGATACCACATAAAAATAATAATTCTCTCTCTCTCTCTCTCTCGTCTCTCTCTTCTCTCTCTCTCTCTCTACACACACAGAGATGTATGTTTTTGTATGATAAATAAATGATTTATTAATTTTCTCTCTCTCTCTCTCTCTCTCTCTCTCTCCTTTACTTATTAATTGTAAATATCAATTAACATTAATATACTTATTAACATTTTCCAATAATAATATATATAATATAAGTACTATGCATTTGATATTTGAATTTTCATGATAGACAATTATAAGTGTTTCTATTTCTTCCTTCTTTTATCTCTCTCACTCTTGCTCTCAGCCAAAGAATTGATAGATGGAAAATAGATACTTGTTCAGCCCTCTCTCTCTTCTCTGGAAAAGATATATGTATTTATGTGAGGAGAAGAAGTGTTGCTCATAGAAGTTCATTTCAATCTTTTGATATTGTGGAGGAGTGGGTTAGGTCGTCAATAGACTTAAGTCAAGTTAAGCAACATTGGGGCTGGTCAGTCGTTGGATGGGTGACCGCTCTCCTCGGCGTTGATTCCTTGGGAAAGGATCTTTACCATAATTTCCTCAGTCTACTCAGCTGTAAATGAGTACCTATCCCTGCTGGGGTAGGGTCCAGCTATGGGTTAAATAGCAAAACTCAGCAATGATGGAAAGAAATGAAGGAATAAACGACAACGACGTAAATGGAACCTCTGGCAACAGAGGAGCTTCGTCCGGCAACCAGGTATTCAACCCAATTGAAGGGGAAGACGGTCAGGTACTTGGAGGTCGTCATCCAGCAACTGATCACCACAACGACAGTAATCAACAGCCTGAGATGGGAGCTACAGAGGCAAAAAGGAAGAAATGGACAAGAGAAGATAATAAGGAAATATGGAGATGCTACATTAGAAGCAACCCGACGGAGAGAGGATATAGAAGAAGATTGTCAACATCTGGAATGAGAGGAATACACCCCCCAAACAGAGCAGAGGCTGGCAGACCAAGTAAGGAACATAAAGAAAAAGAACTGGCTCTCCCCAACAGAAAGAGAAGAACTGGAAAGGGAAATGTCACACGACAACGAATTACACGAAGACGAACTGAGAGACGATGCCACAGAAGACGACAGGGAGGATGAGGTACCAAACAACGACACACGAAGAAACACCGACGAAGTAACAGAGAGAACGGAATGGGTAGAAAAGATTAGACAATGGATGGAGCCAGATACAGAGAGAACAAAGATCCCTTCCATGAAAGCCTACAACACCAAGAAATTAAGGGAGAAAACAAGTGAGGTCAATGAAATAATGGGCATAATACACACCACCAGTATCACAGAAACAAATAACTTGGTATATGCAGGAGCAAGATTAGTAGCAGAACTGATGGGGATTCGAACACCAACACCACCAGCACAACCAACCCAACAGAAACCAAAACAGCAACCTCCTTGGAAAAGGCGCCTGGAAAAGCAAATCATGGTGATGAGAATCTGCTTGCAGTAAACTGAAAGAGATGGCAGAAAAAAGCTAAGAAGCAAGAAAACAAGGGAAGAACTCAACGAGAAATACAAAGTACAAGAGAGGGGACTAAACAACACAATAGAAGATGTAAAACAGAGGCTTAAGGCCAAAGCACACAAGATCCAACGGTACATGAACAGGAATAAGGGATACCAACAGAACAAACTATTCGGAACCAACCAGAAAAGACTATACAGCCAACTAAGAGGGGAAGACAACCACCCAGAAATTCCTGAAGCCGAACCAAGTAAGAGACTCTGGGAAAACATATGGAGCAATCCGGTATCACACAACAAACATGCAACATGGCTCCAGGAAGTCAAGGAAGAAGAAACAGGGAGAATAAAACAAAGATTCACAGACATCACGACAGACACAGTCAGACACCAACTAAAGAAAATGCCAAACTGGAAAGCCCCAGGTCCCAATGAAGTCCATGGATACTGGCTCAAAAACTTCAAGGCCCTACACCCACGAACAGCAGAACAACTCCAGCATTGTATCTCAAATCACCAAGCACCCAAATGGATGACCACAGGAAGAACATCCTTGATACAAAAAGACAAGAGTAAGGGAAATATAGCCAGTAACTACAGGCCTATCACCTGCCTACCAATAATGGAAGTTACTAACAGGTATCATCAGTGAAAGGCTTATACAACTACCTAGAGGAGACAAACACCATCCCTCACCAACAGAAGGCTGCAGAAGGAAGTGTAGGGGCACAAAAGACCAGCTCCTGATAGACAAAATGGTAATGAAGAACAGTAGGAGAAGGAAAACCAACCTAAGCATGGCATGGATAGACTATAAGAAAGCCTTCGACATGATACCACACACATGGCTAATAGAATGCCTGAAAATATATGGGGCAGAGGAAAACACCATCAGCTTCCTCAAAAATACAATGCGCAACTGGAATACAATACTTACAAGCTCTGGAATAAGACTAGCAGAGGTTAATATCAGGAGAGGGATCTTCCAGGGCGACTCACTGTCCCCACTACTCTTCGTAGTAGCCATGATTCCCATGACAAAAGTACTACAGAAGATGGATGCCGGGTACCAACTCAAGAAAAGAGGCAACAGAATCAACAATCTGATGTTCATGGACGACATCAAGCTGTATGGTAAGAGCATCAAGGAAATAGATACCCTAATCCAGACTGTAAGGATTGTATCTGGGGACATCAGGATGGAGTTTGGAATAGAAAAATGCGCCTTAGTCAACATACAAAAAGGCAAAGTAACGAGAACTGAAGGGATAAAGCTACAGATGGGAGCAACATCAAACACATAGATGAGACAGGATACAAATACCTGGGAATAATGGAAGGAGGGATATAAAACACCAAGAGAAATGGAGGACACGATCAGAAAGAATATATGCAGAGAACTCAAGGCTCATACTCAAGTCAAAACTCACGCCGAAATATGATAAAAGCCATAAACACATGGGCAGTGCCAGTAATCAGATACAGCGCAGGAATAGTGAATGGACGAAGGCAGAACTCCGCAGCATAGATCAAGAAAACCAGGAAACATATGACAATACACAAAGCACTACACCCAAGAGCAAATACGGACAGATTATACATAACACGAAAGGAAGGAGGGAGAGGACTACTAAGTATAGAGGACTGCGTCAACATCGAAAAAAGAGCACTAGGGCAATATCTGAAAACCAGTGAAGATGAGTGGCTAAACTAAAGAGTGCATGGAAAGAAGGACTAATAAAGTAGACGAAGACCCAGAAATATACAGAGACAGGAGAAAGACAGACAGAAACAGAGGGACTGGCACAACAAACCAATGCACGGACAATACATGAGACAGACTAAAGAACTAGCCAGCGATGACAATTGGCAATGCTACAGAGGGGAGAGCTAAAGAAGGAAACTGAAGGAATGATAACAGCGGCACAAGATCAGGCCCTAAGAACCAGATGTCCAAAGAACGATAGACGGAAATAACATCTCATCCCCATATGTAGGAAGTGCAATACGAAAATGAAACCATAAACCACATTGCAAGCGAATGCCCGGCACTTGCACAGAACCAGTACAAAAAGAGGCATGATTCAGTGGCAAAAGCCCTCCACTGGAGCCTGTGCAAGAAACATCAGCTACCTTGCAGTAATAAGTGGTACGAGCACCAACCTGAAGGAGTGATAGAAAACGATCAGGCAAAGATCCTCTGGGACTATGGTATCAGAACGGATAGGGTGATACGTGCAAACAGACCAGACGTGACGTTGATTGACAAAGTCAAGAAGAAAGTATCACTCATTGATGTCGCAATACCATGGGACACCAGAGTTGAAGAGAAAGAGAGGGAAAAAATGGATAAGTATCAAGATCTGAAAATAGAAATAAGAAGGATATGGGATATGCCAGTGGAAATCATACCCATAATCATAGGAGCACTAGGCACGATCCCAAGATCCCTGAAAAGGAATCTAGAAAAACTAGAGGCTGAAGTAGCTCCAGGACTAATGCAGAAGAGTGTGATCCTAGAAACGGCACACATAGTAAGAAAAGTGATAGAATCCTAAGGAGGCAGGATGCAACCCGGAACCCCACACTAAATACCACCCAGTCGAATTGGAGGACCGTGATAGAGCAAAAAAAAAAATAAAAAAAAAAAAAAAATAATAATAATAATAATAAAAAGCCTTCAACATGATACCACACACATGGCTAATAGAATGCCTGAAAATATATGGGGCAGAGGAAAACACCATCAGCTTCCTCAAAAATACAATGCGCAACTGGAATACAGTACTTACAAGCTCTGGAATAAGACTAGCAGAGGTTAATATCAGGAGAGGGATCTTCCAGGGCGACTCACTGTCCCCACTACTCTTCGTAGTAGCCATGATTCCCATGACAAAAGTACTACAGAAGATGGATGCCGGGTACCAACTCAAGAAAAGAGGCAACAGAATCAACCATCTGATGTTCATGGACGACATCAAGCTGTATGGTAAGAGCATCAAGGAAATAGATACCCTAATTCAGACTGTAAGGATTGTATCTGGGGACATCAGGATGGAGTTTGGAATAGAAAAATGCGCCTTAGTCAACATACAAAAAGGCAAAGTAACGAGAAATGAAGGGATAAAGCTACCAGATGGGAGCAACATCAAACACATAGATGAGACAGGATACAAATACCTGGGAATAATGGAAGGAGGGGATATAAAACACCAAGAGATGAAGGACACGATCAGGAAAGAATATATGCAGAGACTCAAGGCGATACTCAAGTCAAAACTCAACGCCGGAAATATGATAAAAGCCATAAACACATGGGCAGTGCCAGTAATCAGATACAGCGCAGGAATAGTGGAATGGACGAAGGCAGAACTCCGCAGCATAGATCAGAAAACCAGGAAACATATGACAATACACAAAGCACTACACCCAAGAGCAAATACGGACAGACTATACATAACACGAAAGGAAGGAGGGAGAGGACTACTAAGTATAGAGGACTGTGTCAACACCGAAAAAACAAGAGCACTGGGGAGGCAATATCTGAAAACCAGTGAAGATGAGTGCTAAAGATGCATGGGAAGAAGGACCTAATAAAAGTAGACGAAGACCCAGAAATATACAGAGACAGGAGAAAGACAGACAGAACAGAGGACTGGCACAACAAACCAATGCACGGACAATACATGAGACAGACTAAAGAACTAGCCAGCGATGACAATTGGCAATGGCTACAGAGGGGAGAGCTAAAGAAGGAAACTGAAGGAATGATAACAGCGGCACAAGATCAGGCCCTAAGAACCAGATATGTTTCAAAAGAACGATAGATGGAAATAACATCTCTCCATATGTAGGAAGTGCAATACGAAAAATGAAACCATAAACCACATAGCAAGCGAATGTCCGGCACTTGCACAGAACCAGTACAAAAAGAGGCATGATTCAGTGGCAAAAGCCCTCCACTGGAGCCTGTGCAAGAAACATCAGCTACCTTGCAGTAATAAGTGGTACGAGCACCAACCTGAGGGAGTGATAGAAAACAATCAGGCAAAGATCCTCTGGGACTATGGTATCACGATGGATAGGGTGATACGTGCAAACAGACCAGACGTGACGTTGATTGACAAAGTCAAGCAGAAAGTATCACTCATTGATGTCGCAATACCATGGGACACCAGAGTTGAAGAGAAAGAGAGGGAAAAAATGGATAAGTATCAAGATCTGAAAATAGAAATAAGAAGGATATGGGATATGCCAATGGAAATCGTACCCATAATCATAGGAGCACTAGGTACGATCCCAAGATCCCTGAAAAGGAATCTAGAAAAACTAGAGGCTGAAGTAGCTCCGGGCCTCATGCAGAAGAGTTGTGATCCTAGAAACAGCACACATAGTAAGAAAAGTGATAGACTCCTAAGGAGGCAGGATGCAACCCGGAACCCCACACTATAATACCACCCAGTCGAATTGGAGGACTGTGATAAAGCAAAAAAAAAAAAAAAAAAAAAAAAAACAAAAAAAAATAATAATAATAATAATAAAACTGTAATCACAAAATTCATGGGACAGTATTTTAAAGAAATAAAAATAACCTTTCCATTTCACTTTTATTAAGGATGACTCCTCTTTCTTACTGAGATGAAAGAATTTTTATGGTAGAGATATATGTTTACTAATATTTTCAAAAGATGTATAATAATAATAATAATAATAATAATAATAATAATAATAATAATAATAATAATAATAATAATAATATAATAATAATAACAACAACTGTTTCAAATGAAAATTCTTTCCTTCATCTTTCTTTCTATTCTTTCTCGTCACTTCTGTCTAACTCCACAGAAACTCACAAACTCCAGAGGCTGTCAAACATGTCAAGTAATGTGACAGGGGAGAGGAGTGGTGCAATATAATAGTCAATGATTTTCATGGTTTTTACGCATTTTCTCTCTCTCTCTCTCTCTCTCTCTCTCTCTCTCTCTCTCTCTCTCTCTCTCTCTTCTCTCTTACCTTATTAATTGTAAATATCAATTAACATTAACATACTTATTAACATTTTCCAATATAATATATATATATAGTACTATGCATTTGATATTTGAATTTTCATGATAGACAATTATAAGTGTTTCTATTTCTTCCTTCTTTTATCTCTCTCACTCTTGCTCTCAGCCAAAGAATTGATAGATGGAAAATAGATACTTGTTCAGCCCTCTCTCTCTTCTCTGGAAAAGATATATGTATTTATGTGAGGAGAAGAAGTGTTGCTCATAGAAGTTCATTTCAATCTTTTGATATTGTAAGGAGTTATTCTCTCTCTCTCTCTCTCTCTCTCTCTCTCTCTCTCTCTCTCTCTCTCTCTCTCTCTCTCTCTCTCTCTCTCTCTTGCTTGCTTACATTGCAGATATGTAATATGATGAGTTAGCAGGAAGGGAGCTGGCATTTCTCATCTATGAGATCAATAACAGCCCTAATCAAAAAGATACAAAAGTATTCATAGACATATTGGAAGGATGTGATCCTTCAAACTGGAACAAATCAGCAGAAAATATCATGAAAATAATTGAAGGAGTTCCAAATAAAATTCAAGTGGTCAAGAGACTATGAAGAAAATTTACATCAATCAACACATTCCGACAAAGAAAATGAATAAGGTGAACATTGTGAATATACTAATTGATGCAATAGGAAAAAGAATGCCTAAAGCATGCAAACTGTGTAAGGCGTGGTAAAGCATAGTAAATCCACAAAACCTGATCAGGAAATGTTATGCATGCAACATACCCATGCATCCCCAAAGCGCTGAAGTCCAGCAAAATACGAGTAAGGATACAAGAGTATTTTGCTCAACATGTCTCTCATGGATAGATAATGTTATTAACTCACGACTTAAT
Source organism: Macrobrachium nipponense (assembly GCF_015104395.2). Taxonomy (NCBI): domain Eukaryota; kingdom Metazoa; phylum Arthropoda; class Malacostraca; order Decapoda; family Palaemonidae; genus Macrobrachium; species Macrobrachium nipponense. The sequence goes on from NC_061108.1 coordinate 45,502,918, forward strand.
GTGCAAATAGAAGAGGATGAAGAAGATGAGGAAGAGGAAGAAGAGGAAAATGGAAAAAAAGAAAACAAATCTGAAATTAAAAAAAAAATAATGAAAACAAAGAGCAGGACAAGACATGACAACACAAAATAAAATCCCGAAGAGGCTTTACCCAGATTTGCAAGCTGATGGGAAAGAGCAAGAAAAAATAGAAAAGAATATCAAAGTCTGCACCCTTTTGAAAAGAGGGAATTGCAGATTTGGTGAAAGATGTTACTACAAACATCCCAAGGTATGTCACAATTATGAGATCTACAGTAAATGTGCATACCTAGAAGGCTATGAGGATGAATGCAGAGATCTACATCCAAAAATATGCAAAAACCTAAAAGAAGGAAAAGGATGTAAGTTCGACAAAAAATGTAAATATATGCACCCTGTAGTCATGAATCAAAATCAACTAAACAATAAAGTCCAAAATAAAAAAGAAGTAAATAAAGAAAGGAACAAAGAACATGAGGTGAAGGAAAAAACAAGCCATCACCGCGCTATGGTATGTCAGCAACGAAAATGCAACCATCAGCTCCAAGATACAGTGCAAGAGACAAGAACTGTATATACAATGCAAGAGGATGGTGTAGATACGGAAAAAATTGCAGATTAATACACAAAATGAATAATTATGATGAAGGAAGATCAAATATATTGGAAAAGTTGGATTTTTTAATGTCAGAATTTCTGGAAATGAAGAAAAGAACAACATACCAGAACAGGAAAGAGACATGGGTAAATCCATATTATTACCCATATTAAATGAAAGCTATAACACGCAAACCATCATAGTGATAAATCCGCAGGGTTTAGTTACAAGTAACTCAAAAAGAAAAATAGAGTTCTTAGAAGAACTAACCCAAATTGAAAAGAAAGTAGATATAATAAATATAAGTGAAACTTGGTATTCCCAAAATAAAGGGGTTCCAAACTTATAGATCAGATAGAAAAAATAGGAATCAAGGGGGAACCGCAATATATGGGAAAGACATAAAACAAGGAAAAATATATGAGAAATATAGTAACTCAGAATGTGGATTAATGGCGGTAGAATTTGAATCTGAAAAATTAATGAACATAGTAACACATAGACACCCTAATACTAAAGAGTTTGACACAATAATAGAAAAATTAGACGATATATGTAGAAATCACAGACTGGACTATTCTCCTATCCGGAGACTTTAACTTTCCTTTCGCAGATTGGAAAGAATGAATAGGAGATTGTGGTTGTATTTATACATATAAAAATAGAGTAATAGTAGTGCAGAGGATAAGAGGCAATTCGAAAAGCTATTAGATATGCTACTAGAATACAACATTCAACAAATAAATCACCTGCCAACAAGAAAGGAAAATATTTTAGACCTATTATTTGTGAACGAGGTGAATTATGTTAAAGAAATAATAAATAATAGTTTATAATGTGAGTATTTCAGACCATAATGTCATAGAATTAACAGTCCATTCCAAAGCAATTGAAAACTGAGATAAGCAAGAGATGAAAAAGTGGGAAGGATATGGAAAATACAATTTCTACAGTAAAAATATAAAATTGTCAGAAATAAATAAAGAATTAAACAAAGATTGGGATAACATATTCGTATGTGATGATATACAGGTAAATATGGATATATTATATAAAATATTAGAGAAAATTGTGGATAAATATATACCAAAGAAGAAAAGTAAACATCAATCATGCATACCAAGAGACAGAAGGGTCTTGTTCCAGAAAATCAGAAAGCGTAAAAAAGGTCTTGCAAAAGAAAAGAATGCATGGAAAATGATGGAACTAAAAAGTAAGATAGAAAATGCAGAACAAAACATTATACAATCAAAAGAAAATGAAAAATGGGAATTGGAAGAAAAAACCCCAGTAAATATCAAGCAAAACCCCTTACTTATACTCATATGCGAAAAAGATGAATAAAAGAAGAATAGAAATAGGCCCTCTAAGAAATGAAGGGAGATTAACGAATGAAAAAAAGGAAATATGCAACATATTGGCAGAAAGATATAAGAGAGAATTTACCCCTAAAATTGATAATGAAGATAATGATACAGAAATAGGGGATGAAAATAATGAATATTTATCAGACATAGATATTAATGAAGCCGATATTGTGCAGGCTATTAATGAAATTAAAAATGGAGCAGCAGCTGGGCCTGATGGTGTCCCTGCTATTTTGTTAAGAAAGTAGTTCATTCTATCGCAAAGCCCCTTGCAATATTATTAAGGCAAAGTGTAGATACATGCAAGATTTATGATGAGCACAAATTAGCATATATTACCCCTACTTTCTAAAGTGGATCAAGACTAGAGGCAAGTAATTATAGGCCTGTGAGTCTAACATCACATATTATGAAAGTGTATGAAAGGGTAATGAAGAAAATATTATGGAACATTTAATATAAAATAATTTGTTTAATATAGGACAACATGGTTTTGTACCCAGAAAAAGTACACAAACCCAACTGTTAGTCACTGTGAGAACATATATAAAAATATAAAAAACGGAAAAGAAACAGATGTGGTTTATCTAGACTTTGCAAAAGCTTTTGACAAGGTAGATCATAATATATTAGCAAAGAAAATTAGAAAAAATAATATTGTGGACAAAGTAGGAGGATGGATAAAAGAATTTTGACACAACAGAAAACAGATAGTTATTGCAAACCATGAGAAATCAGATGAAGCTAAGGTAATATCCGGTGTGCCACAAGGTACAATGCTAAGTGCATTGCTGATTGTTATTATGATTGCAGACATAGACAGTAATGTTAAGGACTCGGTAGTGCGTAGTTTCGCAGATGACACAAGAATAAGTAGAGAAATTACTTGTGATGAAGATAGGAATGCGCTACAAAGAGACCTTAACAAAGTAACAAAGTATATGAATGGGCAGAGGTAATTAGGATGGTATTTAACTCTGATAAATTTGAATCAATAAGTTATGGAGATAGAGAAGGAAAGCTATATGCATATAGGGGACCTAATAACGAGACAATCACTAATAAGGAGGCAGTTAAAGACCTTGGTGTGATGTTGAATAGGAACATGTTATGTAATGATCAAATAGCAATTCTATTGGCAAAATGCAGAGTAAAAATGGGAATGTTGTTACGGCACTTCAAAACAAGAAAAGCTGAACACACGATTATGCTTTATAAAACGTATGTTCGTAGTCTGCTTGAATATTGCAATATGATATGGTACCCACACTACCAAAAGGATATTGCACAAATAGAGTGTACAAAGGTCCTTTACAGATAGAACAGAAGAAGTTAAGGATCTTGACTACTGGGAAAGACTACAATTATAAAAATTATATGGTCTAGAAAAGAGAAGAGAATGCTACATGTTAATTCAGGCATGGAAACAGATAGAAGGAATTGCCAAAAATATCATGGAGCTAAAAATATCAGAAAGAGCAAGCAGAGGTAGATTAATAGTGCCCAAAACTATGCCAGGAAAACTAAGGAAAGCACACAGGACATTAATCCATTACGCACCAGCATCGACAATGCAGCGTCTATTCAATGCATTGCCAGCTCATCTGAGGAAAATATCAGGAGTGAGCATAGATGTGTTTAAGGATAAGCTCGACAAATATTTAAGCTGCATCCCAGACCATCCAAGATTGGAAGATGCAAAATATACCAGAAGATGCATTAGCATTCTCTGGTAGACATTAGAGGTGCCTCACACTGAGGGACCTGGGGCAACCCAAAGAAGATGTAAGGTAAGGTAAGGTAAGGTAAGGTAAGGTAAGGTGTCTCTCTCTCTCTCTCTCTCTCTCATTATACTCTAAATAATTAATAAACAAGTTCACTCTTGATGTTGGTCAAATAGTGCTGTTGTCATTCAGTGTTTTTCTCTCTCTCTCTCTCTCTCTCTCTCTCTCTCTCTCTCTCTCTCTCTCTCTCTCTCTCTCTGTTATTGGTTGTGTATATATTTCTAACAGTAAAATGTTCAAGATGACTTTGAAATTATATTAATAATATCAATTCAATGGTATATTTGATGTAGGATGATGCTTCAAGTGTGAATTTGGTATTTGAACTTTCAAGGTAGGCAGATTTAATCATTTTTAGAGGGGAGTTCTAACTATTCGTGGGTTTGAACTATTCGCAGGGGGGTCTGGCATCCATCCCCAGCAAATACAATAAGTGCTAGGATTCTTGGACAATGGACATGAGGGGTTCTTGACTGAGCATCAGAAGTTATGAAAGAGGCCTCTCATCTTGTTGGTCCTCTCAATAAAATACTTTAATGCCCTTACTGGACAAAGAGCTCTGTCTTGGTCTGCTGGTCCAAGGATAACCACCAGGTTCTTGATAGTGAACAAATGGGGCCATGGGTTGGATGGAATTTCGTTCTTTGTCAAAAACCCAAGAGTGAAAGAGCAGACGGCATCTCCCTGTGAAAAACCACCTTTTTTTATAAAAGGCTTGCAATTCACAAATCCTCTTAGCTGTAGCTATGGCAACTAGAAAGAGGGTTTCCTGTCATATCCCTGAGAGATAAATTGTGAAGGGGCTCAAATGAAGGCAACATCCAAGTTCTAGGCTACTGACATTGACTTCTCGTCTTGAAATGTCGTAAGACTATCAGGTCATTAATGTCATGGCTTGCAGACAAATCCAATCCTCTATGCCTAAAGACTAAATTTAGCATAGCTCTGTATGCTCTGATGGTTGATGTAGCCAAACCTTGAAAAGACTTCAGGAATAGCAAAAAGTCTGTTATTTGCACTAGAGAGGTTTTTTTACACAAGCTGCAAAAGACAGCCCACTTTACTTGATAGACTTTAGTAGAAGACTGACGTCTATTCTGCAATTGCCTTTGCAACTGCTCTTGAAAAGCCCTTCACTCTGACAAGCTCTGACAGTCTGAAGCCTGTCATGGCAAGAGTGAACAAGCCTTGGTGGAACTTATGGAAATGGGGCTGTTTGAGAAGACTTTGTCTTTGAGAACCATTCTTTTTGCAGCCAAAATGGAGTTACAAGAGTCATTATTTTAATGGCAATAAAAATACTTTTTTCATCCATTCTTTCTTGGATGAAGATTGAAATTTTTCATTAATTTGGAAAATCATAGTCTTGGGATATAAGGGTTTACTTTGGACCATAACTGTGCAACAAAGCAGCATCGATTTAGCCAGTGCTGTTAAAGTTGGCTATCATACAATGGCAACACTTTTATCGTACTCCTTTACACACTGATATTATGTTTTTAAACTACATACAGTTTTTTTTATTCAAGTGAACTTTCAGTTTAGATGCTAGTCATTCCAGAATGTAATACAAATATAACTCGAATTAGACCCGTAACAAAATCAATTATAATTCAGTTAATACTGAAGGGTTATTTCTTCCCTTATGCCGGCCACGTTTTTTCATGTGAAATAATTGTATAATTGTAATATAAAGTCTAACTACTCAGTTTCAACAAATTATCTATTCTGTTTTAAAAAGATGAAGACTGGGTGACCTCCCCAATTTAAACTTTGCCACACTCACTCTATTTCCAGGTTCAACAGCTGTAGAAATGAATTCCATATTCCACACTGCACAAGCAAAAATACATTTTGACGAGCCCATGTTGCTTGCTCTCGGTCACTCTGCACCTCACCCCAACATCCCTGTGAATTATTTCCTTATTTTAAAAAGAATCCTGTTATTCTGCATATACTGTATATACATACAAAATCATATATGATAATTAATGGCCAAAGGTGTTAAAAGAGGGAAAATCTTTAAAAAAAAATTGTGATAATGGTATATAGTAACTTTCAAAACTAACTCCTGCTTCTTTCTTACTTGAGCAATATACAAGATAGCCCGGCTTGCCCTCATTCGCAAAGTCCTTTGACATAGTTCTAGATGATCTGAGAGACGAATGATGAGCGATCGCCGGCTGGCATCTGACACTGATTGCCATAAAGGTACAACACCAAGTTCACCACAAACTTCCTCCCAAGCCTGTGAAAAGCAACAGGTAATTAAAAATCAAGATAGTACTTTGAAAAGATATTGCAAAACAATAAATATCACAGGTAAGTTTTAATTCGTACAGTCGACCACCAGCTATTCACAGTTAAGGATTCACAACTTCAACTTTTCGCAGATTTTCTGTAGAGCAGTATTCACTAATTACTGTATTTTCATTTTACATTTGTGACTAAATAAATTTTCTACGATATTAATATAAATGTAAAAAGAGCAAAATATCAATCAAATATTGAAAATGAAACCCCCAATATCATCATACAAATTTATTAATTTGTATTTTTCATAACTAAAATACCTGAGGTTTTAATATTAGGATAAATCTAGTGCCAGCTGGAAACCAGTATAAAAATGACAAATTTTTAATCTTGTATTTTTCATAGCTAACAAACCTGAGGTGTTAACAGTAGGATATACCTTCTGGCACCAGCTGGAAACCAGTTAAAAACAATAAAAAATTATAAATGCAAGGAATCTGTGGCATCTGGCATCTGATACGTAGCTGAGGTGGAAGTGAGGGAGAGCTCACGCTTGAACCTAGTGACGCATCACTCTTTCTTCCAACCCACCTGGTCAGTCAATGTTAAGACCTCAGGTTTGTTAGCTATGAAAAATACAAAATTAAAAGATGTAATTTGTTCATACACGGAACAAATCTTCGTTCTTAACAGTAGGATAGACTCACACTTGGAGGGAGGTATGAGAATCCTGAAATGACTGGAGGTTCAGCACACCTGATCAATCTTCTTAGAAATGAGAATTCTAAAGAGATCTAAGCCTCTGAGATGTTAGATATGTGGATATCTAACACCCAGTCCACAGGGTTTAAATGCAATGAAACATGTCCAGATTCCTTGTATAAACGAAGTCCAAAAGAACTATATCTGTTCAAGCAACAAACCATGTTGGCCACAAGAAATGGGTTTGTCACCACCCGTCACTCCCATTGCTGGAGAGAGGATTTGAAGCTACTGAAAAGCAGATTTGGATGTTGTATGGAACATAAAAGTTCTGTAACAGTATGGCTGCTATGCTCACCTGCATCAAGCCAGTTCCAGTGTATGATGTGTCTATTCTTCAAACTGCCCGTAGGTACTGGAGAAAGGAGAAAAGGGAAAGAAGAGAGACCAGTCATCTCACTCACTCCGTACTCTTAGGCAAGATACAAACTGTTCTGCCAGAGGCACTGGATGAGTTACACTTGTTGATCAGCCACCACTGGACCCAAGGAAAAAGTGTCCAAGGATCTGTGGGCAAAATCTTTCAGGTAAAAGAGTGAAAGTGGTGTGATGCTGTCAGAAACCAGCATTCAAAACTCTATAAACAGAAAAGTTCTTAAATGACAGGGAAGAACCTATTCCTCTGATGTCATGTGCTTCTGCATGCACAGAATTGGTGACAGAACTTGATGATGAGGAGTAGGCTTGCCTTATCACCTTATGTAGTTAAATAAAAGGGTATTCTAGGACCTCTTTCTTGGCCTAGCTTGTGCAAACAAAGTCTATAATATCTAGAGTCTAGGTGAGAAGTCTTTTAGATAACAACGCAGTGCTCTGAAGGGGCAAAACAGAAACTCTTGAAGGTTCCTGATAACAAACTCCATACCATAAAGAACGGAAAAGGAGGCAAATCTGTCATCATGAATGGAGGGAAGCTGGGTCTTAGCCACAAATTCTGGGACAAATTCAAAAGATACTGACCTCAATACCTTGTGAGTTTACATCATAATCTTGAAAATGGAGGACTCCAACTCTTTCAAGGAAGTCAAGGTCAGAAGGACAACTGTTTCCAAAGTCAGTTTCCTGTAAGTTGATTGACGCATGGACTCAAATGGAGCTCGAGTGAGACTATTCAGTACCAGGGTAAGGTCCCATGTAGGGTGTCAGTTTCCTAGGTACACAAGACTGCTCAAAGCTCTTGAGCCACACAAAATTCCCAGGGTGAAGTAATGTCCATATCTTTAAAATGAGAAAGTAATCATAAGAAGCCCTGTAGCCCTTGGCAGTATGTACTATAGGAAACAGAAAGAATTTCCTCTGTTCTAAAAAAAGATCTAGATCTTTATCTAATGAATGGACTCTGAGAAGAGAGAAATCCTCTCAATGACACCAAACACAGCAGACAGCTCATCTTGTATAAGGCTGACGAAGATCCTCCAAAGTAACTTTACATCCGAGTCACTGCTCCACTTGAAAAATATCCTGCTCGAAAGAGATACTGGACAGACTCCAGACATGAAGAGATAAAAGATCATACTGATTGGTGTTATCTCTCCACATGAGGTTGGCAGAGAGTAAAGAGCAAATAACGTCTGAAAACTAAGGAGGTAGATGCTGTTCTTACATCCTTAGCTTTGCTTCAAAGTAGGCCAAAAGACACTCCACAACACTGAGTGTCTCAAACATGAAGTCCATATAAAATGGAAGACAACACGTTTAGACCGAGGAAGAGAGGCGTTCTTGCCATAACTTTCTAGGTTATTGATGGTCCTCAGTATAAATCACAAGGATGTACTGCCTGACGAGCCACTTCTTGTCACTGCGAAGCTTGGTTCTAGAGGAATTCATCTCTTTACCCTGGAAGCAGAGCTACCAGGGCAGGTAAAGTCTTCCAACATTCACTCCTATTCGGGGTGAACAACTAGTAGTTGAACACTTTACAAATTAGAAACATGTATATAGAAGACAAAAACCACTGTGTTTGTCTGAAAAATTATTCTGAATCATCACAGTGGCCTATGGGTTACAGACTTCTGTTATACCCTGAGGTAAACAATGATGCTAATGAGTCTAATGAGACATATCTCTGTCTGATGATTCTCACAATGGCAAATGTGGAGCACAAAACAGAAATCAAAAGCAAGAATCCAGAGCCAACCAGAGACTTAAGTTTGTGATGGCTGGACAGAGAAATTCGAATTAGGAGTTAAACCCCCAACAGAGGAGAAACATTACTAAGACAAATAATATCTAAGTGAGAAGGCAGTACCCTGCCCCTCACTCGACTCCGTAAGCCGAGTTGCCTGGTAGTACATGCCCTCTTGGAATGCCTGTCTTATAGAGCTATCGAGTGCACTACAGATACACTCGAGAACCTGCATGGGAATCTGTGCCATTCAGGAGTGACTCGCTTATTGCACTGTTAGATAAAAAAATCTTCCCTTTTCCACTGAGGACGTTAAGAAGGTCTGTGCTTCCTGCAGGATATGTGCCGAGTTGAAACCAAGATTCTACAAACTCTAAGAAGGAACACTCATCAAGGCGACAGAACCAATGGAGAGATTAAGCATTGACCTTAAGGGACCAGTTCTGAGAGCCTCACGCAACCCCTACCTACTTATTGTGGTTGATGAATATTCTTGTTTTCCTTTCGCTTTTCCGTGTCCCAACATGAAACACAACTACAGTGATTAAGTGCTTAAAACAAATATTCAGCCTGTGTAGGATGCCTCAGTATATACATTCGGATCGGATCAAGGAACCTCATTCATGTCCAGGGAGCTCAAAACCTATCTCGCACAGAAGTGAGTTGCAAGAAGTCGAACTACTCCTTTTCACCCAATAGATAATGGGCAAGTGGAGCGGCTCAATGGTACTGTAGGGAAGGCAATCCAGCTGGCACACAGGTCCTGCAATCTTCCCGATCAGCACTGGGAATTAGTACTCACTGATGTGATACATTCACTTAGATCCCTTCTGTCAACAGCAATTAATGTCACACCCCATGCACGCTTTTTTTTATTTCCGCACCATTCATCCTCTGGGAGCTCTCTGCCTTCATGGCTTATGTCGTCAGGACCAGTATTATTGAGGTTTGTCAGAACAAGCAAAAATGAACCCTGGTGGATGAAGTTGAACCATTAGATGCTAACCCAACATATGCTACCATTAGACATCCCAGCCGATGAGATTCAACGGTTTCCATACGTGACTTGGCCCCATGCCCTAGGGACTATTCTGTTGCTGAAAATCTAGAACTACCTTCTGTTCCATTATCACCAGAGGCTGTACAATCTCACTCTCCAGTGTCACCCAAAACAACCCATCAAGAGTTTCCAGAGGGTATAGAACCTCACCCAGAAGCTGAGATTGGAACAGAGGCTGTTGCCTCCAGTATGGAGATCTACCCGGGTGTCAAAGGCTCCAAACCAATACAGATGGGATTGATTAATTATGAAGTGATGTAACCAATTTTATATCTAGAGGGTGTTATAAAATTATTTTGTCCTTTTGCTCTTTCATACCTTGCACTGAACCATTTGTCTGGTGATCTTTTCATACTTTGTTTACTTACCTGATGGAGGGACAGTCGGAGCAATATACCAAGTAATTCCCTTCTCTTTTGTATTTCCTTTTGTTTATTCCTTTCATATCTATTTGGTTTAATTAGATTTACTTTGGGGATCTTATATAGTTTGTATTACACTTATTATGGGGCCATTGCTAATTATATTCATGGTTGTTTCAGGGAATAATCTACTGAAGTTTAAGTTGAATAAAGCTTGGGTAACAGCAGACAAGTCTTTTAATATCACAACATCATGTGAGAATGAGTTTAGTGGAGTTGAATGCCCCCAAAGTTTGCGAGATATTTCCACATCTCACCATGCATCTGCCCTCTCCGTGATCAAAACCTCACTAGAGGACTACACAGAGAACTTCCTCCCTGACTCTCATAATGACATAATTCAACTGGTAGAACACAGGGGCTAGCAAAAGATCCACTTGTGTTTACACAGATGAACGAGGAGACTGTGTCGTCAAGCATCCAACAGTTAGCGCCAAACTACCAACAGTTAGTGCCAAACTACCAACAGCTGGTGCCAGGTGAGGCTTGGAAAACGCTGAGCAAGCTGGAGCAAGGGAATGATGTGCTTCAGTTGGTGCAGAGCACCTGAACAGGGACTGGCACTCCATAAAAAATGCCCGATACGAGAGAGATCTGAGCGCCTAAGCTTCAATACCTGGAGCTCATCATGTACCAACGCAGAACAGAGATCAATCCACTTTCTCTTTAATGGACAAGTCATTCTCTCCACCTTTAAGAGCATATGTGTGAAGATGAACAAGTTGACACACCTACCTAGCAGCGAACGCCTGGGAGAGGACTGGCAATTGGAAGCAAGAGATTGCTTATGACACTAAAAACACCTAGGCGCTAGCACAGGCCATTCAATATTAATACTAATCAAGTATATAATAAGTAACTTTTCTTGTCAGGAGACTACTCTTCTTGAATCTGATGACTACTGCGCACTGCTCACTAAGACACCTTTCCAGCAGCATTCAGTCAAAACCTATAAACACATCACAATTTTGACCAAGGGGGAACAACCCCATTGGACTTGCTTCGACTACCCGTATGTCTTCTCCCCATTGCAGAAGAGTAGGACAGTGACTTTTGGTCTAGGATATCTGAGGGGCTAGATAGCCACCTCTTTACTACACATCCATAAAGACGCCTTTTCAGTGGCTGTCTGCCGATAACTGGGAATAGCTACATGTTCGACTGAGGGGGCAACTACCGGGGGGCAACCGCCTCAGACTCCCTTCAACTAGCAGTATGTCTTCTTCCTGGTGCAGAGGAGCAGGACAGTGACTAAGTCTAGGAGATCCGAGGGGCCAGACAGTCACCTCCTCCATCACACATCCAGAAATCTGCCTTTCCAACGACTGTCTGTCAATACCTGGGACTGACAACAGGTTGAACTGAGGGGGCGACTACCTGTATTTAACCCCCCGACCTCCCTTGGACCTCCAGTATGTCTTCTCTCTAGTGCAGGGGGTTGGACAGGACAGTGACCTTTGTCTAGGAAAATTGAGGGACAAGTAGCCACCTCCTCCACTACACAACACTTCAATGTTACAGTGATAAATTCATGATGATTGAAATAAAATGCTGGGAAAGACATGGGAAGTGATGGATCCAGGCACGGGAGCAAATGACTAAGATTGGAGGGCTAGCAAGAGAGAACTGGTGTCAGCTGCAGGAGGCAAGAGTAGTTAGTGGACAGACAAACACTAGGCGCTCTGCAGTCATGGGCGCCCAGAGGTGGATGGTCGTGACAGACTGGAGGCAAGATGCCGGCACCTCTGGTAATCTCAGTTACTAATTACTTTAGAAAAATAATCGATCAGTAATCGATTATAAACTACTTTATATATCTTACAAGAAATTCTGACATCTAGGCATGAAAGCATGCTAAAATTTTATGAATAACATCAGCGTTTCATATATTCACACACTTTTGTATTTAAAATAACGCAAATGTACATGTAAATTTTTCGTATTAAAGAATCAAAGCAATCTAACATTGTGAATCACTATGCTCTTATTTTCTAACTAATGATAAAAGAATAAAACAAATATAATTTATCAATGCAAAGGTCTGCGTTTACCTTCTAAAATAAGTTAAATTTATATGAACAAGTAGTTTTCATATTAGTCTCAAAGCAAATCCAACTCTAATATAAAAGAATAAAACAAATGTTTACAAATAACAGATTACTCAAAAAGAAATCAATAGTAGAATTATTAAGAATTCAAAGTAATCGAATTCAATAACCGAATACGTACACGCCCCGCTAATTGACCCGAGTGGCCTGTGTTCCATTCCACCAAGAGAGCTGGAGACTGGGAACAAATGTTCACAATTGCATGACACCAGGAAAATACCTCTGTATGCCGATGCCATGCAAGCCCTTTCTGTAACATACCAAAGTACTGCCGAAGCAAAAACCCAGTATAGTTAATATGCGGCTGACGGGAACATACTGCTGAAGCAAAAAACCCGTGGTTAATATGCGACTGACGGGAACATAACTGCCAAAGGCCTCCCGCAGCCAAACACTAATACCATTCCCTCCTTACTACATGTCAACCTTCAAACTTCCAGTCTCTGCAAAGATAAGTGATGAGTAGCAAAGGCACAATGAACAAAACCAAATGTGTTGGCCTAATTGCAAACGTTTGGTCTAAAAGAATACAATATCCTAACATTCACAAATTACTTTAGGTAATTACATTTACCAGCAGCTTGCGACTAGTCTGTGGGTGGTAAACAAGATCCCAAAAGCAAAATATAACCTAATGGAATAATGCAACATTCAAGAATTATTTTAAAGGTAATTATTAACCGGAGACTTGCACATAGCATAATACTGGTAAGTAGATATTAAATGCAAAGGTTTTGTGATAAAGAAATGCTACAATATTCAAGAATTACTTTAAAGTCATCATTTACCCACTGGTTTGTGAAAAGCCTATGTCCAGTTAACGATCATGAATATAAAAGAATTGTCCTAAATGAATGGCATTATATTCAAGAACTATTTTTAAGGCAATTATTAACCGGAGACGCACATAGTTTAAGGCTTGTAAGCAAATCATAAATGCCAAAGGTTTTGGCCTAAAGGGATGGTGTAACACTTGAGAATTACTTTCAGGTAATTATTTACTGGCGTCTCGCTAATATTAAGGCTATTGTTTAAAAAATATCCACAATTATATATAAGAATATATTTCTATGATGAGGAACACCGTTCAAAGTCTTTGTTTTATATTTTTACATAGAAATATATTTTCATATATAATTGTGGATATTTTTTAAAAATTTGTTTTCACGAAACTGTGAATTTCTTAACATTAAGGCTATTGTCAGTAAACAAAATCTGAAAACAAAAGACTGGTTTGAAGGAATGATGTAACATCAAGATTACTTAAGGTTAATTATTAACCAACAACTTGCAGATAGCATAAGTCCCATAAGTAAAACATATGTGCAAAAGTATTTGGCCTAACTGAGTGGCGTTCCATTCAAGAACTCGACCAAAAGTATCCATCTTGATAATAATTTGAATTATACAAACAAAAGACAAGACTCATCCCGATCGAAGGCTATGTATGTGTTCTGGTGGTTGTGTAACACTACCGAAATCTAGTGATATAACTGGAAAATAAGAACACGCTGCAGTTAGCACTCAATGTTTGTTAAACAGAATGAAACGATTAGCTAAGTTGTTCCTAGTACTGTGTTGGGGGATGGCACTGTATACCTAAACTGAGCAATCAAAGCACTCTTCGGTCCTTAGATGACAGAACTAGAGTGCTCTCACAGGACAAAGCTACCTCTCCTCTTCTTCCAGACCCACCATGTCATACAATTTCTTAATTGTAAAAGACCGAGGCCAAGGTTTAGCAGGATTCTCGTTTTTTAGCAAGAAATCCCTAAATATAGGAAATAAGGCATCCTCATTGGAGAACCCAACCCTTTCATCTACAGCTTCAATTTTGCTTACCCTTCTGGCTGAGGCCAAAGCTATAAGGAAAAGGGTCTTCCCAGTTAGATTCCTAAGAGAACAAGAAGCCAGCGGTTCGAAAGGAGAGCCAGACAACCACTTCAGGACCACATTCAGATTCCAGGAAGTTTGATGAGTTTCCTTACATTTGCATGTATTAAAAGACTTAATTATAAGACAAGTCTTGGCCCCTATTGTCTGAATAAAGAGCATAACATGGTTCTGTACCCTTTAATGGCGGAAGAAGATAATCCTCTCAACTTCCTAAGGTACAAAAGAAATTCAGCAATCTCATTACTTTTGCTTGAGAAGAAGAGACTTGATTTCTTCTGCACCAAGACCTGAAAATGGACTGTTTATTTTGGTAGACGTTGGAGGATGATTGATGCCTACATTTTGAGATCGCCTCTGCAGCCAACCTCAATAAGCCATTACCTCTGAGGAGTCTGATGACAATCTGAACCCTCTCAGAGCCAGCACAGATAACCCTTGATGGAACCTCATTATGTGTGGTTGTCTGAGCAGTTTTTCGTCTTTGGGGGTGTAACCTGGGAAAATTTAATAACAGACTGATTAGGTCCGGAAACCATTCCCTGAGGGGCCAGAATGGGGGCAATGAGGATCATTGAGACATTTCTGAGTTTGGAACTTGTTGAGAACCACTCTGATCATTCCTAAAAGAGGAAACGCGTACAATTCCATGTCAGGCCAGTCCAAAAGCATGGTGTCCACAGCCCTTGCCCCTGGATCTGGAACCAGGGAACAATAAAGAGGAAGCCGATGATTTTTGGCAGTCACGAACAGGTCTATCGATGGCCTCCCGCACAACTTCCAAAGGTCAAGGGAGACCGCTGGATTCAGGGTCCATTCTGTAGGAATGACTTGATTGGAGTGGCTGAGTTGGTCAGTTAATATCTTCAATTTTCCCTTTGTTTCAATTTTCCCTAAACAAACCTTGTCACCAACTTTGTATGATTTTCATTGACCCAAAGAGGAAGGTCTCTCGCAACCTTGCAAAGAGCTACAAAGAACTGGGAGCTCGGGGGCGCCTGCACTAACTGGAACTGCTTGGGAACCCGAATCCAACAGTGGTGCTAACTGGCGTACCAAACTAGTGCTTACACTGATCTGGAGAACCATCAGAGGAAGAAGTCTCTAGGCTATCCCAGAAACTGCAGGAAGGTTTAGAGTCATTCACCTTCTTTGTGGATACCTGACAGGTGCAAGAAATTTTAGCCGCAGACCTTTTCAGTGGCCTAGGCTTATCACTGATGCACCCTAAGTGCCATTTCTCGGGACTGGAAGCACCCAAACTGGAAGAAAGTTGATGTGCACTATTCAAGACGTCTTTCCAATGGGTTTTTCGCCACCTAGGAATCACCAACAGGTGCGACTGAGGGGCTGACTACCTGTGGGCAGACCCCACTGACCTCCCTTGGGCCTCAAGTATGACTTCCCCCATGTGTGGGGGAGTATGTCAGGGACCTTCTCCTAGAAAAAACAGCAGGACAGACAGCCAGCTCCTCCATCAACACTTGATCAAGAGGAACATAAAATGACTCTCCCAACTAAGCCATACAGTTAGCTAACAACTCAAACTTATGTTTGAACCTCGCTTCGAGATTGGCAATGGCACTGTGTTTGGAAACATGGGAATTAGGTAAAGGATTAGGTGGTACAGAAGAGAATCTGGGTTTATCAGACAAGACAGAAATAACAGGTACTTCAGATGAAGAATTTAAAGATTCCTGGCATATAATGATCTTTCATACCTATTAGTCACCTTAAGTATCCTATCTTTCTCTCATCCCAGTCTATACACACAGAACACGTTAATTCTGTAGAGCAACTTTAACCACTACACTAAGTAGTACATACTGTATGTGCATCGTACTTAGCAGACGTTAACTGTGTCCTGCAACCTTTGCTACCATAATGGATATTTGTCATTCCTGAGTCAAAAACCTACAAGAAGTCTCTTAACTAAAGCCTGACTAAATAACAAAAAGCCAAAGGCAATGAAAAGAATCATTATGAATTTCACTGATAGTCCTGTAAACAATCGGTCAACAAACAACATGCAAATTTTAAGAGTTGCTGCTTACAACCTTCGTCAGAAACTGGCAGAAACAAATTGAGCTCATTTGCTATGTTGTTTACCTTCTACCTTGGTATTGAGTGGGAATACCTGCCACCACCAAAACAAAAGAATGGCTACAGTGATTTTCAAATTTAAGCCGCCGGAACAAGAAATTCTGAGCGGTGTAATTACTTGGTAAGTTACTTACATAAAAATAAAATTTTTATCAAATCTAGAGTCAAGGCTGGTTATGGTGTCAAGACTGGAAGCATGGGAAACCTATAACAAAGTTTGTGGCACAGAAGTAGGAGGACTAATTATGGAAGAGACTGCAGATTAAAGTGGGAAAGAAACAGCTGAACTCTTTGCTACTACTGCCAAAGGAGTTACCTCTATGCTGCTTGCTCTGCTCTCGGCTCTAAGAGCCGCCTTCCTTTTCCTATTTCTCTCCATTTTCTCTGAATAAGACCTAAAGATTTTCCACGTCTCTTTGTCCCACCCTTCACACTCAATGCAAGTAACCTCTCTGCTACAGTCTTGTCCCCTACACTTCAGACACTTTGTGTGCAAATCATAACCAATTTTAGCCATCCTAGCCTTGCACCCTTCAGTGCACAACCTAATAGCTGATGAGCTAGAATCTGACAACTTCAAATTAAATCATAAAGTTAATCTAAAAAAAAAAAAAAAAAAAATTAACTTGCCCAAAGAAAAAACAACCACCAAAAGAATATTTCACCAAAATGACTGGAAATACAAAAAAGTGATGAAGAGACTGGTCAAGAACCAACAAAGCTGATCATGAGCCAACACAAAACAAATTGTTGGTCTCTGCTCAGCATTACCTGCTGTTCCCGAGAGTGGTCTGGTCCCATTCACCTACACTAACAACGGCAGCGCCGCCGCCGAAAATTTGAATTTTCTTTTGACTGCGGTGGTAGGAAGTTTTCAGCAATGTACATTGCTTAGTAAGTCACTTATTTGAAACTATATTACAGTTTCTTAGATTTAATTAATTTGAAACCTCTTTTGCTATTAATTAAAAGGGCCATGGCATTTGGGGATGGTCTGTGTAATAGGCAAAACATTTCTGACCTCACTTCAACAGCTGATAAATTTCTAAGAGGCCTGTAGAACCTCATCCAGCTACGAGTCAGCATAGTCTACAAGTGAGGCCCAAGAAGAAGCTAACCAGCATCCACAAACATAATCTTAATAGGAGAAGCCTGAAAAGCTCCAGTGGCTATCCAGATTCCTGAATTATGAATGCCATCGAAGAGTTATTTATTCTATGTGGAGAGGCACACTTAAATACTTCACATCCAAAGCACAGACTAAGTTGCTGTTGGCAAGAATAGCTGCCTGCTCTGTTCACTACCAGTGGAGCACAAATGTACTGACAACAAAAAAAGTGGCACTGACAGCTGAGTGAGTAGGTCACTCACTAGTTAATTATCTTGTTACCTACTTTCAAAACTCTGACCAGCTTTTGCAGAAGACAGGCTACATCCACATAAAAAAGACAAAGGTTTGTAACCTTACAAGAATAAACTTGCATCAAATTAAGCTAACCATACAAAGAAAGAATTTACTTTTAAGAAAGTACCAATATAATAATAATATAATAAATGATGAAAGAACAAATATAATTAAAATGACAAATTTTCTGAGACAATTTGTATTTTTCATGGCTACAAACCTTTGGTCTTAACAATAAGATAATTTTTTAGTGCCTAGCTGGATCCGGTTAAATCGGAGATGACACAGCAAGGAATCTTGTGAGATCTGGCAACGTGTGCTTATATCGGGTGAAACCGGTCGAAGACTGCGCACCCACGCTACTGTGTTCAGTCTTTTTCTTAACCGCCTCAGTGAGAGTCACAGTTGCCCTCTTTTGGCCTTTTACCCGGTTCATTGCCCGTTTTTGCCACAGGCACGACAACTCTACCATCATGGGGTGTGACTGCGGAGGAAGATAAAGCATCGGGGCGAGGCGATGAAAACCCTTCCCACGAAGGAAGGGTACAAACTCTACGATGCTCCCTTTTACAATAAAATAGCTTCCACTGTGCTCTAGGCTACGCACGACATTTCAGGCAGGGATTCGTTATGGTACAAACATTAGCAAGACACCTACTGCATCTGGAGTGTTGGTCTGTAGCTGAAGAAGCCAGGAAACGAGAACATGGGAAACCTTGAGTTCCTGGGCACATACGTTGGCGAGGCCGAGAAGAAGCAGAGGAAGCCATAACACAAGCACACATACAAAGACAAGCACAAAGCAAAAACAGGCAATGAACTGGGTAAAAGGCCAAGAGAGGGCATATATTTCTTTAGGCCACAAATCTGATTAAAGCACTCTGTGATAGGAAAATGCTGAAACACTGCTTAAGAAAAAGTACCAAGCAATGAAAACTTGCAACACTAACTTTAGGTAAACCAAGAAATACTATACACCAACAAGAGTGAAAATAGGAAGCAAAGGATGACATAAGAAGATAATGAATGTGTGATCATGATCCAAGAGCATAACTTCAAAATCTAGAAGAAAAAAATCAAGCCAGTGAACCTCGGCTTAAAGACACACTTGGAATTACTTTAACATCATTAGGTGCTGGAGCCAGGATGTCCAGACAAGGTGTAAACAATTCTTTTTTTTTTTTTTTTTTTTTTTGCATGTGCCAGGAGAAATGGATTAACACACATTTAAGGCTACTGTACAGAGATGGGTTTTTAATGAAACCAGAAATATTTAACTTATGGAATATAAACCAGTTAAAATGAAATAAAACTAATAAGAAAAAATAAACAAATCCAGCAAATTTAAGAAAAAAATGATATTGTTATGTTACAATAAAGTTTCATACATACTTACCTGATTAGGAAGTGAAGACATATAACATGTAAAAGAAACCTTCTTCTTGTATAAGACATGAACAACCACTATACCTAAACAACATATGTTGTAGGTATAAATAAAACCTTGGTTCCTACCTGATAGGTGGTAGACTTGGTGGGTGTTTGCCCAGTAGTCTGCATCACCTCAAGAAACTTTAGCGAGATATGTGATCTATGGCCAAGAGTTCTTGTGGGTCTGCCGATGGGGTCTTACCCACTTACTCAGCAGAGCCTAAAAGGACTTTGTCAATGGGTGCTGATCCACTTATATGACAATACACCTTATGAAGGAGCACACAACCAATCCCGACCACCTGATCCTAACCATGTGTTAGAACTAAGGATTGTTACGAGTTATCCCCGAACTCGTCACAACAACCGTAACTCAAAACCACTACGCACGCATACATAATTTAAAAAAAAAAAAAAAATTATACTCAACTAATTGGATATGACGAGAATTCTCTTATGAACAACATAGACGGCCGCCCGTGCGAGCCTGAATCCTCCATTGTTCGAAGAGATTCTCGACCATATCCAAACAGAAGAACAGTATATACATTTTAAGGATTGGTGTCGGCTCCCGTACCCAGAATCGTATCTGCCGATACGATAGGACCTAGAGAAAAGCACTTCTCATACGTCACACGCACGTCTTTCAAGTAATGAGATGCAAATACCGAGTTGCATCTCCAATATGTCGTATCTAATATGTTTTTAAGCGACATATTCTTATAAAACGAGAGAGACGTCGCAACCGCTCGTACTTCATGAGCTTTTACCCTCAGAAGTTGTAATTGTTCGTCCGGACAGACCTTGTGAGCGTCCGTAATGACGTTTCTTACAAAGAACGCTAGAGCGTTCTTTGACATCAGTCTTGTGGGGTCTTTTACCGCGCACCAAAGACCTTGTCTAGAGCCTCCCAACTGACGCTTCCTCTGAAGATATGAACTTCAGAGCTCTAACAGGGCATAGAGACCTCTCTGCTTCTCTGCCTACTAGACTAGACATTCCTTTGATTTCGAATGACCTAGGCCAGGGATTCGTGGGATTCTTGTTTTCGCTAAAAACAGAGTCTTAAACGAGCAAATCGCCGAGTCTCCCTTGAATCCTACTTTATCCTGCAGAGCTTGTAACTCACTAATTCTTTTTGCCGTCGCTAACGATAAAAGAAATAGGCATTTTCTAGTTACGTCTCTAAATGAGGCCTGATGTGGAGGCTCAAATCTATCCGAAGACAGATATTTGAGGACTACGTCCAAGTTCCAGTTCGGAGGTACTGGTTCCTTAGACTTTGACGTCTCAAAAGATCTTATGAGATCGTGGAGATCTTTGTTATTTGCCAGATCTAAACCTCTGTTCCTGAATTACAGCCGAGAGCATACTCCTGTATCCCTTTATTGTGGATACGGCTAGATGCCGATTTTACTCTCAGGAATAGCAAGAAATCAGCAATTTCCGCTATAGAGGTAGAGGAGGAGGACAACTTCTTGGCTCTACACCACCTTCTAAAGACCTCCCACTTCGACTGGTATACTTTCGAAGTGGAGGTTCTGCGAGCTCTCGCGATCGCGCTTGCCACTTCGCGAGAAAAGCCTCTCGCTCTGACAAGTCTTTCGATAGTCGAAAGGCAGTCAGAGCGAGAGCGGGGAGGTTTTGATGGTACCTCTTGAAGTGTGGTTGTTTGAGAAGATCCGTCCTTCCTGGTAGGGATCTTGGAAAGTCTACGATCCACTCTACCACCTCCGAGAACCATTCCTGGGCCGGCCAAAAGGGGGCTATTAAAGTCATCCTCGTCTCTTTTGACGCCACAAACTTTTTCAATACTAACCCCAGGATTTTGAATGGGGGAAAAGCGTACACGTCCACTCGAGACCAGTTTAGCAGGAAGGCGTCTACCATAATTGCTCTTGGGTCTTCCACGACCGAACAAAACACTGGGAGCCTTTTTGAAATGTATGTTGCGAATAGATCCACATGAGGAGTTCCCCACAGAGACCAGAGATCGCGACATACTTCCTCGTGCAGAGTCCATTCTGTATGAAGGACCTGGTTCCTCCTGCTGAGCCTGTCCGCCCTCACATTTCTTACTCCCTGTACGAACCTTGTCAGCAGGGAGATGTTCCTGTGAGACGTCCACAGTAATAGGTCCCTCGTGAGTTCGTAAAGGAACGAGGAGTGTGTCCCCCTCCCTGTTTCCGAATGTAGGCAAGTGCGGTGGTGTTGTCCACGTTTACTTGTACTACCTTGTCTCTCACCAGAGGTTCTAGGCTCTTCAAAGCCAGGTGTACGGCGAAGAGCTCTTTGCAATTTATGTGCCAGGACACCTGTGCTGGTTCCCAGGTGCCTGACACTTCCTCCGAGCCTAATGTCGCTCCCCAACCCGTCTCCGACGCGTCGGAGAACAACACTAGGTCTGGGTTCTGTGATCTTAGAGAGATCCCTTTGTTCTCTTCCAGAGGCAGCAACCACCACTGTAGGTGTGCCTTTACTTCCACTGGAATGGGAAAAACGTCCGACAGTTGTCCGTTTTTCCAGCTCCAAGACTTCTTGAGGAAGAATTGAAGTGGACGGATATGAAGTCTTCCGAGAGGGAAAAATTGTTCCAGCGAGGAAAGCGTCCCCAGAAGGCTCAACCATTCCCTCGCTGACGTTTGCTGTTTCTCTAAGAAGAGGGAGATTATCCTCAAACCTTTTGCGGTTCTCTCTTGCGAAGGAAAAACTCGAAAACCCCGAGAATCCATCCGAATATCCCCAGATAGACTAGGTCTTGTCCTGGGGGTCATCTGAGACTTCTCGAGGTTCACAAGCAATCCCAACGCCTTGGTCAAATCCAGAGTTAACTTTAGGTCCTCCAAACACTGTCTCTCCGATCTGGCCCTGATGAGCCAGTCGTCTAGGTACATCGAGACATTCACTCCTTTGAGATGAAGAAATCTCGCCACATTCCTCATCAGGCTTGTGAAGACCTGAGGAGCTGTGGACAGGCCGAAACACAAGGCTCTGAACTGAGCAAAAGATCCTTCCCCCGTCATGAAACGGAGGTACTTCTTCGATGAAGGGTGGATCGGGACGTGAAAGTAGGCGTCTTGGAGATCTAGAGACACCATCCAATCTCCTTGTCGTAATGACGCTAGGACTGAAGCAGAAGTCTCCATGGAGAACTTCTCCTTCTGAACAAATTTGTTCAGAGCGCTGACGTCTAGTACTGGTCTCCAGCCTCCCGAGGCTTTCGCCACTAGAAAAAGGCGATTGTAAAACCCGGGGAGTTTTGATCCAGTACTAGTTCTACTGACTCTTGTCCCACATTTGTTCCACCATCGATCGAAGAGTATCCCTCAGCAACAGGATTCCTTGTACTTGGCTGATTTAGTTCCCTTGGTATTGACGTTAGGGGCGGAGTATTCAGGAAAGGGATACGATATCCCTTCCTTATGATCTTTAGTGAAGACGCGTCTGCGTCTATCAGTGTCCAGGCTTCCACGAATTCAGGAGCCTGGCACCTACTGGTGTTTGGAGGAGAAATGTTTCATTTGCCCTTTTTAAAGGGACGAAAGGCGGACCTACCTCTTCTCTCTGGAGCCTTCCTTCTTGCGGGAGGTCTGGAGATCGGACCACCTCGAAAGGGCTGCCTAGAAGTGCTAGGTTTCTTTCTTGTCCGACACTAAAGCAGGTTTCTTCTTCCTAGCTGACTGCGTCAGAAGATCCTGTGTCGCCTTCTCAGTTAAAGAGTGAGCTACGTCCTTAACTAACTTAGAAGGAAACAAATAGTCCGAAAGAGGTGCATATAGCAGAGCTGCCCTCTGCGCATGCGAGACTGCCTTTGTTAAGAAGGCGCCATACACTGTCCTTTTCTTCAAAAGACCTGCTCCAAATAATGCAGAGACTTCCAAAGATCCATCCTGTACTGCTTTGTCGATGCACGACAAAATGCATAACAGGGCTTCAGGTTCGATTCCCTGCGAATCGTGAGCTTTCTTGGACATCACCCCAAGGGACCAATCTAAGAAGTTGAATACTTCCAATACATGGAAAAGTCCCTTGAGGAGATGATCCAGTTCCGAAATACTCCAAGTAATGCGGGCAGAATTAAGACTAGGACGCCTTGAAGCGTCAACTAACGTCGAAAAGTCTGCCTCTGTAGTAGAAGGGAGAGCGATACCCATATCCTCCCCCGTCTTGTACCATATGCCTCTTTTCCCAGCTAACCTTGCTGGAGGCATGCAAAATACTGTCCTGGTTAAGTCTTTCTTCGACTTCATCCAGGCGTCTAAGGCGTGTAAAGCCCGCTTCATCGAGATGGTGGGCTTCATCTTCAGAAAAGACGAAGTCTTCTTCGCCTTCGCACTCGAAAAGCAGCGAGCGCGGAGAAGGAGGAGCAGCCGGAGTCAACTCGTCTCCGTATTCCTCCAGAAGCATGGTTGTCAACACCTTATAGTTGGACAAGCCCTCTCTTCCAAGATCGTCATCCTCCGAGTTTCGTTCGAACTCGTGATAATCCTGAGTTTCTGTTCTCCTTTCAGAACTTTCCTCTTCTGGGGGAGACAAACTCCTGATCGGAGAGGGCTAAGGGAATGAAAGTCTTTCCTTTTTCCCGTTCTGATCGACTTGGAAGGCGTCACAACCTGCGGCTTCTCTCGCGCTTTAGAAGACGTCATGTATGACGCTTCCCGCTCTCCGAGCGTCATGTATGACGTCTCTTGTTGACGTTTAGATGACGCTTCGCGTCTGGAAGACGCTTCGCTTTCTAAGGGCTTCCTACTCGGCGTCACAATCTTGGACGGAGCGTCACGTCTAAGATCCTCTTGATTTGACGCTTCACTTCTAAAAGACGTCTTCCGAGCAGGTGCGAGAGGACGAGACTTCTTAATAGGAAGCGTCACGTCCTTCCGACGGGGCGCTAAAACTCCCACAAGAGATGACAGTGTTCTTGCACCGCCATAATGATCTTCCTTACGCTTCTCCTACGTCTAGTGCCTGACGCCCTTCGTCATCACTCGGGGAAGAAGCATGATGGGGTACTTCCTCATAAGCGTCAGGTGACGTTGACGCCCACCTTCCGCCTTCTTAATAGCAGACGGGGCGTCATCCGAGAAGCGCTCCGGGCTAGAATCAATTGTCTTGCTTCATATGACGCTTCAGCGGTCTCGATAAGTTCGACTCCTTCCACCCTCGTTTAGGTGAGGGAGAGGGAGAGGACGAGAAACACTCGCGAAGGACGCTTTTCCTGTAGCGCCCTTGAGCTGGCTGCCATGAAGCAAAGCTAGCTGAAGGGACGTCTGACGTTGGGGATTCCCCACGACCTCCTTAAGGCTTTCGACTTTCCTTCTCCTCTGGGCATGTGAGCTTGGAAGAGGTCTAGGCCTGGGAGCGCCGCAGGGACGATCAAACGCCCCCTCCACAACACTGATAGGGCTCACTTCACTAAAATTTTCACTATCACTAGCCTTATTCGAGTCCGCCATCTTGGACTTCATGTCTCGAATCGTCGCTTTCAGATTGGCGATTTCCGATGCCGAATCCGAAAAGACACTCTGAGAATGAGATTTATAGGGAGAATCTACAGTAGTAGGGTTAGAATTATCCTTGAAAGGCTCAATAGGCCTTGAATTCACACCTTTCAGTCTTCTAACTCTATCCCTCTCTAACTTCTTCAAATAAGAAGTCAAAGTCTTCCATTCTTCTGCATTCAAACTCTCGCATTCCTTACAAGTGTTAATAGCAGAACACTGCACCCCCCTACATTTACGGCATACAGTGTGAGGATCAACCGAAGCTTTCGGTATCCTCACCCTGCAGCCTACATTCACACACATTCTCACACTCACATTAGAATCAGACATCCTGAGAAAAATCCAAAAGAGTTATTCCAAAAACAGTCCACAGTAGCGAATGCCAAAACACGATCCAAATACGTCACCTGATCAAATGTTGAAAAAAGAATCCAAGTCAGGAGGTAATAACAACAATGTTGATACCACCGGCGACAGAGAAAATATGATAGAAAACGGGGATGGTTCCTAGTCCTGCCCCCAGGCAGGCCCGGTAGATCACCTGACCTACCTTAGCGAGTGGCGCGAAATTTGAATTTCTGTCGGGGACGACGGAGTCTTAGCTATGTATATATCTGACAGGTAAGTTGATTGTATGAAAATACAGATCTGGACTATTCTTCATATTAACAGTAGAAAATGAAAATATACTCTACTGTACCTTATACAATTACAAAGAGTAAAGTAATATGAGATAGCTGGCTCTGGTTACACCTTACTGGAACTAAAACTAAAACTGATTAGGAAGTGAAGACATATAACATGTAAAGGAAACCTTCTTCTTGTACAAGACATGAACAACCACTATACCTACAAAACATTATGTACTAAATGACAACTGCACAAACCCTAAGCACAAGTGTAGCCAATGTATGAACATTTCATAAAGACAGAAAACCTACCACAGTCACAAGATTCTTACCTTGAGGTTAAGTTGGAACTCTGGACCTTCAGTGTATGAGTAAAGCTCTGCTATCTCATTTTCTGGTGAATCTGCATCATTATAATTAAATTCTATATCTGGGCATTCTGTCATGCTTGTCTGAAACAAATGAGAAAACCAGTGACAACAGGTAACGAAAAATATTCTATTGGAAATGCATAGAAATAAAAAAAATCCCAATAAAATTCCTTTGGTTTTAAAGTCAGACCTCAATTTCATAAGCTGTCCTAGTTTCCCCGTTAAATAGTGAAATTTCTTCCTTTCAACATAAAAACTCATTGCTCTATGTTAGCCTCATCTGTGGTAGCACTTACCTCATGACACATTGAGACTGACAGATTTTTTGTGATTACTAGGCATGAAGCTGCAGGTGTCATGTGGCATCATAACAGCTAGGTTCAGTGACCCCTAATCATTAAAAAAAAAAAAACATGATATTTTTATAATGTAATAATGTTTCACATATACTTACCATACAATTACATAGCTGAAAGCTTCCTACCTCACCAGTCGAAAATTCAAATTTTGGTGGCGGCACTGACATCGTTAGCGTATGTGAACAGGACTCACCCCTTTCGGGAACACCTGGTACTGGTGAGCAAACGACCAACAATTCATTGAGCAGCAATGTCCATCTGTGGGAAGGAGGGAGGTGATTATGTAATTCTTTGGTAAGTATATGTGAAACATTATTTTATTGTAAATAATATCATTTTCACATAAGTGACTTACCAGACAATTACATAGCTGATTCCACATTACTAGGAAGGTGGGAATATGGACATTTTTATTTTCCAAACATTAAATAAGTTATATAATGACTTTGGAAAATAAGATTGCTCACATTAATTAAATGCTTGCTGTACCTTACCTTGTGAGTGAGCAGCTTTAGTTCAGTACTGCCTCTGGTCGGTATTCTCATCACCTATGGGAGATGTGGCAGTACTGGCCAGGGTCGTCCCTACTGTAATAGGACTTTGTAACCATAGAAGTTCACCGATGGTTTAACAAAGAGAACATACAAATTGCCCTTGCCCTCGGTGAAGACCACAAAAAATCAAACCACCATCACCTCACTAAAATTTTAAAAAACCACAACCCCAACCATAAAAACTGGAGGGTACTCCAGGTACTTTGTACCCCACGCTTCCCAAAAACTCGAAATACCCCTAAGTAAACAAGGCAAGAAGTCAGTACAGGGATAGAAAGCTGCCCTATGCTTCCTTTCCTAATACCATACTGCCCATGGATGACGGTCCCAACTTACTGCATTTTCCAAAACCTGCTTCTAAATCCTTTGGATTATGTTGAAAAGCTAATGACATTGCTACCGCTCGTATTTTGTGAGCTTTCACTTTAAGGATAGAGAGGTCCTCTTTTGAACTTGTGTGTGTGCTTCTAAAATGAAAACTTCTTAAAAAATGAAAGAGCATTCTTGGAGAGCAGTCAAAAAGGATCTCTCACCAAACACCAAAGGTGCTTAGAGGTTCCTCTTATCTTCTCGGTTCTATGAAGATATTACTTAATAGCTCTCACTGGACATAGAAGTATCTCCTCTTATGATCCCAATATATCCATAACTTAAGGACATATTGGGTCCAGAAGAGAAGGAACCATTGCATTTGACTTCACTTAAAAATCTTACAAAGAAGACACTGTTTTTAGTGGCTTTAGCGACAGCTAATAGGGTGAGCGAAATTCAAGCTATTAGTAAGAATGTGTGTTTCACTCAGGATGATGCAGTCTGCTCATTTACAGGAAACTTTCTTGCAAAGAATGAAGACCTGTCAAAGCCTTGGGCTCATTCTTTTGTAATCAGGAACCTTAGAACTCCAGGACAGTTCAGAGTGACAAGTGAAATCCCTTCTTGAAGTTTGTTCTCCAAAAGTCACCACTGTAGATCTACTTTTATTTCCTCTGTTATTGGAAACAAATGAGCTGGTGTTCCTTCCAATGCCAACTCACTTGAGGAAGTATTGATGAGGTCTCATGTGATGTTGGCCTAATGTTACAAATGACTCCACTGATGTTAGTGTCCCTAGCAAACTCATTCTAGGGCTGAACAAAATGACAATTTGTCGAAAATTGCATTTTTCCTAACTATACAAACCTGAGGTCCTTTAACAATAGGAAGGTAACTAGCGGCAGCTGGGACGGTCGTAAGCTTCGAACAAGGGGAGAACGGTAGTTAACTGCTTGTCCGATCGTGCGCGCGCCCGCGCGCCCGAGAGGTGAAGAATCACTTTTGCTTTAGGCCCATGCAAAAAGTTGCAGAGTGAGGGGTGGCATGAGGTGGGACTATATGTAAAGGACCTCAGGTTTGTATAGTTAGGAAAAATGCAATTTTCGACAAATTGTCATTTGTTCCGATACGTAATACAAACCCTCGGTCCTTTAACAATAGGAAGACTCACTTCTTGGTGGGAGGAATCTGAGTCTTTTTGGTGAACAGACTGGTGTTCGTCCAACCTGAGTGCCTCCCTGGTCGTAAGAGCAAGGGAGGGATCCAAACCTCTGTCCGATTGATCGGGGTGTGCACCGCAGGATCAATGGTCAGACCTCTGGGCCAAGTACTAAGAGAGAGGCAAGCGTATCTCTTCGTACCAGCAAGCAAGAACTTGTTCCTGTTTGCAAGAGACAATCATAAAATGATGGGTTTGTCTCAATTTGGCATCCACTTCCTCCCCCTTGTTGGGAGAAGTGTGGATATTTACTCCTATCCCTACTGAAAGGGATAGGATGGTGCTCTATTGAGTAGCTCACCTGCATCTCGTCCTTACCCAGCAGGGTGACGGACCGTGTCCCTCTACCCAAAGGTAGAGGGAAAAAGAAAAAAAAGATGGGAAGAGGAGCCAGTCACACTCTCATTCCTCATCCATTCTTACGGTCACACCACCGGACTCGATGCTGTTCAGCCTGCGAGGGTCTGGGTTAACTACACAACGTGTTGAGCAACCACCACAGTTCCTAAGGAAAAAGATCCAAGGAACTGTGGGCAATATCCTGAAGGTAGAAGGAGGTGCATGCGGTCCGGTTGGACCAGGCGCCTGCCTTCATTACCTGCGCCACGGAGAAGTTCTTGCGGAACGCGAGAGAATGATGAAGAGGCGTCCACACTCATCCTGGTGTCGAGTTTCTTCAGACAGCTCCGTCGCACCTTCACAGGACAAAGCAGCATAGCCTTCGTATCGGAGGCGGTGAAGTCCATTAGGGAGGGTATTGTGAAGGACTCGAACCAATCGTCAGTTACCGAAGGGTTCTGAGTCTTCGCTACGAAGATCGGTACGAAATCGAGCGTCACATCCCCATCCCTTTGTGCTTGACTTCTCAAGAGAAGTCATGCAGTTACCTAAGACGAAAAGAAGGGAATAGTCGTATGACCTATCCCTCTTCTCGACTTTGTTTATGTACAGTACTCATACTGACAAAGCTATTAAGACGAAGTAATGATTGCTCTGGAACAACCGAACTAAGTCCACAGCATAGTTCGTAACTGACTCGGGCGCTCTGACAGCTGCCGACTGACTGGTTCGGAATCAGTAGAGGCAAGTTGTCCAAGCATCCGGTAAGTCACGTGACCTTCGCCCTTTAAAGAGTTATGCTGAGAGACCAAACAAATAAAATATTTGTTAGTCACCGATGCCGGACGGCGCGGCGATGATTCTCTTAATGCAATAAGCTCAAAAGGCGAAAGTCAATTGCCTTCAAAAGACCGAGGTCCCTGATGGCAAGAAAATCTCATAGACGTTGAATCTCAGCTTAAGGAGAAACAACACTATGTGACGTTGAAGACGAAGGTAGGCAATGAATGCAACCTACGTCTTCCAGCTGAATCGAGAGAAGGAATCTCAAGATTCTAAACCTGTGCTTACAATGACTGAAAACGCTAACCGCCATTTCATTGCTGTTCGTTGTGCAATGAAAGCGGGGCGTTATTCAGTAATGAAACACAGGGGAGAGCCGCTTTTGAAGAATGCTTCTCATGGGCTGAACGTTTGGAAGTAGAGCTGGCAGGTGTGGGAGTAGGCGATGTCTTTCAATACATCTGCTAATCCGTGAACAATGAACAATTGTACACCTCCGAATACAAGATATTTTGAGGACAAACTCAGATTCCGCAAAAATCATTCGCATTATCGGGATACGATTTTGCAGCAAGAGACTATTACAGAATTCTGTTACCGTGCGGTAAACAGAAAGATGAGAGTCGAATAGATATCTCTGTTTAAAATTCTCGCAATACCGAAGACGATGAATACTAGCGTTTCTCAGCAGTAGATGGTCATTCATGTATGCGAGAATCCCCGTTAATCAGAGACTTAAGTCCGTGATTGTTGGGCAGAGATACGGTTGTTATTCAATCAAAACAGGTGAGAAAGACATAACCAACCGTCTATCTCACAGCGGCAGCTGATACTGAAATGCCTCGGGCAATTCAATACGCAGTAGCTGTCGCTGACTCGTCATCCTGAGTTGCCAAGTAATCCTTTCCACGAAGGAATGCGTTCGGCTAGAACCACCGAGCATAAAAAGATATGCTCGAGCAATTATATTTAAGCGAAACGAATTTCGGTAAATATAAAAGCTTAAATGGTGTTGTTGTGACAACACCATAAGTATATAAAATTGAAACTGGAAACTCCTGGGAGGTTGCAGGCAACCCGGGTTGCAGTTCAATTAGAATACTTTTCGTCTAAGTCGCAATCCGTAAAATAACCAGGATATGCGCCTACCCCTCGGACCCTTCAACTGCTAAGCAGAATCATGTCGCGAGGTTAATATACGTAGTATATTTGTAGGATTCTGAACAACGATCTCCATCCTAAATTCTTTCCTTCAAGAAAACAAAATAAGGATTGGAGATCGACCACCTTCGTTCTCTATTAAAGAGAGTGAAGGAGAAGTCTTCCTCGAAGGAAAGCTTCAATGGTGAACAGAATACTAAGACGATAGTTCAAAGCCAAACTGGATATTCCCGTCCGTTCTTCTCTATTCCAGGTTGGTCGCCTACTGTGAGATAGTCTTCTTTCAGCAGCAGTCTTCTTCCTAATGCTAGAAATTCCAGGAATTCGAGCATAGGCGAGGTTCCCGATTATCGTGTAACATATCGTTATTCTCGTCTCGCTCACTTTGGACGTGGGTCTCGCCTAAGTGTTTGGAGATCGTAAGAAACTCTAACACTCTGAATGCGCTAGAAATTCCGTAGAATTCTAAGCGTCTGCGAAACCCCCACCGAATGAATCGTCAAACGATATCGGCTGCTGGTGGTCCTCTCGATTCCGTAGAAATCGAGAATGGGGCAGGATCCCTCCTCAACGACCGGGGCTTACGTCAGGTAGGACCGAAGGTCTCCCCGGTAGCGCAGTCCCCCAACGTGGGATCCTACAGAGAAATCTCTGTAGGATCCTTCCCCTTTCCCTCGTAGCCGTAAGGAGAGAGGGAATGGGGGAGGAATTGGATACTCGCTCGCCTTCCCAGTGGGAACTAGCAGTTGGAGAAGAGTAGGAGCAGCCCATCGCCTTGCGGCGATGGCCTCTCAGAGTCTGGGAAAACGTATCGTCAGGAGAAAAACGTTTTCCCGAGGAGGGTTACGAACTCTCACTGTAGGTAAGGGTCTGCCGCCACTGTGAACGTCGTCTGGGTGGGGCTGATCGACACCTGACAGGAGAGCCGATACCGTCCTCCGACTCATTCCAGTCCTCGTCGAGGTCGAAACCTCTCAGGAGGACCGAAGGAGTATTAAATACGGTGTCCGAAGACACGTAGAAACGCCGCTGTCGCAGTAGAGGAGGTGGAAGTAGCTTGATCGACCGGCCAGAAACTGAGAGAGCCTTCTTGTCCGGAGACGAGAGACTCTGGTTCAAGACAGAATCGCAAGCTCCGATCGCGGTGGCATACCACCGTCGGTTTGGGTTCCCTCTCGGGCCCCAAAACGACTCGAGCAGAGACTGGGCTCTGCTGGTGGGAGCGGCGATCCTTCCCCCCCTCGGTCGTTGTGCTGACGAATCAGTGCAATAACCTGGGTAAAGTTACTCTGAATCTCGGAAGTTACAGCGTCTTGAGGAGTAGGACCGTCCAGTCCCTCCAACAAGAGCAGCTCCCAGGACCCTCCTCCTTCAGAAGAAGGACCAGCAACAGATCCCTGACGGTTGCCTCCAATCACTTGCGCGTACGTCCTGGTTGGTCCTAAGACCAACCTGGCACGTGCGGCGTCGTGACGGGATCGTGAGCGGCGCATCTCTCACGATCACTCCTATATACCTCGCTCTTCCTGGCGTACGCCGAGGAAGTTGAAGGTATCGGAGAGACAGAACTGACGCTACCCACTCTCCCCCTGACGGTCGCCTCCAATCACTTGCGCGTACGTCCTGGTTGGTCCCTAAGACCATACGTGGCACGTGCGGCGTCGTGACGGGATCGTGAGCGGCGCACCTCTCACGATCACTCCTAGCTACCTCGCTCTTCCCGGTGTAGCCCGAGGAAGTTGAAGGTAATCGGAGAGACAGAACTGGAACGCTACCACTCTCCGACCCCTGACGGCGCCTCCAATCCACTTGCGCTTGACGTCCTGGTTGTCCCCCCCCCCTAAGACCATACCTGGTGCACGTGCGGCGTCGTGACCGGATCGTGAGCGTCGCACCTCTACACGATCCTCCTAGCTACTCTCGCTCTTTTCCCTGTAGCCTAGGAAGTTGAAGGTAGGTAGGAGGATCAGACCTGACGTCGCCCCCCCCCGCTCGCTGGCAGGACCAGCGTACGTGGGGGGCTGCAGCGATCACCAACCCGCGGTGGGGATCGATCTGCAGGCCTGGCCGGTGTGCCGCCTCACCTGTGGCGAGCGGCTCGACTGAGCACGTCGACCCCGGTCCCGTGCGTCAGACGAGCTGCTGCTGGTCACCGTATCCGCCCGGTCCCTGTGGGAGCGGCGGTCAGGTGACCTGCAGAGCTCGCTTTCGCCGTGAGACCGGTGAGCGTCCTCGCGGCACGGTCAAAACCGCTGGTACCAGCCGAGGCTGTACCGTCGGTCGAGGGGACCTGGGGGACTCTTCCCAGCCTCCACCCGTGGCCGGTCAGAGACCGTCACGTCCACCCGAGGTACCGGCTGGTCGCTGCGAGAGCGGCCGCTGGCCTGGCGAGAGTCACCTGAGCGGCTCTCGACAGTCTTCTGCTCCGTGCCTCGGTCATGACGCTGAGCGAACTCAGGCGTCTTAACTTTGGCTGCACGGTCACCCGAAGGAGATCGTACACTCGGAACTTCTCGCGGACGAGAAACCGAGCCGGTACCTGGCTTAGCAGCAGAGCTGCCAAGACCAGGCTAGGGTGTACCAGCGGTAGCCAGCACACCCTTGGTCCCCGTCTTCTTCTTCTTCTCAGAAGGGGAGACGGGCCCCGTTCCCGAAGGAACAGGAGGACCAGCAGAAGAACCCCCCGTCACACCGGAATGTGACGAGCCCTTCGAAGTTCCCGAAGGAGTCTTCTTAGGGGGAATAACAAAACCCGGTTACCAGCTGGTCGCTGCGAGAGCGGCCGCTGGGCCTGGCGAGAGTCACCTGAGCGGTTGCTCGCCAGCCTTCTGCTCCGTGCCGTGGTCTTGGCGCCGAGCGAACTTTGGCGCCGAAACTTTGGCTGCACGGTCTCCCGAGGGAGAGCGTACACTCGGGATCTCCCGCGAACGATGAGACCGAGCCGGAACCTGGCGTAGCGGCATCGCCGCTAGCACCAGGCGAGGAAGTACCAGAGCTAACCGATACTCCTCTGGTCCCCGGTCTATCTCTTCCTTACGGAAGGGGAGACGGGCCCCGCTCCGAAGGAGGCAGGAGGACCAGCAGAAGGACCCCCCGTCCCACCTCGGTGGGACGGGCCCCCTTAGAAGTTCCCGAAGGAGACTTCTTAGGGGGGGGTTGGGGGAGGCAGCCTTCTCTTCTTCGGCTATGGGCCTTAGAAGTCGAAGGGGAAGAGGCAGCAACAGACGAAGACGAAGATGACACCTTCCTCTTCTTCGTCAGCTCACGCAGGACAGTCGTCAGGTCTCCATCCAGGCCAGAGTCGGGCCTATTGCCGAAGCAACACGGCCCGACTGCACCTGTCCGGAAGGACCTGGGACTGGGGAAGACACACCATGGGCAGGACCAGCATGGACAGGCGCAGGAACCAGGAGCGACAGGAACAGCAACCAGCTCAGGAGCGGCAGGAACAGCGGCAGCGTAAACAGAAGAAGGACAGCCAAGCCAGTAGCGGGAACCCACATCAGCGACAGGTACGGCAGGCCCAGCCATCGCCTCGTAGAATCATCGGCAGCCAGCGTGGTACTGGCGGTCGGTCCAGGGGCGAGCTGCTGGAACAGCGGAAGTCTGGGCAGGCAACACGAAGAAAACACAGGCGGCGGCGGCATACCCCTCCTCGGTACGGCGGCGACCGGACCCTAGAAGCGGCAGACGGCGTCACCGACACAGCATGGGGAGTGTAGACCAGCGGGGGGAAGCAGCATAAGCGGCCGTGAAGAAAGGTTGTAGTGGAGACCACTCCAAGGTCACCGCCCCAGACCTCGCTAGACTCTGCAGCAGATCGTGGATGCTAGGCACGCCCTGCAGCCGCAGTGGTCCATACTGTCCAAGGTCGTCTCCCACGGATGTAGCACCTGCGGTAGCACAGACAGATTAGTAAGAGGGTTCTCTCGCGCACGGGGGGGGAGACATGCCCCACCCGAACGGAAGGAAGACCCCAAAAACAAATACGAGGAAGCTGAGCGGGGGGAGGGGGGGCAGGAAAGAAGACGAAGAATCGGATACCAAGGGAGTCGCGGGAGAGCTTTCCGAGACTTCCTGGCAGACTTCGCTTCCCTACCCCGCACAGCAGTGAAAAGTAATATGAAAATGAAACAGAATACTGCACTTGCGATTCCACTTCATAGAACTTAAAGAGGGAAAAATCAATTCCCGGTAAGAGCGGAAACTTGATCCATAATAATATGATGCTATCATAAATATATATGAAAATGAACAATACTGCACTTGCTATTTTCAGTTTCACAGCAATAAATCGTAAGGATTAATTATTCCCGGGTAAGAGTGGAAATTGATCCAAAATTAAATTTGATGCAATTAATAAATGAAAATGAAAAGAAAACTGCATTGCGAATCCACTTTCATTGCATTCTATTCATACAAAATAAGAGTAGGATCTTGCCGAGCGCAATCAAGCTCTCGGCAACGAACGCACAGGGCAAAAATATAATGAAAAAGTGTACTTACATCTTTCAATTACACACTTTCGCCCAAAATACATGACTCGGCGCGAGTGCGCCCGCCCTCGGCACCGGAGACATAATTCAAGGGTTCAATTCATGAAAAGAGCGGAAATCGCCGTAACTACGGCGATAGTCCATGTTGATTCATAATTAAGTAATGAAAATGAAAACAGTGTACTTACAGTTTCATTTTCAAGTCAAAAAACCAAAACCATTAGTAAAAAAACACAATATAAAACAAAGCATACGACGATGAAGCGCGGCAAGAGAGCGTGCGAAACACGTCTTCACACCCGCGGCCGAAAGCAAAAGTGATTTCTTCACCTCTCGGGCGCAGCGGGCGGCGCGCACGATTCGGACAAGCAGTTAAACTACCGTTCTCCCCTTGTTCGAAGCTTACGACCGTCCCAGCTGCCGCTAGTTACCTTCCTATTGTTAAAGGACCGAGGGTTTGTATTACGTATCGGAACAAATGTAAGATCTACGAACTCTAGAACTGTTTTCAAGCACGACTCTATTCTCTTCATAGAGAGAAAAACTCGATAAGCTAGAGTCGAGAATCAACCGTAAAAGGGAATCCACCGAGTTGGTGTCATTTGTGATTTCTTGTGATTTATAAGGATGCCTAACCGTTGAATTAGGCATAATGTTTTCTCTAAGTCCTCCGCAGACTGACAACTTGACCTGGTTCTCAAAAGCCAGTCATCTAGATAGAACGACACATTGATCTCCATCAGATGGAGCCATTTTCCCAGAGGAGCAAGAATTCAAGTAAACACCTGAGGGGGAGTTGACAGTCCAAAACAGCGCAATTTTTCCAAATCGTGGGATTGCATGGTTCTTCCTTTGCAATACCACAAACAAAAACAAAAGAAAAACTTACAGTTTCACACACAGATACACAAAGAATCAGGCTGAAAGCTGGAAAGCGCATGGGCGACCTCATGACAGAAGCAGGCAGAGAGGTCAACACACGTCTGCACCCGACGGCGGTTGAAAGCAAAGTGGAATGTTTACATCCAGTCAGGCGGGACTCCCGACCATCGAACAAGCAGTTACTGCCAAACTACCTTGTCATTAAATCTTGCGACCGGTCCAGCTGGCGCTGGTAATAACTCCTTTTGTAAAGGACCGATGGTTTTTATAAAATGTTGGAACAATTATGTTTTCAAGGCAGTTTTTAAATCCAATATGGCATCTTACGCATCCGGTCCCTTTAGTAACCGGCATCAATCCCACGTCCTTCCCAGTGCTCATTTGAACAATATTATTGTATATATGCAACATTTATTGATCTTACTCAAGATTGCAGTTGTAATCAGCACAATAAAACAACATTTTGTTGCCTATATTAGTGAGAGTATGAGACTTCTTATTCCTGGGGTCATGGTTTGAACCGAAATTCATTTTTACCTTGTAATCGGTGGTTTTATCCTTACTGCCATCACAACTGAAACTTCACAGTGCTTATTTGATTGTAATTATACATGTTTTGGTCTTAATTCACTCCAAATTGCACTTGAAATATGTTGAGAGTGTTGACAGCAAAGCCATGGCACAAACAATTTTTGTCTTAATGTACAGGTGTTCAAAAAGCCTCAGTATACCATTACAAGTATTTATTGCTCAGAAACCATATGACAGAGTAAAGTAGTTTTTTGTAGAAAAATGGAAGTGCTCCCTGAATGTAAACTGAATGTAGAACACTCTACAAAAAACTGCATTACTCTGTTATATGGTTTCTGAGCAACAAATACTTGTAATGGTATTGGGACTTTATGGACACCCTGTACTTACATATGGCTACCAAAAGCACTGGCGAGCAGGCAACAAGTTAGTGAATTGTTTACGGCAAAAATTTTATACTTTTTTATTGCACTTTTCATTGATTCAAGTCTACATTACTTTTTTTAACTTTTTTATTTTCAATAATTGTACTTATGCCTGAAATAAATGTAACCTTTAATGCTTGCTTGCTAAGAATGGCAGAATTTCATCTTTGCCAATTTAATGGAGTTTTACACATACGCTGATGCATTTACAAACTGTTTCCATGAATTCTAGTCATAGTAATGCAATAATGATAAAATTGCTTAATATGTATATATACTACAAATATGATATTCTAATTTCACTTATTTCTCCGGTTTTGTGTAAGTCTTATACACAGTTTGGAGGATAAACACATGGGGGAAACACCGCAGTGGATCCATTGTACTCAGGTGGATCAGCCTTATTCACTCGATATTTAATTGGTGAAACAAGAATACAATTACATCTTTAAGAATACCATTCAAAAGATTGAAGTTTCATCAACATAATGTGATATATGAAAGCACCATACGAACTAAAATAAGCATGTGAGGTCTTCGTAATATATGTTTTCAAGGCAGTTTTGAAATCCAATATGCGTCGTCCGGGCTCCGATCCCTTTCGTAACCTCCGTGGTCCTCAAGTTCTTCCCAGCGCTCATTTGAACAACATTAGCGTATATATGTAACGTTTATTGATCTTATTCAAGATTGCAGTTATAATCAGCACAATAAAACAACATTTTGTTGCCTATATTAGTGAAAGATAGAAACTTCTTATTCCTTGGGTCATGGTTTGAACTGAAATTCATTTTTACCCTGTTATTGGCAGTTTTATCCTTACTGCCATCACAATTGAAACTCCACAGTGCTTATTTGATTGTAATTATACACATTTTGGTCTTAATTCACTATAAATTGCACTTGAAACTATGTTGCGGTTCCTGGTTCCTAAGCGCTCACTCCACACACACAGTTGCGGGAAGCACACGACTACACTGTTTATGAGGTGTAAAGTTTTATTCCCTTAATTGTTTACTTTACTCATTATGTATTTAGTTTAACTTTACTTTATGTTACTTCAAAGTGTTTATTTTAATTCATGTCTAGTATATCTCTTTTTTGCAACCAAATTAACCCCGAAAAATTACAGATACAGTAGTGCCTCGTCTACGAAATTAATCCGTTCCAAAGCGGCCTTTGTAACCTGATTTTTTTTGTATCTAGAACTACGTTTTACATGTAAATTGCCTAATTCGTTCCAAGCCCTACAAAAACACCACAGGAAATTTTATAATACAGCTAAATTGACCAATAAACAATGAAATACAACAATTTGGACCATTCAATACTTAACCTAAACATTACTGTACCTGCAAATAAAGTGTATTAGTGAACAGGGTACAAGAAATACTGTGTACATGTACGTACGTATGTAGTAAATTGTGGAACCTTACCTTTCGAGTGGGAGGTGGATGTCCGAAAGTGGCGCAGCAGTGGGGGTGAGGGACAAACTGGCAGAAAACATGAACACTTAATTTTACGAAACACATTAAAAAATGGCAGAAAACACACAACATGATAACGTAATTTACAGTACATACAACGAAAGTGAAATTACTAACACGAATTTACGTTAACAAACAAAATATGTGAACAAATGATTTCCAGGTGTTTACGATAACGCTGCAGCAAAAAATGGTCAAGGATCCCATTTACATAGAGGCATGATGGGACAGATGCTGACCAATAGGAGAACAGGATCTTATAGCGGTGACTAGCATCAGGAACCAATGGGAGAATTGGAGGATGGTGGCGAGTCTACTGAATTGGCGGCGCGCCAGTTTTAAAATTGTTGTCGGTGGCCTGGGCGAATCTCAGACTTTACCCTTTCGCAACCTGAATCATTTTCATAAGCAGAAGCAAAAAAATCTTCATCTTTGCTTTCGTAACCTGAATTTTTCGTATGTAGGGACTTTCGTATGTAGAGGTTCCACTGTATTTCTAAATTAAATACAATCCAATATTTCTAGTATTGTCATCGCAAAGCAGACAACGGCAAAATTTCATTGTTGCCAATTTAGTGGAGCTTCACAAATATGCCAATGCATTTACAAACTGTTGTCATAGTAATGCAATAATGATAAAATTGCTCTAATATGTATTTATAATACAAATAGATATGCTAATTTCACTTATTTCCCCGGTTTTGTGTAAGTCTTATACCCAGTTTGAAGGGTAAACACATACCAATTGGCAACACTGATAAACAATAGGAGAGCGCAAACAACGCCCTAGGTACTGTTCACTGCAAAACTGTTGATATTTGAGTCAGGAATCTAGTTACTTTTTCAACAATGAATATTTTCAAATTAATTATCATGAATACATAATAAATTTATGTAATTCATAACCTTACACTGATGTTTAACTATTTATTCAAAATTATCCTGCGCACTCTTCTTCTTCTTTCCTCCCGAAAAATCACGAGTTTCCTTGGATCCGAAGCGGATGGTGTCATTGTTTACGATTGTTGTAAAGAAAGTGTCCCAGCGTCTAAGGGGACGAGTGGTGTTCGGATTTAGCACATGGAATGGAAAGTTTATTGACACAATGACTCCGTAAGCATAAAGATGGCGTAAATCTTTCTACGTAGGGAGGAACAACCGACTGGGACTAGACCGATCCAGTTTCCACCACGTGTGAAGCACCCTCCGAAAAAGTACTTAAACATGTCCTGACACCGGAGATATGCACCAGTCACGAGTTGTTGGTGGTGAGAGCAAGAGCTCAAGACGTCTACTATCCTTTCAAAGAGAGTATTTTCTCCAAAGTTAGAAATTAAGGTCATATTTTAAAATTAACAGAGGTTAATGAAAGTCTAGCCATACGCAATCACACTTACCTCCATGTCGCTTTCAAAATTTTTACTTATAACACTAACAATATAGAAGATTGACGCCATCTCAATGTTTGCGGAGTCACTTGTGTAAATAAACTTTCTATTCCATGTGCTAAATCCGCACACCACTTGTACCCATAGACGCTGGGGCACTTTCTTCACAAAAATCGTAAACAATGACTTCCAACCACGACTTTTCCAAGGAAACTACGATTTTTAGGTAGAAGAAGAAGAAGCGTGCACTAGATATTTAAATAAATAGTTAAACGGCAGTATAAGGTCATGAATTGCATACATTTTTTACATACTCATGATTATTGTAATTTGAAAATATTCATTATTGAAAAAGTAACTCAAATATCAACAGTTTTGCTGTGAACGGTACCTACAGTGTTCTTCACGCTCTTCTGTTGTTTATCAGTGTTGCCAATTGGCATGTGTTTACCCTCCAAACTGGGTATAAGACTTACACAAAACCAGGGAAATAAGTGAAATTAG
The DNA here is from genome assembly GCF_015104395.2 of Macrobrachium nipponense. NCBI lineage: Eukaryota > Metazoa > Arthropoda > Malacostraca > Decapoda > Palaemonidae > Macrobrachium > Macrobrachium nipponense. Next base: position 45,543,191 of record NC_061108.1, read on the forward strand.
TGTATCTATTTGTAGTATATATACATATTAGAGCAATTTTATCATTATTACATTACTATGACAACTAGAATTCATGGAAACAATTTGTAAATGCGCCGGCGTAAGTGTGAAGCTCCACTAGATTGGCAACAATGAGTCATTTTGCCATCTGGTCGTATCTATTTTAGAAATATCTTTAATTTTTCGGGGTTAATTTGGTTGCAAAAAAGGGATAATAGACATGAATTAAATAAAGATTTTGAAGTAACAAAGTAAAGTTAAACTAAATAACTAATGAGTAAAGTAAACAATTAAGGGAATAAAGCTTTCCACATAAGAACCATGTACGCGCGTGCTGCCTGTCTACATAATGAACCATGTACTCGCGTGCTGCCTGTAACTATGTTTGTGGAGTGAGTGCATAGGAACCAGGAACTGCAATGTAGTTCAAGTGCAATTTGGAGTGAATTAAGACCAAAATGTGTATAATTACAATCAAATAAGCACGTGGAGTTTCGGTTGTGATGGTAGTAAGGATAAAACCACCGATTACAAGGTATAAATGAATTTCAGTTCAAACCATGACCCCGGGAATAAAAAGTTTCATATTTTCACTAATATAGGCAACAAAATGTTTTAGTGGTGATTACAACTGCAATCTTAAGTAAGATCAATTAACTTTACATATGTACGCTAACATTGTTTCAAATGAGTGCTGGGAAGGCTGGGAAAGATGGTGGCTTTGCTGCGCTTATGAACGGCAACCTCACGCAGGTGCTGCCATATTGTATCTCAAAACTGCCTTGAAAACATATTTTACAAAGACCTCACATGCTTCTTTTAGTTCGTATGGCACTTTCATATATCACATTAACTTGACAATACTTAAATCTTTTGAATGGTATGCTTAAAGATGTAATTGTATTCTTGTTTCCCCAATTAACTATTGAGTGAATAAGGCTGATCCACGCGATGATGATGGACCCTCTGCAGTTACCCCCTATTTGGTGTTTTAAGTAAAAATTTCAAAAGCGTCATGGAGGTACGTTTGCACTGCGCATGGCTAAACTTTCATTAACCTCTGTTTAATCTTAAAATATGGACCTTAATTTTCTAATTTTGGAGAAAAGAAAATACTTAATTCAAAAGAATAGAGGTCTCGAGGTGTTGCTCCCACCACTGATGAATCGTGACTGGTACCCATCTCTGGTGTCAGGACGTATTAAAGTACTTATTTGGAGGGTGGATCAAGAAGCAGGCAAGACTGGCTCAGCTAGTCGACTCAGTTGTTTCCCCTACTTTGAGAGGAAAGTAGATGTCTCAATCTGTTTTTTCCATGCTGGTTGGGTTATGACTGGCGTCTAATTCAGGATACTGGAAGTGCTAAAGTTATTTTTTGGGAAAGTGACCACGCAATGGTACAGTGTCCGTCTAGCGGTGTTTTACCCTAGTGGGTAGGCTAGTTTCCTTTGGGATGCCAGGTTATACAAACGCTACAGCTTTAACCCTACCCTAGCTGCCTGCTCATATAACCAATAACCTAAAATAAGTTGCCAAATTTATACAGAATACAGTCAGAAATTCATGACCACTGCACAATCTTGTTCATTCCCCTCATTTTCATTTGACATTTGAACCTTCCCCATGAATGGCAAGCCTACAGTCAATATTGTCAAACACGACATTTCTACTGCGAAAAGGAGACATGAAATTCTATATAACTAATACACCCTGCAACAATATGAACATATTTGTCAGTAGCACATTTCAAATGCTCTCTTACATCTGAATCCTGCCGCTGTCGGGTAAATATTTCTCTTAATTTTGGAAGACTTCTTTTGCAGTCGCCATTATTCTCCATGGTACAATTATTCCACTATTGGAATTCAGATGTTGCCATAAGAAAATATTATCTCTTCAAACTAATTAAATAAATTCATATATTATGAAATTATTACTTTTATCCCACTAAATATACAAAATCTGAATCTTAAAAATATTTATTTAAAATATTAGGTTTGTAATATACTAAATCACCAGTTTTTTTTGATTTATTGAATCAAACACACACTACTGTTTTATACAAGCCGCTCCCTGTTCTACTTGGCTGAATCGGTTGTCAGCAAATGATGCTATGGTCCGTTCTCTATGAATGTAGATTCGGTCGCAAAACTTGTTTGACATTTGCACCTCTTAAAACCCCGAATTAAAGATGGTAATTCACACTCATATCAGCACCATCATTACCATTTCTAGCCCAGTGTGATAAAACTGAAACAGTAAAACTACAATACATATCGAGCGAAGTTGTTGTTTGTATTATTATTATTATTATTATTATTATTATTATTATTATTATTATTATTATTATTATTATTATTATTATTATTATTATTATTATTATTATTATATTATTATTATTATTATTATTATTATTATTATTATTATTATTATTATTATTATTATATTACAGGTTCATTAAAATCTTGGAATAATGGCTATTTCAGCCGCGTTTATTTTGAAATAGAATTTTATCTATTCTTCTTATAACTGACTTTTCTGTACTCAAGTTGGCCATTAAAACGCCAAATATTACGTAAAAAACGTGATATTTTGTCAAATTGAATTTATTATACAAAATGCAGTATAAATTGGATCTCAAGCCTAATTGGCAAAAGATACTAAATGACTCATTCCGAGTTCCTCTCTCTCTCTCTCTCTCTCTCTCTCTCTCTCTCTCTCTCTCTCTCTCTCTCGTCTCTCTCTCTCTCTTACTTCTTCTTCTTCTTCTTCTTCTTCTTCTTCTTCTTCTTCTTGCAATGTATCGTCCTTAAACCCAGATGGACATCGTCGGGCAGGTGTTGTGGGACTGAGTTCTTGTGTTGTTGTTTAAGATTAAGCCAGCCTTGTGCTGGCATGGCCTCTTGCTTCTGGAGCAGCCCGTAGAGGTTCTTACAGGAGTCCTACGGCATATATAGGCTGATGCACAGCATAGCATGGAGACCTTATCAGCTGCTGATCCCATGTTGGGGATGCCTCAAGATAAGAGGTGGGTCCTATGCGGACGCTGCAGTAGTCTCTCAGACCGTTGTAAGGGAAGGGTGCCTCTCCTTGCAGGATTCTGGTTGGCTAGAGCAGACGGTTTCATGACGTCACTACTTGCTGAATTATCATTGGCTCGTTGCTGTTGCGTGACGTTATGCCTGGTGTTTCTTGATCTGGGGTGTCTTGTTTCGGTGGTCGTATCTGGTGCGGTATTATTTAGTAATACCATGTATTCTTGGTTTCGGCTTCTCTGTATGCTAGTAGGGAGTAGGAAGGCCTCTTGAGTGGTATTCATCCTCATCCTCTTGAGTGGTATCCATCTTCATCCTGTCATCCTAGATGAGAAACCCTCTTTGAATACCACTCAAGAGGCCTTCCTATTCCCTACTAGCATACGAGAAGCCTAAACCAAGACATGGTATTACTAAATAATACCACATCAGATACGACCATCAAACAAGGCACCCCAGATCAAGAAAATACCAGACCACACCAGGCATAACATCACGCAACAGCAATGCACAATGACAATTCGGAAAGTAGTGACGTCATGCAACCGTCTTTTCTAACCAACTGGAATCCTGCAAGGAGCGCCCTTCCATTACAACGGTCTGAGAGACTACTGCAGCATCCGCATTGGACCCACCTGAGGCATCTCCCAACAGGGGATCAGCAGCTGAGCCTATCAGAAATCGCCGATAAGGACCCCATGTTGTGAAACAGATTATATATGCCACAGGACTCCTATAAAAACCTTTATGGACTGCTCCAGGAGTAAGAGCCGTGCCAGCACAAGGCTTGCTTCATCTTAAAAAACAATGCAAGATATTCAGTCGCACAACACCTCCCCGACAATGTCCTTCTGGGCTTAAGGACAAAATGTTGCAAGAAGGAGAGAGAGAGAGAGAGAGAGAGAGCAAATGCCCCTGAGCAAGAGGAATCCAGAATGAGTCATTTAATATCTCTTGCCAATTAGGCTTGAGATCCAATTTGTATGGCATTTTGTGTGGTATATTCAATTTGACAAATACCACGTTTTTTACATGAGTCTATTATTTGGCGTTTTAATAGCCAACTTGAGTACAGAAGAAAAGTCAGTAATGAGAAGACTAGAGAAACTTCTATACAAAATAAACACAGCTGAAGTAGCCATTATTTTCAATAAAACCTGAATTAATGAAGGTCTTCTTACAACATATATTATTATTATTATTATTATTATTATTATTATTATTATTATTATTATTATTATTATTATTATTATTATTATTATTATTATTATTATTATTATTATTATTATTATTTAGGAAGCAGACCCTCTCCCCAGCATACTTTATTAAAAGTAATGGCTACTTCAGCAGCGTTATACTTATAGAGATTCTTCTCTATTTTCCCAATAGCATCTTTTTCCGTGCTACTTAAACAGGCTAGTAGAGCACCTATAGAGGTCATGATCAAATACATTGTCAAAGTCGGTGTATATATTTGAATTTTACAGATAAACTATGATATCGTAGTCATCAAAGCCATTAATGAATCTCTCTCTCTCTCTCTCTCTCTCTCTCTCTCTCTCTCTCTCTCTCTCTCTCTCTCTCTCTTGAAGCGAGCTTTCGTCTGGAGCTGCCAGACATCCTCTAGGCTAGGAAGCTTTGGTGTGGTGTCCGTCCTCCTTATATTTAGGGTCGTCAGCAGGGGGTCTGCTCCATGCTGATCTCCTATCAGCTGGTGGCAGTAAGTCTCCTTTTTCTTTGGCGGCTTGAGCCAGGTCTCAAGCCACTTTTGCCGAGTCGATAGTTGAGCAGCTGCAGGCTCTGCAGCCATCTAGACCTCCTGAGCTGTGCGGTAATGTTGTTGGATGTTGCATTACACTGCAGGACGTCATTGGCTGCAGCAGTATCTCGTTCGGGGGCGTTGTCTTCTGTAGAGTTGTTGTGATCGGTGGTATCATTGTTGGTGGCAGGTCTTCTCATACTCGTTGGGAGGAGAAATTCTTCCTGCATCGTATTTAGTGTTGGTTTTATTTGCTGGATGAGAAGCGCCTCCAGCAGGTGTAACCGACGGGCATCAGGGGCCTTTCCAATGATCTTCATGCTCTGGATGATGACATCCTGGGAGATGGCCTCTTGATGTTTGGTGCGGGCATGATTCTTTATAGCCCCCTCTTGGGCGTGGCATGAGAGTCTCTTAAATAGGTGCATGCTAGTCATACTTACGTAGGCACCGCTGCAATCGCAGACTGGGCATGTATACTGTTACACCACATGCGTTTGCTTCAGGGGTCTCGTGCCTGTGGAGCGGGGTTATTTTTCATTATAAGGTCGCTCATACTCTGATTCTGGTAGTATATGATCAAGTCGATATTCTTGGTGTCGTCGGTCGGGGATACATTTTCAGAAATAATTTTCCTAACAGAGTCCTCTTCTTCACAGTAATGGGAACTCTTGAAGGCTTTATAATACAGCTTGATATTATCCTGGGGGCGGGGCTGCGGGCTATCACTACCTTACCATTTCTCCAGGGCTGTGCAGACTTCCTAACTGATTAATTTATTTGAATATCCATTATTCACGAGTACTTGGGAGGTGCGGTCAAGTTCCTGGTGAGTGTTCTGCCAGGTCGAACAATGGGAGAGGGCTCTCCTGACGAAGGTCCAGATGGTGGTGCTATTGAATCTGGCGGAAAATAGAGAAGAATCTCGACAAGTGAACGCTGCTGAAGTGGCCATTATTATTATTTCATTATTATTATCATATGTATATATCCAGTCCCTCAAATTCGACTGGGCATATGTATAGTGTGGGGTTCGGGTTGCATACTGCCTCCTTAGGAGTCCATCACTTTTCCAGAGCACGTCTTTTGCATTAGTCCTGGAGTTACTTAAGCCTCTAGTTTTTCCAGATTCCTTTTCAGGGATCTTGGAATCGTTCATGGTATTCCTATGATTATGGGTACAATAACCACTGGCATATCCCATATCCTTCTTATTTCTATTGTAAGGTCTTGATACTTATCGATTTTCTCCCTTTCTATCTCTTCAACTCTGGTGTTATTATTACTATTATTATTTTTTTTTTGCTATATCACAGCCCTCCAATTCGACTGGGAGGTATTTATAGTGTAGGGTTCCGGGTTGCATCCTGCCTCCTTAGGAGTCCATCACTTTTCTTACTATGTGCACCGTTTCTAGGATCACACTCTTCTGCATGGGTCCTGGAGGAACTTCAGCCTCTAGTTTTTCTAGATTTCTTTTCAGGGATCTTGGGATCGTGCCTAGTATTCCTATGATTATGGGTACAATTTCCACTGGCATATCCCATATCCTTCTTATTTCTATTTTCAGGTCTTGATACTTATCCATTCTTTCCCTCTCTTTCTCTTCAACTCTGGTGTCCCATGGTATTGCAACATCAATGAGCGGCACTTTTCTTCTTGATTTGTCAATCAATCAACGTCACGTCAGGTCATATCACACCCTATCTGTTCTGATACCATAGTCCCAGAGGATCTTTGGCTGATCGTTTTCTATCACTCCTTCAGGTTGGTGCTCGTACCACTTATTACTGCAAGGTAGCTGATGTTTCTTGCACAGGCTCCAGTGGAGGGCTTTTGCCACTGAATCATGCCTCTTTTTGTACTGTTGCTATGTGGTTTATGGTTTCATTTCTCGTATTGCACTTCCTACATATGGGGGAGATGTTATTTCCATCTATCGTTCTTTGAACATATCTGATTCTTAGGGCCTGATCTTGGGCTGCTGTTATCATTCCTTCAGTATCCTTCTTGAGCTCTCCCCTCAGTAGCCATTGCCACATGTCATCGTTGGCTATTTCTTTAGTCTGTCTCATGTATTGTCCGTGCATTGGTTTGTTGTGCCAGTCCTCTGTTCTGTTTGTAATTCTCCTGTCCCTGTATATTTCTGGGTCTTTGTCTACTTTTATCAGTCCTTTTTCCCGTGCACTCTTGAGCCACTCGTATTCACTGGTTTTCAGATATTGCCCAAGTGCTCTGTCCTCAATGTTGACCCAGTCCTCTATACTTAGTAGTCCTCTCCCTCCTTCCTTTCGTGTTATGTATAGTCTGTCCGTATTTGCTCATGGGTGTAGTGCTTTGTGTATTGTCATATGTTTCCTAGTTTTCTTGTCTATGCTGAGGAATTCTGCCTTCGTCCATTCCACTATTCCTGTGCTATATCTGATTACTGGCACTGCCCATGTGTTTATGGCTTTTATCATATTTCCGGCGTTGAGTTTTGACTTGAGTATCGCCTTGAGTCTGCATATATTCTTTCCTGATCGTGTCCTTCATCTCATGGTGTTTTATATCCCCTCCTTCCATTATTCCCAGGTATTTGTATCCCGTCTCATCTATGTGTTTGATGTTGCTCCCATCTGGTAGCTTTATCCCTTCATTCCTTGTTACTTTGCCCTTTTGCATGTTGGCTAAGGTACATTTTTCTATTCCAAACTCCATCCTGATGTCCCCAGATACAATCCTTACAGTCTGGATTAAGGTATCTATTCCTTGATGCTCTTACATACAGCTTGATGTCGTCCATGAACATAGATGGTTACTTCTGTTGCCTCTTTTATTGAGTTGGTACCCGGCATCCATCTTCTGCAGTACTTTTGTCATGGGAATCATGGCTACTACGAAGAGTAGCGGGGACAGTGAGTCGCCCTGGAAGATCCCTCTCCTGATATTAACCTCTGCTAGTCTTATTCCAGAGCTTGTAAGTATTGTATTCCAGTTGCGCATTGTATTTTAGAGGAAGCTGATGGTGTTTTCCTTTGCCGCATATATTTTCAGGCATTCTATTAGCCATGTGTGTGGTATCATGTCGAAGGCTTTCTTATAGTCAATCCACGCCAAGCTTAGGTTGGTTTTCCTTCTCCTACTGTTCTTCATTACATTTTGTCTATCAGGAGCTGGTCTTTTGTGCCCCTACACTTCCTTCTGCAGCGTTTCTGTTGGTGGGGGATGGTGTTTGTCTCCTCTAGGTAGTTGTATAGCCTTTCACTGATGATACCTGTTAGTAACTTCCACATTATTGGTAGGCAGGTGATAGGCCTGTAGTTACTGGCTATATTTCCCTTACTCTTGTCTTTTTGTACCAAGGATGTTCTTCCTGTGGTAATCCATTTGGGTGCATGGTATATTTGAGATACAATGCTGGAATTGTTCTGCTATTCTTGGGTGTAGGGCCTTGAGTTTTTTGAAGCCAGTATCCATGGACTTCATCGGTACCTGGGGCTTTCCAGTTTGGCATTTTCTTTAGTTGGGGCCTGGCAGTGTCTGTCGTGATCTCTGTGAATCTTTGTTTTATTCTCCCTGTTTCTTCAGCATTGACTTCCTGGAGCCATGTAACATGTTTGTTGTGTGATACCAGATTGTTTCTATATGTTTTCCCACAGTCTTACTTGGTTCGGGTTCAGGGATTTCTTGGTGCTTGTCTTCCCCTCTTAGTTGGCTGTATAGTCTTTTCTGATTGGTTCCGAATAGTTTGTTCTGTTGGTATCCCTTGTTCCTGTTCATGTACCGTTGGATCTTATGTGCTTTGGCCTTAAGCCTCTGATTTACATCTTCTATTGTGTTGTTTAGTCCCCTCTCCTGTATTTGTATTTCTCGTTGAGTTCCTCCCTTGTTTTCTTGCTTCTTAGCCTTTTTTCTGCCATCTCTTTCAGTTTACTCAAGTCAGATCTCATCACCATGATTTGCTTTTCCAGGCGCCTTTTCCAAGGAGGTTGCTGTTTTAGTTTCTGTTGGGTTGGTTGTTTTAGTGGTGTTGGTGTTCGTATCCCCATCAGTTCTGCTACTAATCTTGCTCCTGCATATGCCAAGTTATTTGTTTCTGTGATACTGGTGGTGTGTATTATTCCCATTATTTCATTGACGTCAATTGTTTTCTCTCTTAGTTATTATTATTATTATTATTATTATTATTATTATTATTATTATTATTATTATTATTATTATTATATTATTATTAAAGTCTTTAGTAAAACATGAGAGCAAGAGCCATTCTGGCAAACAGGCGATTTAATCTTCAGCAATAACAAACTGAAGCTTTAGTCCCTGTTAATAAGGCCATGAGAGTCAATGGTTCCACACTAGACGCCCTACTCCCTTTCACATCTTATCTTAGTATAAAGGCCGAATCACAACACAGATTCACGACCTGCGACTGGCGGCGTAATGGCTTGGTTTGGCATCAGTCACAGACCTTGGGCTACAAAAAATGGAAAAATTAGCTGATTACAACATTACGGCGTACGCAATGACAGCATAACGAACATTGAGATGAGGTTGCCCACATACCTAATTGTACACGT
>NC_061108.1:45557543-45631016 GCF_015104395.2 Macrobrachium nipponense
ATATATATATATATATATATATATATATATATATATATATATATATATATATAATTACGTAATTGCCTTATAATTACTGCTTGGTTCGTTGATTGAAAGAACTAACATAAAGAAAAAAAACATACATTTTAACGTTAGAGTTTAGTTTGTCCCCAACGTTGGGCATAAGTTCTGCCGTAGCATTGTGCTAACGTTAGGAAAACGTACTTTGCAATGGGGGCAGATGCACTGTACTTTGTAGAATAAAATTGGGTAGAACAACTTATTTTATATTTTATTCACCTGCAGAATGATTTACGTGTATATATAATATATATATATATATATATATATATATATATAATATATATATATATATATATATATATATATTATATATATATATATATATATATATATTATATATATTATATATAATATATATATATAGATATATATATATATTATATATACACATAACGGGACTGGAGCTGGAGCTCAAAGAAGATATATCCCGAAGGAAGTAGTAGGGAAAGGCATCCTCATCTTTCAACAGTTTATTTTAATGCCGACGTTTCGCGACGAATTCCAAGTCGCATTTTCAAGGCTAAAAATACATATAAGTTTACGAACATTAATAATTGATCTAATTTGTTAATTTATATTAAAAATGTCATGGCAAAAGCTCTCAATAAAGTAAAAGTAAAAAGTAAAAGTTAAAAGTAAAAGTTCAAAAGTTAAAAGTTTAAAAGTTAAAAGTTAAAATTAAAAGTTAAAAGTTAAAAGTTTAAAAGTTCAAGTTAAAACAAATTCAACAGCACCTCCAAAGTCAGACATATTAAAAGTACAGGACTTCACTAAAATTTCAGAAACACCTACCTATACAAAAGAAAGAGTAAGACTAACACAATATAGGTAAAAATACAGTGAGGCAGACCAGCTGCCCAAACTAGGCTATGAACAATTTTACAGAGGATGTTTGGGTATTTAACGACGGTACAGTCTTTTTAATAATTATAGATTCTAAAATTGTCAGGTTGTTGTTGTTCCACAGTTGGCCCAAGATAGAAAAATCCTTGCTGTCAATTTATGTTTTACATGTTTTTGAGTGATTCCGTATATTGGATTGTTCTGGATTAGATAACCTACTACCTGTTCTATGGCTTATGCCCCTGTGGGAATCAATTCGAACCTTCAACAGCCTCCTCGTGCATCCCACGTATGTGTGTAATTTTAAGTGAAATCACATATTAGCTGTGGGGGCAGCTTACTTGAGTGAAAGGAATTTGAATACGCAAGCAGTTTAACCGAGAGATCACTCACCCTGTTGTTAGGCATGTACATTCGTTTATACGGATGTTACAGGCCTAACAGTCCAAGGCACTTGCGAAAGTCACATTCTTTTTGGTGAACACTAAGAGGTCAGGTGGTACACGCCGAGTGTCGGGAGAGAAAGCCCCATCGTAAAGGTAGGACATATTTTGTAAAGACTTAGAAAACCGTTACCTTTGAAAAAGAGAGAGAAGTGCGAAATACTCTCTTTACGTGAATACTTTGAAAAGAGTGATGTGTGAAGTGTATCTTTTATCCATTATTATCTTTATTACAGATGGGTCCTATTCCATGGCTTATTTAGAGACGGGATTCTCTAACCTGACTATGTTAAATGAACTTATTGACATTTTGGGTCTGGGAGTGAATTCTTAGTCAGGAGGGTAGAATGTTAACTTACTGGTTTCTTTAGGGGCAGATTTAGGTTTTCTGTCATTATGACTTGTTAATCATTTTGTTCTATTTTATATTCAATTGCTTTGGGTAATAAATAGTATATTTTTGTACTTACAAGATCTTAATAGCCTGACGACATGGTTGCAGACAGAGGGTACCATTGACAGCAGGTAAGAGTTTCCAATTTGTGTAGTTTAATAAAAAGGGGGGGGGGTTAAGAGTGGTGGCAGGCAGTGTAAGAGGCTTTTTATATATTTTATAGGCTGTAGGTATGGTAACGAAGAAACTGGTGACCAGTTAGACATAGATGGGTTTCTTTTTTGATAGGAATAGGGTTTATAATCATGTCACAGGCAACTCGGGGCTATTTTTGCTGATTCAATGGGTTGGACAAAGAGAAGTAGTTCGTCTCTCGAGTTAAGTCAGTATCAGCTTCTTGGGGTTCTAGAATAACAGTGTTTTAAAATGTGAAGGGGAAAAGTTTAATTTTTGACGTATTAAAGTGTTATGCAAGTGTAGTAGTAAACAGTTCACACATATTTGCGGTGCGTATACGAATTCGGTTTCCAGTCATATGAAGATGTGAGTGTATTTTCAAGTTTTCTTTCTTATTTTCTTCTTTTTATCTTTTATATCTTTTTTTTTACTTTTTGTTGTTGTTTATGTTCCTTGTGTTTGTTTGTGGCGAATTTACTCGAGCGGAGTTTTTGTTGCGAGTCACGCCCTGAGAGAGAGAGAGAGAGAGAGAGAGAGAGAGAGAGAGCTGGTGTGTGAGACTAAGATGGTTGCCGGGGTTGGATTGCTTGGTAAGTGTTTTGCATTTTTTTTCTTTTTCTATCCCCTCCCTATTTTTTGTTGTTGTTGTTGCTTTTGTGGGAAAATATACTGGGCGTGGGGCGTGTTTGCCTTTTGTTATCCCTTATTGGGGAAAAATTTGTGTTAATTTTTCTTGAACAGGTGTTGTGTATATAAATACGTTGATGATATTGAGATTGGGGAAGCTTATAGAACAAAAGAGCTTTCGGAAACAGAGAAAAATGGCGGACACTAAAAATAACACAACGCTACTACATCATGTAACAAACGTTAGTGCGGGTGTAAGTCCATTCAGAGGGATTGTAGATGGCGTGTTATCACAGCCTATACAAATTTTTATTGAAGGAGTTAATAATTATTTAGCAGGAAAGATTATATTAGACGATGTAGAGGCATTTAGAGAGACAAAAGCTTTGCTAGATTTCAATAGGGGAGACCTCTCCCACCGTTGCAGGAGTTTCCAATTTACAAAATGTCGTACCTGGACGGACTTGCAAGCATTTGAAAACAGCGTATGGCTCAAAAGAACACAAAGATATGGTGAGGGACCTTCGGGGTCTTTATAAATTACGGAAGGGCACTAATAGCCTTGTAGATTATAGTTCAAAACTTTTTGACGCAGTGGCAGATTGGGTAGGAAAATTGAAAACATCTAAATGGGTTACAGGGGGTAATCTCTCTTTGGATAATATTCATAAACTGATCTATTTTTCCCTGCTCTTGCACGAGGAAAAAATTGAAAAACATGTCAAAATGTCCCATTGCAGATAGCACAATTTTTAATGGGACAGGCCCGAGGGATAGAGTGCAAAGAGACACAGAATTTTCTCCTCCTCGTCTGTGCGCAAAAGTTGAGTATAACAAAAGATTGATTGATCAAAAGCAGGTAAGAGTTTCCAATTTGTGTAGTTTAATAAAAAGGGGGGTTAAGATATATATATATATATATATATATATATATATATATATATATATATATATAATATATATATGTGTGTATATATATATATATATATATATATATATATATATATATATATATAGTAAAATCATTCCTGCAGGTGAATAAAATATAAAAATATTTTGTTCTACCCGATTTTATTCTACAAAGTATAAAAGCACACAGTGAGATACATATAGTGGCAACTACATAGCAGGTAGAGGGACTTCCGAGAACACTATATGCATGTACCAGACTCACTCACCCTCACAGAAAGACAGGGATTAGGCAGGAGACAAGTGCTTTATTTTTAATAGCTTTAGTTTGATTTTCAATTGTATTCATGTGGGACAAGGTGAAGGCACTGGTGAAACGTTTGCATGTGTATAGTATAGACAAATAAAGGGGGACTGTTGATAGGAGTAAATAATATGATGTATAATAAGGAAAACAGGGATTGTAGGTTTCAAATAGTTTTGAATAGAAAGAGGATGGGAGTAGTGGGCATCATTTCTGATAATTTTGAAGGAGGTGATCGATATTCCATGGAGAGTAGAAAAGGTTTCAAAGCTTAAAAGCGTCAAGATAAGCAAGTTAAGAGTGGAAAGGTTTGGAATACCAGTGACTGTTTGACTGTATGAGAGGGGTAAAAAGTTGACAAATGTGATTGAGCTGAAGTTCTTAGGAACATGTGAAGGGAGGTAGTTTAACCTAAAGAGGTATGAATAGGTTAAGGAGAGATGTGAGGGGTAAGGAACAGTATCTGAGATTAAAGGATGGACATGTGGCAGAACATATGATGAATCACTCCACACAGTTCAGAACATAAGCTATTTAAAATGTGTTTCCATAAAAAGAAATGGAAATACAACTAGATATCATAATTACACAATTTGTATATGAATATGGCATGTAGAACCTTTTTATTATTGCACACCTTAGCCTAAAAAATCACTAATTATCTATGATGCCTTACTCCCACTCCGAGGGCAGGAAGACCAAGAATTAATTGAAATACCCATGATGTTAAACTATGTAAAGTCTACAAATTTATTCATAATTGTGTCCACAAGGGTATTGGAATTCATGAAGAGGGAGCACTAGTCACAAGCGTGTAAAAAAAGTTTATGGGATTGTGTAGCATTTTAGGTGTCAGAAAAGAGGCGGATGGAGAGGCCTCGATCTCCTTTGGTTTTGATCTTGACTTAAACTTCTCCCCTCCTTCCCAATGTGGTGCAAATTTGAGGATAGCCGCAATAGTGCCATCTATCATAATGTCAGCTTCCTTATCTTGTTTGGGCAGAAATCTTTTGGCAACACCTGAAGAAAAAATATTTATATATGAAGTATGAGAATAGAACAATAGTGAGAATAGCAAAACCAAACAAAATAAAAAAATACATTGAATAAATAATGAAAGAGGAGAGGTATAAAGAAAAGAATACGAAAATATATAAAGCCAATATTAGGAATACAATCATTCAACCCAGACGCACACCAACATCCATACCACAACAATCACACAACTCTGACACATATGTCCCGACACAACAATCACACATCTCAATAAGTAAAAGGGAGTGCTGGGCTTAGGACTAGGATGCAGTGTTAAACTATAGTTTTCTACCCATCTTCTGCCTCTCCCAATGTGGAATAGCACATTGAATTCATGATCATAAGCTTAATGTCTAAATTAAGTGTAACAAATTAATATTATTACTGATATTAGTATATTAGTACTTGTAACCTGTTTGTCATGATTATGGAGGTGATATCAATTTAAGACTTTAAGAGAGATCCGGGCTGCTTGGGGAGTTGCATTATGCAGACAACTTGGTATTAATTGTGGAAGAATAGACTGAAGTCCAAAGGTTTATTGGTGAATAATGTGTAAAACTATTTGGTTATGATCAATGTTGTGGGTGAGGGACCATTGTGGTTATTGGAAAGTGGCCTTGTGCAATGTGCAAGAAGAGGGATGGTAGCGATCAGTGATGGACAAATAGTCTAAAATATATTTAAACCTTAATTAATGCCCCCCAAAAGTATGCAGGTACCACGTACATTATTTGAAACTTGAATGCAATTAATAATAAATGATAAATAAAATAATAAATACTTACCACGAATTAATCCATGTAGTCTAGTATCAAAGAGACTTCTTTTTTCTTTCTTCTTGATCCCTTCAACGAATACTCCCCCATCAATTTCTTTTGTCATGAGGTGTCTCATGAGCCATCAGAGGATCACTGTTTTCTCATCTTTATTTGCATACACTGAAGCCAGCTCAGTAACCTGATAAGATAAATGAAACAATGATTAGGGTAGGCTACAAAAACCAGAGATCCACAATTTGCAATATAATGAGGGGAGGGTTCAGATAAATCTATGGCAAGGTAAAATGAAGGAACATTCCAGAGTATTTGGTGAAACTCATGAAACGATATCCCATGCAGTATTTAACAGAAACCAATATTAGTTTTCCAAAAGGAAAAACTTTAGTCATGGTTGTTAAAGGCTCTATAATGCTGACTTCATTTTAATTTTGAATGGTGTAATTCTATTGGCAACCTGTTTTAGTTTTGTCTTAAACCCTACAAAATAATGTTGTGCAACGAATAAATGGGTACCCATATAAAAAAAATATGTTTGCTTACCATTGACTTTCTATAAGGCTTTTCCGAGTGTTTTTTCAAACTGTTCCACTTCCTCTTCAGAAGTCAGAATGGTGGGGAAAAGCTGGTTTAGATTTTTTTTAGGGTCATCATAAAAACTTCTCTCTCTAACTACTTCCAAGATTTCATCTTTAAACTGGGATAACGCCCTCTTAGCCTCTTAAATCTCAGATTTTACCTAGTCCATTTTACTTTCAAAACCTGAAATGCACAATAAACCTAGAATTATAAGAGGACCATCAAATTAGAAACAGTAGATCTTATTTTATTCTGATCTCCGACGCCCTGCTGTACCAGGGAGCTCCCATCTAGGGGATAGGACACGACAGCAACTGGAGTTAGAAAAGGCGACAAGATGTTGAGAGATGAGATACAAAAGTTTGCAGGCAAAACAAGGCAAAAACTGGCACAGTCCTGTAATTCATGAAACAAGTTGGGGAGCCTTTGTTCAGCAGTGGACTCCTACAGGCCAATGAAGGATAAAAAAATAAATAAAATAAAAAAAGCCTCCTATAGTCTCAGCTTACTCAAAAAAATAAATAAAATAAAAATAAAAATAATAACCTTTTAAAGGAAAGGGATTGTCCTGCAAGTGCTGATTCCTCACGAAGTCAAGTCTTCTTGACCAATAGTTATGTTCTTGTTTACGTTAAGTTCAAGGGAGGGGGGATCACATATCTCTGCCTATGATGAGTCTTCACTGAGTATATTTCAGGACATTCTTATGATTTTTTCCACCCCATCTGTGCTATCTTTAGTTGCTCTAAATTGCTAGCGAAGGATGGCATTACTCGATGACCTAAGTGTATCGTTCAACTCTTTGGTTGCCTTCGATGCAGAATAAAAAGATTAATAGACTGGAAGCTCCAACAGATAGTACAGGTTATGTAGGCAAGCAACTACCATGCAGCGAGTCTACTACATAGACATGTTTACTAAACATTGATTATACCTAAGGGATCATCCTTATTTTTCTGAGGTAAACAGCTGATAATGATTCACCTAAACACATTAAACTCAGTGGACTACCGTAATCTATTTGACTAAATTCAAGTAATCTAGGGACCTGAAGTAATCTGTAAAATAAAGATGAGTTAAAGGTCTTGCAATTCTTGCAGAACTAAAAATGACCATAAAATTCTCTTTAAAAAATCAACTATCATACTGTACTACAAAATGAATAAATCACATCTAAAGCAATACTGAAACCTACAGAATGGGCCCAAACTTAATTTTAAAAAAACTGTATCCCTTAACAAGTAATCTGATCAGGGGGTGATTTGTTTATGAACCAGTACTGAGGAATTAAAGTCCCCATCGGTTTACCTGCTTACCACAAGGAGGATGATAATATATATGATATTATAAACAGGTAGAACCATGTAGAATCTGATGAGTATTCATTTTTCATCAGATATTCATGTCTTGTCACTTGTGACTTTTCAGTTTTCGAGTTGAAGTGAAGGCTTTGCTCTGAACAGAGAGGCTTATCAAAGGATTACTATGTTAGAGGATGCCAATACTGAATGGCCTCTTTAGGAGCCGACAACACTTCGTTTCAGTGATTCAGCGCCCAGCCTCTTGCAAACATGAAGGACCCGATGACAATCCAGCCCAACATACGACTGGAACGTTCCAAGGGGCTTAACATGGATGCTGTCTTTCAGAGGTCAGAATCATCAAAGTATATAGCCCTCATGTTAATGTTTTAACTTCAGGGTTTATATTACTCCTTAGAAAATGGAGAGAGTGCTGTGCATCTTAATGGGGATCTGACAAAGACTAATTCTAAATAACATGATAGCAGAATGGCAATAAATGGCCTCCCTGGTCTTAGTACCAGGCCATATAGCCCACAGTTCAAACAATTACCAAATGACAGCCAAATGAAATATAGATGACTCTGGTATCATTATTATTGGCAACTAAAAGATTAGAAAGTGTCACGCTCAAGAGGGATGGGTTAGAAAGATGCATACAGAAACAATTCTTGAGACTTAATTCAATGTAGTGTACAATTTCATTTGTCTGGTCAAAAGGATACTTGAATCCTCAAGCTCATTCAATTCAATGTATTGATCTCGATATTAGAGAAAGCATTTCTCTAATTCTGAATGAAAAGCTACCTAAGTCTTATTTCATGAATGAATTGCATATTAGCAAAAACAAATTTATGAAAAAAAGGCAGAACACTAATCCATTCAAATCATTTTCCTATCAAAGTAAAAGGTCCAACCTTTGGTATTCGGCATAGCTGCTAAATGCAACTGGAGTGAGAGGTGGACCCCATCCATTTCTGGAGGGGGTCTGAAGTGGAAGGACTTGTTCTACTGAGGTTCCTCCCCTGCAGCTACCACTGCTGTTTTCTTGGTCTTCACTGCACGCCTTTGGTTCATTAGTGACGCCTTCTTGTACGGGACTGTCTCACCTTCATTCATCTGGAAAATGGGGACGTGAATTACCTTATATTTTTTAAGGTAAAAAGGAAAAAGAGGTTTTTTGTCTGTAATGCCATAATGCTTTTATGAACTGTACAATATGTTTCTGTAATGTATTGCCGACTCATAAGGAGTCGGCTCTCTGGTCTCTTACAAGAAACTTCTGTTACTAGGACGTCGTCTCATTGCAAACCCAATATAAATACTTTTCTATTTTTTATTTCCCCCTTCAGCAGATCTGTAAATAAAAGTATATTAGCTATCGATTCCTCTTCAGTTTTCTGATATGGTTGCTGCACAAAACTATATACTATATTTCTAATCTCATTATATACTGGGCAGTAGGATAATAAATGTTCTAAGTTTCAATTTTTTTCCTCGCGCACAGATATTTTGCATCTTCCCACTTTAGCCTATTCCTATAATTGAATTCTAGTGTGCCTATAGTCTAGCTCTACTGGTCAGCATTGTTTTTTCAGTGTTATCATACCAGATTTCTTCTTTTATGTTTTCTTTATTTTTTTCTGTAGATCCTTAAAGTAGTCTTCTCATTCATCTGTCTCTGCCATGCTTTTCTGTCCCAGTTATTTATTATTTCTTTTAGCTGGCAGGACGAGGCTCCTATCTTAATGCACAACTCGCTGTGGAACTTTGAGCTTTCAGAATTGTTCTGTATACTCGATTCTCTACTTTTTGTCATTCTTTTATGGTTTTCAAGTCGAGTTTTATGAGTCCCATGGTATACATGAATGATAGCATCGTTAATCCTTTCCAATATAGTTTTCCTATTTTCCTAATGCTACAGCTTTTACTGATGACTGCATTAGCCATATTTGCCAGCTGTTTTACTGTAATGTTAGCCATTTTTATCTGTTCTTTGAAATGGTCTTTTATGTTGCTGATCATTACATCTAGGTAACTAATCTGATTAATTATTTATATTCCTTCTATGTGTTCTATATTTTCCACATCGTCAATACTATTCGAACCAATTGTTGAATATTAACATATTGCTTTTGTCTTTGTTTATATTTAGGCTACCTTCGCTTTCTGTTTCCATAAGGGTTTGTATTGCCTATGGTATTTCTTCAAGGGTGTGTCTTAGGATTAATCCAACGCCTGAATATAATAATAATAATAATAATAATTTAATAATAATAATAATAATAAGCTCAAGTCCATATACATGGAATATACAAAGAATAGACAATAACATACACAGCCTAGATACATAAGATAACATGATAAGAAAATATTATTAATCGGCAATATCCATACTTGCCGAGGTAGTATAAAAGATAGTGTAAAGACCTTCTTTACCCACTAATCAAGACCTTGTATCTCATCTAGCTAAGCAGCAAGAATCACATGTATATATTTGTTTGTAGTATTTCCTGGACTTTCCGCCGATATATAATTCATCAATGTATGTCCATTATGTCTTTTGCTATTGTAATTTTATTAACTGCTAAGTAACACAAAATTCTCCTGTCTGTGTGCAGGTCGTTTCTGAGTAATAAAGTAGTGACTGTAAAAAGCGGTTTTGGCTTCGCCATTATAGCTGTGCTTACCTTCAGAAGCCTTTAACAGAACCATACTGCGACAAAGTTTAGGCTTCTGAAAGCTCTTTCCTCGGAAAACCACCCACGCCACTAACAGACTCTTTACGGCGTACTTCCCCAGGTACGTTCTGGCGTGTTCAAAGGTTTGACCCTGCCATTTACGATTAACATCAACCGTATTCAGAAATTCATTAACAGAACCATACGGCGTATAGTTTTGACTTCTGATGAACTCCAAACACCACTAATGGACTAAATACGGTGCTTTATTCGCGTTTTGGTGTGAGAGTAAAAAATGCCAGACACAGAACTCGAAAGTCAATCCAAAGACCCACAGATCCTCTGCATTCCCCCTCTTGCCTTCAAATAACCACGATATCTCAGGTGATAAAGCTGCTGCCATTCTCGCAGCAAAATACTGCATCATGGTTCCTACGGGCTGACGTACATTTCAGCGTACCCAAAGTCATGGACGAAGAAACCAAAGCAGATATCACCATGACGACACTGCCCGAGGATGTTTAATAAAATAACCCCCCTTGGCTAGACACGCAGATGGAAGAAATCAAATACGAAGACCTCTGCAGGAAGGTCATTGAGATATGCTCCATGCCTATCCTAGAGAGAACCCAACACACGCTGGGCCTGATGAACCAGCCCCCTGAGGGATGCCTCACCCAAGGACGCCTGGGACGAACTACGAGGTCTCCTGATGCTGCAGGACTGCGACGAATTTGGCAAAAGAAGGGAGATCAGCCTATCACAAGAAATATTCCTGCGGCGCCTTCCTCAGGAGGTGAGGGCGCAAATTATGGAGGCAGACACACCTTCCAATGGAGAAATTGGTGAGCATCGTACATAAACTCCACAAGGCCATCAAGGACTCCAAGCATGCCGCAGCACCCACAGCCTGATAGAAGAGAAGGTTGAGGAGGATGATACACACGCAATATACAGAAAAAGGCCGCTACTGCAGCAGCAGAGGATGTGGACGAATCGAGCCTGGTGTTATTTCCACCGATGATTCGGAAAGAACGCCAGAAAATGCAGAGCTCCCTGTGGGCTCCCAAAAAATGCAGAGGGCGGCCACCCAGCCTTCTAGACACCAAAACCTGCTGCCCCTGCCTGCTCACCGCCAGTCCAGGAATGCCCACTATATGTGCTGCTGCATCGTCCAAATACAGTGCCCTCCTGTACGAATTCCCAGACGTCTTCAAGCTGGAACTACGCCAGGTGCCAGGGGCACAGGCCAAGCACGGCACCTACCACCATGGGCCCGCCGACACATGCCAAATTCCGCCCAAGAAGCTCCAGGATGCTAAACAAGCATTCGCAGAAATGGAGAGGATGAGTATTTGCAAAAAGGCATCAAGCCCATGGATGTCTCCCCTTCACATGGTGAAGAAGGCACACAGTTCCTGGAGGCCCTGTGAACACTATCGTCAGTTGAACCTGATGATAATGCCTGACCATTACCCCCTGCCAAACATGTAGAACCTGACAGGAGCCCTCCATGGCACCAAAATACTTACTAAAATGGCCTTCAGCCTCAGGAACGCCAGGGCCACATTCCAACGCCTGATGGACAGCATTCTGGAGGACCTACCTTTCTGCGTCTTCTACATGGACAATATCTTGATCTTCTCCAGATCTCCGGTAGAGCACCTGGGACACGTCTGGGCCATGGTGAAATGCCTTCAGGAGAACGGATTGATTGATTGTCAGATTTGACGAGTGTTCCTTCAGAGTAGAGAATGGGGATTTCTTGGGACACAAGGTCTCCCCGACAGGCGTCTGCCCCATGGCCTCCAAGGTAGATGCAGTCAACTTTCCTACACCAAAGACAATCAAGTCCCTGCAGGAATTCCTCGGCATGGTCAACAGCTGCGAACGATTTGTGCTGAACATCACCCATATCATGTATTCCCTGAGCTAGGTGCTGAAGGGGAAGCCAAAAACGTTGATGTTGGAAACGCCACAGCAGAGGGTGCTCGAGCAGACGAAGGTAGCCCTCGCCAGAGCCACCACCTTAGCCAACCAGAACCCCAGCGCTCCCCGGAGATTTACCACCAATGCCAGCAATGTCGCTTGTGGAGCCATACTAGAGCAGATAAGACAGGTTCCCCCCGTTCACTTGTATTCTTCAGCCACAAATTGAAGCAGCCGGAGACCTGCTACAGTGTATTCGACAGAGAACTGCTGGCAATCTACCAGGCCGTGTGGCGCTTCAAATACCTCCTAGACGGCAGCCCCTTCATCATCCCGATGGACCACAAGCCTATGTTACATGCTTTCACGAAGGCAGGAAATGCATGGTCGGCAAGACAGCAGCGGCACTTAGACGCTATATCCGAATTCGGGTGCACCATCAGCTATGTCCCCGGGAAGAAGAACCCAGTAGCCGACGTCCTGTCCATGATTGAAATAAATTTAGTCCACCTGGGCATTGACTGCGAGGACCTGGCAAAGGAACAAGCCGCAGACCCTGAAATGCCAGCTTACAGCACGGCACTCACCAGACTGAAGTGGAAGGATGTGCCAGTAGGAGAGCAGGGATCGCCACTTCTCTGCGACACCAGCACAGGCTGCCCCCACCCCGATACCCACATCACGAAGGAAGCAGGTATTCAACATCATCCACAGCCTCTGTCATCAATTGGGATGTACAACAACGCGCCTGATGACCGAGAAGTTCGTGTGGCACAGGTTAAAAAAGTATGTGGAGATGGGCAAATAACTGCATGCCATGCCAAACAAGCAAGATCACCTGGACATGTAATCAGGCATCAGAGACTTTCCTCAACCACCAAGACAGTTCGGGCACATTCACGTGGACGTCATAGGGCCTCTGCCACAATTAGGGGGCACCAAATACCTCCTAACAGTCATAGACCAATCTACAAGATAGGCGGAAGCAACCCCAATGCAGAGGCATCCACAAGTGCCTGTGCAGAAGCCCTACTATCAAGTTGGATGAGCCGTTTCGGGGTGCCGGACGACATAACTAGAGACAAGGGCTTGGCATTCCTGTCAGAACTCTGAGTCTCCCTGGCATGCCTGATGGGGACAACACTCCATAACACGACAGCATACAACCCCACGGCCAACGGAATGATAGAAAGGGCCCACTGTTCATTAAAAGCAGCACTGATGGCATGGTGTACCGACGAAAACTGGAAGGCGCAGGTGCCCTGTGTCCTGCTATTACTTCAAACAGCACAGAAAGCAAACAGCAAAGAATCTCCTGCGGAAAAAGTCTACGGAAAAGCACTGACAGTAATTGGCGAATTCTTCCCTCCAGAAACAGACGACCGAGATACGCCCCTTAGAAGACTAAGGGAAATAGCAAAGGAGTTCACGCCCTGCCGGAAGACTATCATGGACGAGATACATAACTACAGCCCAGAAGACCTAGGAACCTGCACACACGTCCTACTGAGGGACGACACCCACGTCCAAACCACACAGAGGTCCATACCATGTCATCACAAGAAACTCAAAAGCCTACCTCGTTGATATCCACAGACAAGGAAAACTGGGTATCTGTCGACAGATTTAAGCCAGCCTTCCTGATGGATAACAAAACCCAGGAGGAGACCGGCAGACGTCCAAGAATCCCTCCACAAAACAAGACCTCAAGCAAAGAAATCAACATCCCGAGACAAGGTTGAGGTCGTCCCAGGGGCCGGACGAAGGACGACATCCTGGCAGGCCCACCGGACGACTCAACAGTTGATACTGCCCTACAACCACAAATATCGAGAACTTGGATTATTAATAATTGTCTTGTGGGGGAGGGGGAGTACTTGTAAAGACCTTCTTTACCCATTAATCACGATCTTGTATCTCATCTAACTTATAAAGACCTTCTTTTCCCACTAATTACGATCTTGTATCTCATCTAGCTAAGAAGCCAGAATCAATCACATGTAGTAAATGTTTGTATGTAGAATTTCCTGGCCTTTTCGCCGATATATGATTCATCAATGTATGTCCCTCATGTCTTTTGTTATTGTCATTTTTGTTTTTATTAACTGCGAAGAAACACAAATTCTTCTCTGTCTGAATGCGTGTCATGAGACTCGGGGTCGGGCACTCTGTTTCCGTCCACACACTGCGTATACCATATGCCTAGGTAATAAGGGACCTATGGGCTGTTCTAGGAGCAAGAGCCCGTGCTGGCATAAGGCTGGCTAAATCTAAAACAACATAAAGGAGGAATACTCAGTTCTGTCTCATTATGACCTCACAATCGTAATCAAAATAATGGTAATATTGGATGTCAAGGTGGGATAAGAGACACACGGTGGCAGAGGCGTGTGGTTTATTACATCCTCAATTACATACTGACGCCAGTTGCCGTCTCCAACCGGCACGCTTACTTGGCACCTGCTCGCCATGGGAAAACATATCTTAACAATGCAGGTACTCCATCATCCCCTCCCCCCGAGATTAATACATGGGTATACATGGATAGGAAATAAAAAGAACAATACATGGATGTACATGGATTAAATTGGGACAGATCCAATAAAACAAAATAAACAGATGCTGCTGTAATGTACATGATTACACATAAGAAGGGTGTATGACAGTCAAAGACGTCATATGTAGTCATTCATCCAAGCTGGCCTTCTGGCGTGACGTGATGGGCGTGACTCCTGCACTGCTTGCAGGCTGGGCATAGGGTGGCTGACCGGTGGCTGCTTGGGCGTGGGAGGGGCTGGATGCGTGGCAGGTGTGGCTCGCCCTGGCTGGGGCCCCGATGATGTGAGTCGCAGGTGCTTCCTGTTACGGAGGGAGAGGCGCCCGCTGCCGTTCAGTCTGACTAGGTATTGTCAGTATGGGAGCGTTTCCGCCACGATACCGGTACGGTCCCACAGCTTGGTGCCTTGATTTTGCACTCGTACTTGGGAGCCTGGGTTGATGACGGGAAGCGTTCTGGAGGGTCCGTTCTCGGTGAGGGCAGCACCGTTGTCAGCCATCTGACGTTCTCTATGCCGGAGGGTTGTTCAGCGGGCCGTAGGTACGCCGTCTCGGAGCTGCCTGCCTGCTGCCATCTGGGCGGGTGACTTATTCATTCAGCGGAGGGGTGTGTTGAGGTACTGCAGCATAGCCAAAGAGGACTTGTCCGTGTCGAGGTTGCCGCCGCTGCCCGTGTTGGCCATTATTATCCGCTTCCCAACCTTGACCGCAGCCTCTGCCCTGCCGTTGGACTGCGGGTACTGGGCAGATGATAGTCGCACGGACACGCCCCACAACTTGAAAAATTCCCCCATTTCCTCGCTTGCCAGATTTGCTCGGGGGCCCCCATCTGGCAAAGTAGCGACGTAGCTGGGTCTTGATGTGAGAGGAGGATGTACCGTGGGGGAAGTGGGCCAGCTCCAGCCAACCTGTGAGCCTATCTGTGTAGGCCATGTACATGTGTCTGTCGTGCTGGAACATATCTGCTACCATCATCTGGAAGGGGTACTCGGGGGGCGGCGTGATGATTAATTCCTTCCCGGCCTGGGATGGTGCATGAACGTCGGCTGTCGTGCTCTACTGCTGCAAAGACAGCGGCCGCTATGGCGTCGGTGAGGTCCTCGTCGAGGTCCACGTCGTGGGTGCTGGGATCGGTTTTCAAGGCGGGGTAACGTGATAGGAAGTCTGCCGCACTGTTACGCTTCCCCGGCAGATACTTGACCCTGAAGCGGTACTGCAGGGTTCTCTCCTTCAGCCTGAAGAGACGGGGGTTGGAGATTTCCATAAGGGCCCGATCCCCCAGCAACTTGGTTAATGGGCAGTGGTCAGTCACGATGTGAGGTTGTTGGGGTACCCCAGCAGGACAGCCTCGCCTTCTGGAGACACCAGGCTACCGCGAGGGCTTCCCCCTCCACGGCGGCGTAGCCAGCTTCAGCGGCGGTGAGATGGCGGCTGCCGCATAGCGCCAGGCGCCACCGGCTCGTGCAGCAGAAGGGTGTGGCAGCGGAGCTGGAGGATAACAAACCCTATGCCCTCTTTGCTCCAGTCGGTGATCGCTGCTGTGGGGCGGCTCCTGTCATAGTAGGCCAACCCGTCCTTTGCTAATTGGCAGATTGTGTCCTGAGCGTGATGGAATTTGGTGCGGAGTGCCTCGTCTCAGTACACTACTTCCCCGTGGCTTCTTGAGGAGCTCCCTGAATGGTTCATGATGGGGGCTGTTGCGAGGAAGGGTGCCAGCTGGTTGACGAATCCGTACCCACGCCCTTATGTCGGTGATAGAGGGCTGGCATGGCATCGGGAAGTTCTTGATGGCTGCCAAACGTTCCTCTGTTGGCTTGTAGCCTCCCAGCCCAAGTTGAAGCCACAAAGTCCACTTCTCTTCTTGTGAACTGGAATTTCTCCGGTCTTCAGATGGTGACGCCCTTAGCTGCGCATGTTTTCGAGGAAGTCGTAGGCGTGCCAGAAAGCCCCTTCGATGCTGTTGTCGTAGAGCAGGGTGTCGTCCGATGCACGTTGTATTTCCTCCATGGGTGTCCTGGATTGCGTCGTCGAATCGTCGAGTATACGCATCGCCGGCGGAGCAGTGTCCCATGGGGGTACGTCGGTAACGAAATCTCCCCCAGGGGGTGATGAATGTGGTCAGGTCGCAACTTTCCTCGTCTAGCTCCACCTGGTGGTATCCCCAGTATGCGTCCACCACGGTCTTGAATGTGTGCTTGGGTACCCCGGACACCATGTCGAATGGGGCTGAGGTATGGTGTGTCTCCCGCAGGCAGGATGTGTTGAGGCGCTGGTAGTCAACTGTACGGCGTGGCTGTCCTGAATTCTTGGTTTTGGCGACGACCACCATACGGGCACACCACTCGGTCGGCTGCCAGCAGGTACTGGTTCTATAACACCACGGGCGACGTCCTCTTCGAGCTGGGCCTTCACTTCCTCTTCCCAGTGTTTTGGCACCGATGCTGGGGTGTGGCATGCGTAGGGTGTGGCTCCTGGGAGCAGGTGGATGTGGTGCAGTTCCCCTTGCATCACTGGCAGTGGCTTTCTGGCTGTGTTAAACGTCGTCGTGGCGAAATGTTGCAGGAGCCAGGCTTCCAGTCTGGCCGCATGCTCCTCCTGGGGCGGCAGGGGCACCTCGGCTGGTCGGGGTAGTAGCCGGGCGGCCCGTCGGGCCACGCCATCGAACAAGCTCACGGGTGCCACCGCGGGGGAGGGGTGGGGAAACTCCTTGGGTACCAGCTTCAAGTCCCTGCAGGCGTCCAGCGACAGGAAGAGGTGCTTTGCTGACTGCACGAAGTACACGTCCTGCTCCGTGGTGCGGCCTTGCAAGGTGACGTGGCACACGGCGGATCCATGGCACTTCAGGGGGAGGTTTGCTACATCCCGCAAGCCAGCATGGGGTGTAAGGGCTGCTGGGCGGACTTGGAGGTGCGACAGTAGGGAGGGGCCCGCCACACATACCTGTGCTCCGGTGTCCACCACGGCGACGACAGGTGCTTGTACTCCTGTGGCGGTGTGGACGACTGTTACCTCCACTACTAGGTGGCGGGTGAGGTTGGCGCCTGCATCAAGCACAGCACCAGACACAGCACTAGACACATCTGTCGGGGATTCTGCCGTTTTTGCATGGGATTTCCTGTAGCATTTTTGATAGTGGCATACGGCGGACTTGGCGGGGCATGAGGCTCTGCCGAGGGCGTGGCGGCCGCCGCAGTTCCCACAGGGAGGGGGTGGGTGGCCCCTACCTGTACCAGCGACGGTTGCATTCGGATGATCTGCCTCAGGTATCTCGCTGCCAGCCGCAAGAGCAGTTTCCCCCCAATTGCAACATGGGCCGCCTCGTAAGCACAGCACCTAGCCCTAAGGGCGCTAACACTATTAATGTCATTGCTACATTGGTACACATGACGACGCATAGCCTCATCACTTAGGCCCACCGTTAACTTAGGTAATAACATATGTTCGGCTAGATTACACTGACACTGAGGGCACTGGAAATTGCAATCGGTGGCCTTTTGGGAACACTTTAAAAAGTAATCACTAACGCTTTTGCCTGGGCCTTGTATCGCATTGAAAAACTCCGACCATAACACAGCACAGTTTGTAGAGCATAATACAATATCGGGAATGAAATCCATGGCTTCCATAGCAGTGAGGTTACTACATTCCTGAGAGGTGAATCTGGCGTCCAGCGCTTGTTGCAGAGGGGGCGTGCAGCATAGCCTGATGTGGTGGATGACCTCGTGCGGCGGTAGTCTGCACAATTCGATCCAACATTCCATCGACCTTCTCCAGGATCTGAACGCGGCGGGCTTCAGCTCGATTTCACACTTCTCCAGGGCTGCAGACGAAGGGACACAAGGTGCAGGGGTAGCATGTGTCGTAATCCGGTCACGGAGGGAGTTGATCATTTGTTGCTGTGCCGCCATGGCCTGCCTGGCTTCTTGCAGGGCACGAATGAGCCCACGGGGGACGACAGGGCGTGCGGCCCTTGGGGTGGACTGCGCTGAGCGACGCTGGAAGGGCATGGTGATGGTCACGTTGGTCCTTAAGAGTCACTGCGCCATATTGGATGTCAAGGTGGGATAAGAGATACACGGTGGTAGAGGCGTGTGGTTTATTACATCCTCAATTACATACTGACGCCAGTTGCCGTCTCCAACCGACACGCTTACTTGGCGCCTGCTCACCATGGGAAAACGTATCTTAACAATGCAGGTACTCCATCAGGTGATAATAACTGTAATGAAATTGAGAATAGTTAAAAATTGAATGAAACAAAACTATATTGATTATAATCACAGTAAATGAAAAAAGGAAGATACCAGCAATAACAATATTCGTAACATTACAATAATAATGACAGATTCTACAGATGATATCTTGCAAAAACAGAGATTAATAAGTCATTTAGGGAACAAACTCCTCATTTTCCCATCTTCCCCACAATTTAGATCTGCTTCTTGCCTCAATACTTAGGATGCTTTGTATGAGAGAATCGCTGCTGTTTCGCAGTTGGGTGATCAGAATGGACATTGTTCGCCTTACAACGATTTTTAAATTGTCCAAGTAGTTTTCTGTGAACATCTGTGTGATGGAGTGGTAGAGAGGAGTGTTTGTGGGGCATCTCAAAAGTTCGTTGTGAACAACAATGATACGTCTCATGGTCTCTCGCGTAGTTCGTCTACAGGGAGCACCCATAGATACTGTAACAATACGAGAATACGCGCGGAAGAGCAGCAGTTTCAAGTCTCGGTGACAGAAGGTAAACCTCCTTGCAATCATGTTGCCAGTTGCACATAGTTTACGACACCTCTGTTCTATGTCTGCCATATCGTTTAGGTCGTCCGTGATAATGTGACCCAAATATGGAAATTCGTGCACGAATTCCAGCCGATGATTTCTGAGGAAAATTTGTGGTTCTGCAATGGTTCAGTTTGACATTCAAGGCATCTGTGTACATATTAAACATGCATGGGGAGAGAATGCCCCCTTGCCGAAGCCCATTTAGGTGTACAATAATGACACGTAATTGCTGTGTGGAGAACCAGCAATATAAAATGCCAATTAAGTATAGAGGTGTGACTCTTTTATGCAGCTTCAGGTAGTTTACCCTGCCAAATGCTTTCCTCACATCCACAAAACATAGGAAAATAGGAGAAGCTGATGATATGTAATAGTTCAGGAATTCGCTCAGTATGTAAATATAGGTGTCGGTTGAGTAGTTTGCTTAAAATCCGAACTGGTTGTCAGTGGTGTGTGTGGAGAGGGAAGAAGTCTCACTAGAAGAACCGACTCAAGTATCTTCGACACGATTGTTGTGATTGCAGTTGGCTGGTAATTGCCAGGGTCAGCTGCATCCTTTAGCTTGTTTTTTATTAATGTTTTAAAGGCACTGGTAGAGGAAAAAAATAAATATATATATTTAAATAGTGGTGTTAATAACCCTAGCTCTTGCCAGTTAGAGACAGGTGCAACCACTGGATTCCTCAGAGATGCTGAGATAAAAAAAACAAATAGAAAACACGTTGTGTGCATAATCGGGGTCATTGATGCATTCAAAAGACATGAGGTAATCATGGGAAAAGTTACCGAGTTACATTGTATGCATGTAACCGTACGTCGGTTAGTGGGCGTACATTCGTACATACGAGTCACAGAAAAAGACATATAATTCCTAGTATGTGATTTAACAGGGGAATTAGATGACAAACTGTCATAGTGGACACAAGTGATTTTGGCGTAGAAGAGGTGTTCGAGGTCTGTCAGAAAAGGTAAAAGTGAAGTGACATAAAGTTCAGTTCTAGAGAAAGGGGAGTGCGATGTGACACATTTTTTACGAACTTTAATGTTTAATTGTCTGATAATTATGGTCTCTTTATTTCAGATGGATTCGAAGTCACCATATAGAAAAATGGGATTTCTCTAGATTTGTTTTGACATTTGATAAACTATGAATTCTTGGACAGAAAGAGATAGGAAGGGGTACTTACTTAAATGTGATTTGGGGAAGAATGTGATAGTTTAATGTTTTTTTTTTTTTTTTTTATTTTTTTTACATTTCCTTACCTCGTTTATTTATTTTCATTTTCATGTTAGCTATTTTTTGGGAAATAAAAAGTATTTTTTATTTTTGTAATAGTGGGAGTTTGAATTAGCCCAGAGTTTGATATTTGATTTTCAGCTAGCTTCAGGGGTGGCACTCAACATGGAAGGTAGGTCACATTACCAAGTTAGGAGTTCGCTCCAATTATTTAGTTCACTTGATTGTATCAAGTGAACTAAGAGTAGGAAGTCTGAAGAATTGGTGAATTATGCACCCATTGAATAGGGCCAGCTAGCAAAATGTAAATGATCAGGTGGCTGAATTTGAAAGCTTCTGCGGGAAGACCATTGCAACCGGGGGGCGATTTTATTATTAGATAGGTTGTTTATGGCATCGCTGATGTATCTGGCGTAATCGATCTGCGAAATGAAATTAAATGTTATCTGGAGGGAGGTTATCTACACTCCTTCGGGTGTCTTTATCGTTTAAGCAATTCAAGATATTGCTGAAGTGATCGCCCCACATACTTGCGATAGCCTTGTCACCGAATGCTTCTCCTACTCTCTGCGATAGCTTTTTAATTTTGGGGTTTAGGGATTGAATGTCTTTCCAAAGACAAGGATAATCACCGATTCTAAATTTTTAGACATGCCTCAGCTCATACTTTGCATCTCATTTAATCTGAAGTTACTTAAGAGCACGTTTGAACTGCGCCCTCTCGCCTGTCTCAATAGCAATGCAAGGTGTCCTTCGCTCGGGCTACCATTTTGCATCCACAGCAAAAACATTTCTCGTGAATATGAATGCAGATCTTTAACCAAGTCATTCCAGCTGGGTATATTACAAGAATTACTACTATCCTCATAACTTAATTTCTGAAACCTTTTGTTGTATTTTCTAATTTTTCGATTATCAAGTGAGTTACAAACAGAAAGATTATGGTTGAGCCATTGCACTCTGTCTTATTCCATTCGTTACATTTCGTTTTTTAGCTTTTTTTTTTTTTTTTTTTTTATTTTTTTTTTTTTTTTGCTGCTCATTGTTGAGGCATAGACTTGCTAATAAAATGTCAGATTTACGCCCCATAGTTCGTATCTTCAGCCGTTTTCAAGAAGAAGAAAACTCATGACGTAACAATGTCAACATTCTCATAGCTCCTCTGTAACACATCTGATACTGCCTCAGAAATCAGCCTTTGACGATGATTGTGTATCGAAAGAAAGTGAAGGCTTAGGTAGCCCAAATCAGTCTTCATTCAGAACTTGTCGTCGTATAGCTTAGATATAAAGCTGATACTATTAGCTTAGCTGTCAAGACGTAGGAGAACTGTACTTACTAAGTTTCACGATGGAACCTCCTGTTTCAAGATCCAGGCTCGAAATCAATTTCATCCGTCTTCTTGAAGAAGCACAACAAATGGCAAATGAAAATAAGCCTAAAGACTGGACGTTTGAAAAGGTTAGTAGACTGCAGTAGAATACCTATACTATACCTAGTAGTACTAGGTACTACTATACCTATAGGTAGTATTAGGTACCTAGTAGTTAGGTAGCCTAGTACCTAGGCTAGGTAGGCACAGAATGGGTATTGGTACAGCAGCCGTACTAGGGTAGCTAGGTGAACACCACTGAGTGGACTACCTGGGTCAGTCTTGCCCGCTCGTTGACCCACCTTCCAGAAAAAGTTATTTAACACGTCCTGACACCAGAGATGGACACCAGTCACGAGTCATCAGTCATGGAAACAACACCTACCAAGCCTAGGTAGAGACCTCTACTTTCTTCTCAAAATAAGAGCTTTCTCCCAATGTACAAAATAATTTCATAATTTAAGTTTAAACATATGTTAATGAACGTCTATCCATGCACAGTGCAAACTTACCTCCATGATGCTTTCGAATTTTTTACTTAAAACCCCTTACATGTAGAAGATTGATGCCATCTTGATGTTTACGGAGTCACTTGTGTTACCTAATTAACTTTTCATTTCATGTGCTAGGCTAAATTCGCATACCACTCATACCCATAGACACTGGGACAATTTCTTCACAACGATCTTAAATGGTGCATTGGATAATTTTGAAATAAAAAGTTAAATGTTAGTGTAAGGTTATGAATTAGCTACATAAATTTATTACTATAATTCATGATAATTAATTTGAAATATTAGTTGTTGAAGTAACTAGGTTGTCTTGACTCAAATATCAACGGTTTTTGCTGTGAACAGTAGCTAGCTATGGTGTTGCTCGCGCTCTCCTATTTTTTATCAGTGTTGCCAATTGGTATGCGTTTACCCTCCAAACTGGGAATAAGACTTTCACAAAACCGTGGAAATTATTGAAGTTAGTTTATCTATTTGTAGTATATTTACATATTAGAGCAATTTTATTGGTATTTCTACAGAAGCAGTCCGCACGGACTGCAAGGAACGTAACTGCGGCTACGACATCCACTAGGGATTGGGGCGTCCAATGTATTTCACCGTGTTTAGTACTGGCCCCTGGGGGGTTAATTACAGTCGGCAGAATAAATATTACTTAAAATTCTTGTTCAGTAGGTAAAACTGCATAGAAAAACCGCAACTGCCATAGTCTAGGCCACTGCGGATAAGTACCCCTAGATCTACCATTTTATCATTATTGCATTACTATGATAACTAGAATTCATGGAAACAGTTTGTAAATGCATCGGCGTATGTGTGAAGCTCCACTAAATTGGCAACAATGAAATTTTGCCATTCCTAGCATGCAAACATAAAAGGTTATATACATTTATTTCAGGCATAGGTAAAATTATTAAAGATAAAAAAGTCAAAATAGTAATATAGACTTGAAGAAATGAAAAGTGCTATAAAAAAATACTAAAATTTTGTCATAAACATTCACTGATCTGTCGTCTGCTCGCTGGTGCTTTTAGCAGCCATATGTACATACAGGGTGTCCATAAAGTCCAATACTATTACAAGTATTTATTGCTCAGAAACCATATAACATAGAGTAATGCAGTTTTTGTAGAATGTTCTACTTTCAAGTTTACATTCAGAGCACTTCATTCTACAAAAAACTGCATTACTCTGTTATACGGTTTGAGCAATAAATGTAATGGTATACTGAGCGTTTTTGGACACCATGTACATTAAGACAAAAATTGTTTCTGCCATGGCTTCGCTGTCAGCACTCAATGTATTTTAAGTGTAATTTGGGGTGAATTAATAACAAAATGTGTATAATTACAATCAAATAAGCACTGTGGAGTGTCATTTGTGATGGCAGTCAGAATAAAACTACCGATTACAAGGTAAAAATGAATTTTAGTTCAAACCATGTCCCCAAGAATAAGAGTCTCATACTTCACTAATATAGGAACAAAATGTTGTTTTATTGTGCTGATTACAACTGCAATATTGAGTAAAAGCAATAGTAAATGTTACATATATATTCTAATATCATTCAAATGAGCACTGGGAAGGACATGGTATCGATGCCAGAGACAAAAGGGACCGGATGCGATAGACGCCATATTGGATTTAAAAACTGCCCTGAAAACATATTTTACGAAGACCTCCCATACTTATTTTAGTTCATATGGCGCTTTCATGTATCACATTATGTTGACAAAACTTCAATCTTTTGAATGGTATGCTTAAAGATGTAATAGTACTATTGTTTCACCAAATAAATATCTAGTGAATAAGGGTGATCTGCCTGAGTAAGGTGGACTCAAGGCAGTTGTTTACCCTATACTGATTGCGATAGGTAGGTAGATATTGGTACGGCTGTGAATTGCTCATGTGTCATTTAGCTAGGTTAGCATACTGACCTTTCCTAACCTAGTACAATGTGTTACCTGACTGGGGTGAGTAGCCCCCTTAAAGAAAAACAAACATAGAGGAGTACTAACATATAGGGTGATGCATCGCTGTGTGGGCACTTGCACGGACTAATGAGCCTTTTTTTCACTCGATATTTAATCGGTGAAACAAAAATACAATTCAATATTTAAGTACCATTCAAAAGACTGAAGTTTCGTCAACAAAATGAGATATAGGAAGCTGCCATACAAACTAAAAAAAGCATGTGAGGTCTTTATAAAATATGTTTTCAAGGCAGTTTTTTAATCCAATATGGCGTGGTATTGTCTTGTGGACAACCTGGCGGACATGTCCTTCCCAGCCTTCCCAGCACTCATTTGAATAATTATTTGTGTATCTATGAAACGATTATTGCTTTTACTCAATATTGCAGTTGTAATCAGCACAATAAAGCAACATTTTGTTGCCTATATTAGTGAAAGTATGAGACGCCTTATTCCCGTGATCATGTTTTGACCTGAAATGCATTTGTACCTTGTCATCTGTGATTCTATCCTTACTGCCATCACAAATGAAACTCCACAGTGCTTATTTGATTCTTAATTCACTCCAAATTCAACTTAAAATACGTGAGTATGTTCACGGCGGGAATCAGTTTGCATGTCTAGTAGTCACAATCCACGAGTTGAGCAGACAACCGGTTTGTGAATTCTTTATGACAAAAAAAAAAATGGTCTTTTTTGCTAGCACTTTTCATTTATTTAAGTCTATATTATTATTTTGACTTGAAAAAAATTATTATAATTGTATGGCTGAGATATTTTGTTTATAATTTTTGATAATTGTACGGCTGAAACAAATGCAATCTTAAATGCATGCTAGGGATGCCAGTCATCGTTGCCAACACCGATACCTATACAAACTGTTTCCATGAATTCTAGATGTCATAATAATGCAATAATGATAAAACTGCTCTAATATTTATGTATATATATATATATTACAAATAGATATGCTAAATTCAGTTATTTCCCCAGTTTTTTGTAAGTCTTGTCCCAAGTTTGGAGGGTAAACACAAAAAACAATTGGCAACACCGTAGCTATATCACAGCAAAACAGATGAAATTTATGTCAGGAATCTGGTTACTTTAAGAACAACGTGTATTTTCAAATGAATTATCACGAATACGTAATAAATATATGCAATTCATAACCTTATTCTGGTCTTTAACTAATTATTTAAATGTTATCTACCGCACTCTTCTTCTTCTTCCCGAACAAATGACATGTTTTCTTAGCCGGAGCCGATACACCTCATCGTTTAAGATTGTTTTGAATAAAGTGTCCCAGCGTCTATGGGTACAAGTGGTGTGTGGATTTAGCACAGGAAATGAAAAGTTTATGGACACAAGTGACTGCGCAAACACCGAGATGGCGTCAATCTTCTACACGTAAGGTGTTAAAAGTAAATTTCATACAATGAACTTACCTGTCAGATATATACATAGCTAAGACTCCGTCGTCCCCGACAGAAATTCAAATTTCGCGCCACTCGCTACCGGTAGGTCAGGTGATCTACCTGCCTGCCCTGGGCGGCAGGACTAGGAACCATTCCCGTTTTCTATCATATTTTCTCTGTCGCCGGTGGTATCAACATTGTTGTTACTACCTCCTGACTGGAATTCGCTTTTCAAGACTTTATTGATCATCTTTATTGGATTTCTTGGTGACGTACTGGATCGTTGTTTTGGCATTCGCTACTGTGGACTGGATTTGGACTTGCTTTTGATTTTTCTAATAGAATGTCTGATTCAAGTGTTAGTGTGAGAGTGTGTGTGAATGTAGGCTGCAAGGTGAGGATACCGAATGCTTCGGTTTGATCTCACACTGTATGTCGTAATGTAGGGGGTTTGACTGTTCTTTGGCTAACACCTGTATTGAGTGTGAAAAGTTGGATGCTAATGAATGGAAGACTCTAACTTCTTACTTGAAGAAGTTAGAGAGGGATAGGATTAGACGGGCTGCACAAAAGAGTGTGAGTACAAGGCCTATTGAGCCTTTTTCTGAGTCTAACTCTCCTTTTATTAATGAATATGATTCTCCCTATATGTATCTGAATCCTCACAGGCTTTGCATTCGGATTCGGCTTCTGAAATCGCCAATCTGAAGGCTACTCTTCGTAAAATGAAGACAAAGATGGCGGCCCCATGCAAGGTAAGGCTAGTGATTGTGAATTACAAAGTGAAGTGAGTGTTCCCAGTGTTGTGGAGGGGGCTCTGACCGTCCCTGCGATGCTCCCAGGCCTAGACCTCTTCCAAACTCACATACCCAGAGGAGTAGGAAAGTCGAAAGTCGTACGGAGGTTGTGGGGAATCCCCAACGGTCGGCGTCCCTTCAGCAGGTTCTGTTTCGTTACAGTCTGCTCAGGACCGCTCAAGATAGAAGCGTCCTACGAGATTGTTTCTCGTCGTCCGGTTCTCCTTCACCTAAACGAGGGTGAAGGACTCGGATCTTTCTAGGCCACTGAAAAGGCATTGGAAAGAGCGCGCGTTCGACTCGAGCCCGGAGTGCTTCTCGGAGGAAGCTCCTTCTTCTATCAAGAAGGCTAAGCTGGTTTCGACGCCTCCTAGAGATGTATTTGATGATCGCACTCCTTCGAGTTCTCCTGCTTCTTCTATTGAAGAGGACGCTGGGGTGGCTTCCAAGAGGATTTTGCTTGCAGTTCAAGAGCAGATTGCTCTTTGGTTGGAGTTCTTTCAAGGGATCACTCGCAAGAAGGACGCTAGACTTCCTATTAAGAAGTCTACGTCTTCTTTCTCCTCCAGCCAGACGTGAGAAGCGTCCGCCAGACATAGGACGTCTTCCAGGCAAGAGGAGTCGTACAAACGTCAGGATCTTTCCCGAGCGAGTGCTCGAGATCAGGATACGCTCAGGCCTGAAGCGCCAGCCAGGCGCGAGGCGCCAGTTAGGCGTGAGGATTCAGCCAAGCGCGAGGCGCCAGCCAAGCGCGAGACGTCAGCCAGGCGTGAGATGCCAGCCAGGCTACACGCTCCAGCCAAGCGTGAAGCAGCCAAGCGCGATCGCGCCAGACAGCGCGAAGGCGCCAGACAAGCGAGCGCCAGACAAGCGCGAGGCGCCAGACAAGCGCGAGGAGTGCCAGCCAAGCGCGAGGAGCTGTTCAGGCACGAGAAGTCAAGCAGACGCGAGACTTCTTTTAGACGTGAGAGACAGTCGGTTCACTCTATGAGGTCCCCTCCTAGTAGGAGTTTGTCACCAGTAGAGAGAGAACGGGATGATGATCCTCTCGTTTTTCAGGCCGATTCTCCACAAGGTAGAGAAGGAGATTCGGAAGAAGAGGGTGACGGGAGAGAAGGAGTCTCGAACTATAAGTTCTACTGACCTTCTTTTACGAGAATACGGAGATTCTTTAACTCCTGCCGCTCCTCCTTCGCCTCGATCACTGTTTTCGAGTGCTACTGTGCCTAAGTCTTTCGTCGGTCTTGAAGATGAGACTACGATCTCTATGAAGAGAGCGCTTCAGTCCTTAGACAAATGGATGTTGTCTAAGAAGGATTTGGGCAGGACCTTCTGTATGCCTCCAGCCATACTTTCTGGCAAGAGAGGTTTCTGGTACCGAACTGGGGAGAACATGGGCCTTTCTCTTCCAGCGGCAGCCGAAGCGGACTTTTCAACCTTGGTTGACTCGTCAAGGAGACACGCTTTGAATGGAGCTCGCGTGTCTTGGGCTATTTCGGAGACGGATCATCTCCTCAAGGGACTCTTCCATATTTTGGAAGTGTTTAATTTCCTAGACTGGTCCCTTGGGGTGATGTCTAAGAAAGCTCATGACTCGGATGGTCTTGACCCCGAAGTCATTCTCAGTATTCTTGCTTGTATTGACAAGGCGGTACAAGACGGATCGGGAGAAATCTCCTCTCTTTTCGGAGCAGTACTCCTTAAGAAGAGGATATTTTTAGTTCATTCCTAACCAAGGCGGTTTCTCCCTCACAGAGAGCAGCCCTGGTTTTCGCTCCCATGTCTGACTTCCTGTTTCCTTCTCAGTTAGTGAAGGACATTTCTCGATCACTGACTGAGAAGGCGACTCAGGATCTTCTCCTGCAAACTGCAAGGAAGAAGAGACCTCTTGTTTCGTTGACAAGAAAGGACCGACTTCTACGGTTCAGCCCTTTCGAGGAGGGCCTCTCTCCAGAGCTACCTCTAAGAGAAGAGGTCTTGAGAGGAGAGGTAAGGCTCCTTCCCGTCCCTTTAAGAAAGGGAAGTGAGAACAGACAGCCTCCAAAACACCAGTGGGGGCCAGGCTTCTCGAATTTGCAGACGCCTGGTCACTATAAACTCAGACGCCCCTTCCATGTCCATAATCAGGAAGGGATATCTTATCCCCTTCCAAGACAGTCCTCCACTAACGACCATTCCGCGGGAACTGTCAGCCAGATACAGGGACCCTGTACTGAGGATACTCTTCGTCTGAGGGTGAATCAAATGTGGGACAAAAGAGCTATAGAACTGGTTCTAGAGCAAAACTCTCGGGTTTTACAATCGGCTTTTCCTGGTTGCGAAAGCCTCGGGGGGCTGGAGACCAGTTCTAGATGTCAGCGCTCTGAACAAGTTCGTTCGAAAGGAGAAGTTCTCTATGGAGACTTCGCCTCAGTCCTTGCGGCGTTACGTCAAGGAGATTGGATGGTGTCGCTGGATCTCCAGGACGCCTATTTTCATGTCCCGATTCACCCTTCGTCGAAGAAGTACCTCCGTTTCATGACGGGGGGAAGGATCTTTCAGTTCAGGGCCTTGTGTTTCGGCCTATCCACAGCGCCTCAGGTCTTCACAAGCCTGATGAAGAATGTGGCGAGGTTTCTTCACCTCAAAGGCGTCAACATCTCTCTATATTTGGACGATTGGCTCATCAGGGCCAGAACAGAGAGACAGTGTTTGGAGGACCTTTCTTTGACCCTAGACCTGATAAAGGCGTTGGGACTACTCGTGAACCTCGAGAAGTCACAGCTGATTCCCAGACAGAACTTGGTCTATCTGGGGATTCAGATGGATTCTCGGGGTTTTCGAGTATTTCCTTCGCAAGAGAGAATCGTGAGAGGCTTGGAAAACAGTCTCTCTCTTCTTAGGGAAGAACGAACTTCGGCGAGGGTAATGTTAAGCCTACTAGGCACCCTTTCCTC
Organism: Macrobrachium nipponense; assembly: GCF_015104395.2. Taxonomy (NCBI): domain Eukaryota; kingdom Metazoa; phylum Arthropoda; class Malacostraca; order Decapoda; family Palaemonidae; genus Macrobrachium; species Macrobrachium nipponense. Next base: position 45,587,194 of record NC_061108.1, read on the forward strand.
GCTCGAACAGTTCTTTCCTCTAGAAGACTACATCTTCGCCCTCTTCAGTTTTTCCTAAGGATACGTGGAACTGGAAGACGACTTCTCTCCGACGGTTTTCTCCTTCCAAGGGAGGGATGAAACCAACCACCTGCAATGGTGGTTGTCTCTAAAAGAGAACCAAGGGAATTTCTCTGGAAGTTCCGAACCCAAACCGAGTTGTATTCCGACGCAATCGGAGAAGGGTTGGGGAGCAAAACACTAGGGACCGAGAGAAGTGTCAGGCACTGGAAGGCAGCACAGTGTCCTGGCACATAAATTGCAAAGAACTTCTAGCAGTTCACTTAGCGCTAAAGTTCTTCGAACCCTTTGTGACGAACAGTGTGGTCCAAGTGAATGTGGACAACACTACAGCCCTGTCCTACATTCGGAAGCAGGGAGGAACACACTCAGTGTCGCTTTACGAGATAGCAAGAGATCTGCTAATTTGGGCCTCACAAAGAAACATCGCCCTCCTAACAAGATTTGTTCAGGGGACGAGAAACATCAGGGCGGACAGACTGAGCAGGAGAAGCCAGGTCCTTCACACAGAATGGACTCTTCATTCAGAGGTGTGTCAGAGTCTTTGGGATCTTTGGGGCACTCCTCACGTAGATCTGTTCGCCACATTCCTTTCCAAAAGGCTGGAGTCTTTTGTTCAGTGGTGGAAGACCCAAGAGCTCTCGTGGTCGACGCCTTCCTGCTGGACTGGTCTCATGTGGACGTGTACGCTTTCCCCCCCTTTCAAAATCCTGGGACAAGTGTTGAGAAAGTTCGTAGCGTCCAACGGGACAAGGATGACCCTGATAGCCCCGTTTTGGCCAGCACAAGATTGGTTTGCAGAGGTGCTGGAGTGGACAGTAGACTTCCAAGATCCCTTCCAAAAAGGATGGATCTTCTCAGACAGCCACACTTCGAGAGGTTTCATCAAAACCTCCCCGCTCTCGCTCTGACTGCCTTTCGACTATCGAAAGACTTGTCAGAGCGAGGGGGTTTTCTCGCGAAGCTGCAAGCGTTATCGCTAGAGCCCGCAGAGCTTCCACTAGACGAGTCTATCAGTCGAAGTGGAGGTATTCAGAAGGTGGTGCAAGTCTAAGAAGTTGTCCTCCTCCAGTACCTCTATAACCGAAATCGCCGATTTCCTGTTGTTCTTGAGAGAGGTCTCTCATTTGTCTGTATCGACAATCAAAGGATACAGGAGCATGCTGTCGGCAGTATTTAGAAACAGAGGCCTAGACATTGCTGACAATAAAGATCTGCACGACTTGATTAGATCGTTTGAAACGACAAAATCGAAGGAACTAACTCCACCCGCTGGAACCTGGACGTAGTTCTCAAGTTCCTTTCGTCGGACAGATTTGAGCCTCCCCACGTAGCTTCGTTCAGGGATATAACAAGAAAATGCTTGTTTGCTCCTATCTTTGGCGACAGCCAAAAGAGTTGGCGAACTCCATGCCCTGAAGATGAATTCGGCTTTAACAAGACCTCGGCCTTTTGCTCGTTTAGAACTGTTTTCTAGCGAAGAATGAAAAATCCATCGAATCCCTGGCCAAGAGATTCGAGATCAAAGGCTTTTAACGAGTCTAGTAGAGAGAAACAGAGAGGTCTCTTTGCCCGGTAAATAGCCTTGAAGTTCTTCTTACAAAGAAAGAAACAAATGAGGCTCTAGACAAAGTCTTTGGTGTTCGATTAAGGACCCCACAAGAATCATGTCTAAGAACGCATTAGCTTTCTTCATTAGGAGCGTCATTACGGATGCTCACAAGTTCTGTCCTGACGACTCTTTTCCGCTTTTAAGAGTAAAAGCCCATGAAGTTAGAGCAGTGGCGACGTCTCTCTCTTTTCAGAAGAATGTCATTAAAGAAAATCATTGACACGACATATTGGAGGTGCAATTCAGTTTTGCATCTCACTATCTTAAAGACGTTCGCGTGACCTACGAGAAATGTTTTTCTCTGGGACCATTTGTATCGGCGGATACAATACTGGGTAGCGGGAGCAAACACCAATCCTTAAATTTGTACATACCTTCTACTAGATATGTTCTAGATTCCTGCTGACAAAGAGGGCTTGGTGCTGCACTGGCGGCCAGTCACTGTTGTTCAGTAAGGAACTCTTGTGATATCTTTTAGGGGAGTATTTAAAATTTTTTTTGAGAATTTTTGTATAAATGAGTTTTTCGTTTCGAGTTATGGGTTGTTTGTTATGAGTTCGGGGATAACTCAGAGCAATTCTATATACTAACATGGTGGTTAGGATCAGTGGTCGGATTGGTTTATGCTCCTTCACAAGGTGTGTTTGTCATAGAAGTGGTCCAGTACCATTGACAAAGTCCTTTTAGGCTCTGCCGAGTAAGCGGTTCTTATACCCATCGACAGACCCACAAGAACTCTAGCCATAGATCTAATATCTCGCTAAAGTCTTGAGGGTGATGCAGACTACGGGCTACAGCCACGAAGTCTACCACCTATCAGGTAGGAACCAAGGTTTTTTTTTCTTTTATACCTACAACATATGTTTGTTTTACTGTCTATTCCATATTAGCTGTCTCTGACCCTCCACCAAAGGGTGCCAATCAGCTATGTATATATCTGACAGGTAAGTTCATTGTATGAAAATGATATTGTTATAATACAATAAAGTTTCATACATACTTACCTGGCAGATATATAACGATTAATGGGCCCACCAGCCACCCCCCGCAGGAGACAGGTGGAAGAGAGAAAATATGTAGAAAAACGGGAATGGTTCCTAGTCCTGCCCGCCCAGGGCAGGCAGGTAGATCACCTGACCTACCGGTAGCGAGTGGCACAAAATTTGAATTTCTGTCGGGGACGACGGAGTCTTAGCTATGTATATATCTGCCAGGTAAGTATGTATGAAACTTTATTGTATTATAACAATATCATATTTCGAAAGCGTCATAGAGTTAAGTTTGCACCGCGCATGGCTAGACTTTCATTAACTTCAGTTTAACCAGAATTATGGCATTAATTTGTGACTTGAAAGAAAACACTTCTTTCGAGAGGAAAGTAGAGGTCTCGGTCTGTTGTTTCCACGCTGGTTGGGTTACGACTGGCGTCTAATTCGGGATACGGGAAGTGCTAAAGTTATTTTTTGGGAACGTATCCGCGCAATGGTAGTGTCCGCCTGTCCGCACAGCGATGCATTACCCTAGGTTAGCATACTAACCTAACCTATGTGACCTACGGATATACAATTTCTGGAAGTTTGACTCTTCATAGACATCTGTTGCATTTTTCAGCTTGTTGAAACCTGTAAACTTCTGTTTTTTGACAAAAACTGATGTAATATTACACAGTTCATGATGCAATAAACAAGGGTTCGTGCATGCGCAATTCACAGCCGTACCAATATCTATCGAGATCAGGATACAGCTGCCGTACCAATATCCAGTTCATACCTGTTAAGAGGATCTAGGTACCTGACCTGTTGTACTAATTATCTATCGTCTAATTTGTAGACCTAGGGTAAAATACCGAATGGCCAGCCTGTACCTTAGCGCGACTACCTTCCTGAAAAAGTACTTTAACACATCCTGTAACCCAGGATTGACATCAGTCAAGAGCCAGCATCCGTTGAAGCAACTCCTCGAGACCTCTACTTTCCTCTCGAGGTAAGTTTTTTCTCCCAAGTCACAAATTAAAGCCATTGGTAATTTCTGAGATCTGGAAGGTGGTCGCGCTATGGTAGAGACCAGCCATTCGGTATTTTACCCTAAAGTTAACTTTTAGCCAAGAATTTCTACCATTTTTACTGACTAGAAAGCAAAATAACTGTAATTGTTTAATGTTGGGCAGGCAGCCACCTGTACGGTAGCGCGGTCACCTGTACAGTAGCGCGGCCACTTTCCCAAAAAATAACTTTAGCACTGCCAGTAAGCAAAGTTAAAGGTCATTCACATGCCAACCTCCATGGAAGCAACACCTCAAGACCTCTACTTTCCTCATAAGTAGGTGTTTCATACATTCAACTTACCTGTCAGATATATACATAGCTATAGACTATCCGTCGTTTCCGACAGAATTTCAAATTTTTCGCCGGCACTCGCTACCAGGTAGGTCAGGTGATCTACCGCCCTGCTCTGGGTGGCAGGACTAGGAACTATTCCCTTTTTGTTTTCTAATCAGATTCTCTCTGTCGCCGGCGGTATCAACATTGTTGTTACTTCCTCCTGACTAGAATTCGTTTTTCGCAAAGCTTTTGATCATCTCTCGCTGATATTTGGTGACGTACTTGGATCGTTGTTTGGCATTCGCTATCGTGGACTGTTTTTTGGACTTGGTTTTTGGAATTCGTGAATATGTCTGACTCTAGTGTTAGTTTCAGAGTGTGTGTGAATGAGGGCTGTAAGGTGAGGATTCCGAAAGCTTCGGTAGATCCTCACACTACTTGTAGTGGGTGTAGAATGGCTGAATGCTCGATTGAGAATACGTGTGACGAGTGTGAGAAATTGAGTGCACAAGAGTGGAAGATCTAACTTCTTACTTGAAGAAGTTAGAGAAAGATAGAGAGAGGAAGGCGGCTTATAAAACCCGCAGAATGTCTGCTTCTCATGATTTTACTATCTAGTTCTGTAGCTTCTTCCTCTGATAATCATGCCCATTCTGTTTCAGCCCGTTCACAAATTGCTAATCCCTCTAGTTTCTGCTTCGGAATAGCAGAACTTAGAGCTTCCCTTCAGAAAATGCAGGAAAAGGTCGCAGCATTGGAAGGTAAGGAAGTGAATGTGGTTTCGCTAGTGATATTAGTGTCCCCAGTGTAGTGGAGGGGGCCGTCTGGTCGTCTCTGCGACGCTCCCAGGCCTAGACCTCTTCCAAGCTCCCTGGCCCGGAGGAGAAGGAATGTCGAAAGCCGTACGGGGGTTGTTGAGAATCCCCAACGATCAGTGCGTCCCTTCGGCAGAATCGAGCATATCAAATAATGCCAAGGACCGCTATAGGAAAAGCGTCCTTCGAGAGTGCTTTTTTCTTCGTCTAGTTCGCCTTCTCCGAGAAGAGGATGGAAGGAGTCGAAACTTTCCCGTCCGCTGAAGAGGAGTATGAAAGAGCATGAACTCAATTCGAGTCCCGAACGCTTCTCTGAAGAAGGAGCGCCTTCGGTAATAAAGAAGGCGAGAATACATTCAGACTCTGTCTGGAAGGGATCCTAGAGCGCCTTCCAGATCTCCCTCTCCTGGTTCGAAAGACTCCTCAACCAGGAGAATATTAATGAATATGCAAGAGCAATTAGCCCTCGTTAGTAGGAAAACTCTTATAAGGAGCCTACTCGTAAGAAGGATGATAGGCTTCCTATTAAAAGATCTAAATACCGATCTCCTGTCGGGCGCGACGCACCCTTCAGGGGAGTTGTCGCACAAGCGGCCATCTCTGGGGGGAGCAATGCGTTAGACAGGAGAGAAGTAAAAAGAAAGGAAGTTACTCCTGTCAAGAGTAGGGCGCCAACCAGAAGCCAGGCTCCGAGTAGGCGCAACGAGCCAGTACAACATTCAAGATCTTCAATCAAGCGCCAAGAGTTAGCTGAAGAGAGATCCTGTTAGGAGTAGAGCGCTTGTAATACGACGGAAAGCGCCTACCGGAATCAATACTCCTACTAAACATCAGACGCATTCTAAGGATCAGGAGTATTTGGAACGACGTGCTCCTACCAGGCGCCAGGAGTCGTCGGGCCTAGATACTCCTCCCAGCGCCAGGATATTCTGAACTGATACTCCTCCCAGGCGCCAAGGAGTATTCTGAACTGATATCCTCCCAGGCCGCCAGAGTATTCTGAAGCTTATATCCTCCCAGGAAGCGCCAGGAAGTACTCTGGACTTAATACTCCTCCCAGGCGCCAGGAGTATTCCGAAGCTTATACTCCTCCCAGGCGCCAGGAGTATTCTGAACTTAATAATCCTACCACGCCCGCCAGGAGTATTCTGAACAAGATGCGCCCTACTAGAAGCCCAAGGAGTATTCGAGGCGCTCTGCGCCTGCCAAGCGCCAGGAGTATTCCAAACACGTTACTCCTCCCAGGCGAGATACTCCTGCTGTACACCAGGCGCATTCCTCGTATGAAGAGCCTGACACTCGTAAGAGAGTAAGAGAAGATTCAGAAAAAAGAAGGGAGCCTTCTCCTTCCGAGCCTATCAACCCAGAAGATGCATCGGAGGACGAAATGAAGGAGGATCTTCTAATTATAAAGTTCTTTCGTCCCTTCTATTGGAGGAATATGGAGACTCTTTGACGCCAGCTGCCCCCCCTTCTCCACGCTCTCTGTTTTCGAGCACGAAAACACACAAGTCTTCCTCTTTCCTTAAAATGAAGCCTGCTATATCTATGAGGAGGGCTCTACAATCTCTTGACTCCTGGTTCAAGAAGAAGAAGGAGTTAGGAAGGACGGTCTTTGTATGCCTCCCGCTAAACTTACAGGGAGGAGAGGCATTTGGTACGAAACGGGAGAGAATATGGGATTGTCTCTGGCCGTTTCAGCTGAATCAGACTTCTCGAGTTTGGTGGATTCGTCGAGAAGCACGCCTTGAATGCAGCGAAGGTAACATGGGGCTTTCGGAAACGGACCACCTCCTCAAGGGACTTTTTCACACTTTAGAAGTTTTTAACTTCTTAGATTGGTCCCTTGGGGTTCTGGCCAAGAAATCTCAGGAAAAGGAACAACTCGACCCAGAAACCCTAAATAGCATCCTCGCCTGCATTGATAAGGCTGTTCAGGATGGATCGGCTGAGGTGCTCCCTCTTTGGTGCAGGAGTTTTAAAGAAGAGGGCGGTTCACAGTGCTTTCCTCACGAAGGCCGTCTCTCCTTCGCAGAGAGCCGCCTTATTGTTTGCGCCTCTCTCTGAACACCTTTTTCCCTCGCAGGTTGGTGAAGGATATCGCGCATTCTCTGACTGAAAAGGCCACCCAGGATCTCCTTAGACAATCCTCAAGGAAGAATAGGCCTGTGGCTAGTGAGGAAAAGAAAGTGGCTCGCCCAGCTCAGCAGCAGCCCTTTCGAGGAGGTCTTCCAACTAGATCGATCGCCAGAAGGAAGTCAACCGAAAAGAGGGGCAGGTCTTCCTTCCGTCCCTTTAAGAAAGGGAAGTGAGAATTCTGTCCTCCAGACACCGTAGGAGCCAGGTTACATTCTTTTGCGAAAGCCTGGGAAGACATAGGAGCGAATCCTTGGACGATGTCGATTATCAAGAAGGGGTATCGCATCCCATTCAAGGACATTCCTCCCTTGACAACATCACCGAGGGAATTGTCCGCCAGATACAGGGACCCTGTTCTGATGGATACTCTTCGTCAGATGGTGGAACAGATGTGGGACAAAAGAGCAATAGAGCTAGTGCTGGATTGCAACTCCCCGGGGTTTTACAATCGCTTGTTTCTTGTAGCAAAAAGCCTCGGGGGGATGGAGACCGGTACTGGACGTAAGTGCGCTGAACAAATTCGTCGAACAACAGAAGTTCAGCATGGAAACGTCTGCTTCAGTCCTTGCAGCACTGCGGCAAGGGGATTGGATGGCGTCCCTAGACCTTCAGGACGCATACTTCCACATCCCGATCCACCATTCGTCGAGAAGTACCTTCGATTATGTTCGAATAGGAAGAATCTATCAGTTCAGGGCCCTGTGTTTCGGCCTGTCCACGGCTCCTCAAGTCTTCACAGACGTGATGAAAAATGTAGCAAGACACTTACATTTGAAAGGGATAAACGTCTCCCTGTACCTGGACGACTGGCTCATCAGAGCCAGGTCTCAAAAGCAGTGTTTGGAGGACCTGTCAACAACACTGGAATTGACAAAATCATTGGGATTGGTCGTGAACCTCGAGAAGTCTCAGATGATCCCCAGCCAGAACGTGGTTTATCTGGGGATTCAGATGGATTCTCGGGGTTTTTCGAGTTTTTTCCATCTCAAGAGAGAATAAAGAAAGGCTGTGCCACAGTATCGAACTTTCTAGGGAAAGAGCGCACTTCAGCGAGGGAATGGCTGAGCCTTCTGGGAACCCTTTCCTCGCTCGAGCAGTTCTTTCTCCTAGGAAGATTACATCTTCGACCGCTTCAGTTCTTCCTAAGAAGAAATTGGAGTTGGAAGACAGGTCAGCTCTCGGACACGTTTCCAATCTCGGAAGAAATAAAACATCATTTGAAGTGGTGGTTGATTCCATTAAAGGAAAACAAAGGAGTGTCCCTGCAAGTACGGAACCCAAGCCTGACATTGTTTTCAGACGCCTCGGAGTCGGGCTGGGGGGCAACATTGGGATCCAAAGAAGTGTCAGGCACCTGGTCGGCAGAACAGGTGTCATGGCACATAAATTGCAAGGAAGCTCTTAGCAATTCACTGGCGCTAAAGAGCTGTTCGAACACATAGGTGTCAGAGGCAAAGTCGTACAGATAAATTCAGACAATACGACAGCTCTGGCTTATGTCAAGAAACAAGGAGGGACGCACTCTTTTGCCTCTGTACAAGCTGGCAAGAGATCTACTGATTTAAGGGCGAACCAAAGGAAGGTAGTTCTTCTAAACAAGGTTTGTCCAAGGGGAGAGGAATGTGAGAGCGGAACAGATTGAGCAGGAGTCCAGGTCCTTCCCACAGAATGGGACACTCCACTCAGAAGTCTGTCAGAGCCTTTGGCTCCTTTGGGGGAAGCCTCAAATAGATCTTTTCGCCACATTCCTCTCCAAGAGGATAGAACATTTTGTGCCCTGGTGGAAGATCCCCGGGCTTATGCAACAGACGCCTTTCTCCTGGACTGGTCAGGGATAGACGTTTTACGCTTTTCCCCCGTTCAAGATACTGGGGGGAAGTAGTCAGAAAATTCGTGGCATCCGAAGGAACCAAGATGACTCTGATTGCTCCGTATTGGCCAGCTCAAATTTGGTTCACAGAGGTGATGGAATGGACGGTGGACTTCCCCAGATCTCTTCCAAACAGAATAGATCTGCTCAAACAACACCCCACTTCGAGAGGTACCATCAAAATCTACCTGCTCTTGCTCTGACTGCCTTTCGACTATCGAAAGACTTGTCAGAGCGAGAGGGTTTTTCTCGCCCAGGCAGCGAACGCAATTGCTAGAGCCCGCAGATCATCTACTAGGCGAGTGTACCAATCGAAGTGGAAGTTTTCAGAAACTGGTGCAGGTCGAAGAAGCTGTCCTCTTCCAGTACCTCGTGTGACCGAAATTGCAGATTTCCCTTCTGTTTCTTAGACAAAAGTCGCATCTCTCGTACCGACTATTAAGGGGTACAGGAGTATGCTTTCAGCAGTCTTTAGAACAGGGGATTATACTATAACGAATGATAAGGATTTGCACGACCTCATTCGTTCCTTCGAAACATCAAAATCACTTGAACCTAAGGTTCCAAGCTGGAACTTAGATGTGGTTCTTAAATTCTATCATCAGAGGAATTCGAACCACTTCACTCTGCTTCGTTTTCGTAACATCACTAGAAAGTGTTTGTTTCTGATGTCTCTTGCAACGGCAAAAAGAGTCAGTGAGTTGCACGCCCTTGAATCAAGAGTTGGCTTCAAAGGAGACTCTGCAATTTGTTCATTTCAGTCCCTTTTTCTTGCCAAAAATGAAAACCCTTCGAATCCCTGGCCCAGGAGCTTCGAAGTGAAAGGACTTTCTAGTTTGGTGGGAGCAGAGAGGCAGAAAGATCCCTTTGCCCAGTTAGAGCTCTAAAATTTTATCTGGACAGGAAGAAGCAGTTGGGGGGTTCGCAAAAAGGTCTTTGGTGCTCAGTGAAAGACCCCAAGAGAGCAATGTCCAAGAACGCCTTAGCCTTCTTTGTTAGAAGTGTTATTACGAAGCTCATAAAAGAAATTGTCCCAGATGATTTTCTTTTAATCTTTTAAGAGTGAGAGCCCACGAAGTTAGGGCAATCGCAACCTCTGTGGCGTTCCAAAGAAATATGTCACTCAAGAACATTTTGGACGCAACTTATTGGAGATGCAACTCTGTGTTTGCTCCCATATTTATTTAAAAGACGTGCGAGTTACGTATGATAAATGTTTTTTCTTTAGGTCCGTTTGTGTCAGCACAGACGGTTCTGGGTAAAGGAGAAAGCACCAATCCTTAAATTTGTGTACGTAACCCTCTTGTCGGATGTTGTTCTGTGTTTTCGGTGTATGGGAGTGTCAGTTGTCGCACAAGCGGCCTTCACTTCGCTTCATTTGAAAATCGAGTGACATCTGACTATTAGAGGGGTACAAAAAATTTTTTATTTTTGTATGTATGAGTTTCGAGTTTGTGGTTGTTTGCTAAGAGTTTGGGGATAACTCTGAGCAATCTTAGAACTAACACGGGTTAGGATCGGGTGATCGGGATTGGTTGTGTCTCCTTAAAAATAAATGCGTGTTGTCATATAAGCGGATTGTGCTCCCATTGACAAACGCCAGTTAGGTTCTGTCGAGTAAGTGGAAAGAGACCCCATCGACAGATCCACAAGAACTCTTGGCCACAGATCACTATCTCGCTAAGGCTCTTGAGATGAAGCAGACTCCTGGGGCAGTGAGCCACGAAGTCTTCCATCTAAGAAGGTAGGAACTAAGGTTTATTTATACCTACAACATATGTTGTTTACCTGTCTAGTCAGTTAGTTAGCTGTCTCTTGCCCTCCACCAAAGGGTGTCAATCAGCTATGTCTAATATCCTGACAGGTAAGTTGAATGTATGAAAATGACATTGTTATGATACAATAAAGTTTCATACATACTTACCTGGCAGATATATACAATTGAAGACCCACCCAGCCTCCCCGCAGCGACAGGTGAAGAGAGAATCTGATTAGAAAACGGGAATAGTTCCTAGTCCTGCCACCCAGAGCAGGGCGGTAGATCACCTGACCTACCTGTAGCGAGTGCCGCGAAATTTGAAATTCTGTCGGGAACGACGGAGTCTATAGCTATGTATATATCTGCCAGGTAAGTATGTATGAAACTTTATTGTATCATAACAATGTCATTTTTCTCCAGAGTAAGAAATTAAGGCCATAATTTCCTATTAAACAGAAGTTAATGTAAGTCTAGCCATGTGCAGTGCTAACTTACCTCCATGACACTTTCAAAAATTTTTACATAAAACACTTCAGACAGAAGATTGACACCATCTCGATGTTTGTGGAGTCATTTGTGTAAACAAACTTCCCATTTACTGTACTAAATCCGCACACCACTTGTACCCATAGACGATGGGACACTTTCTTCACAACAATCTTAAATGAAGATGGTGTTTGTTTGCGACTAGGAAAACCTGGCGATTGTTCGGGGTGAAGAAGAAGAGTGCACTACATAACATTTAAATAATTAGTTAAACACCAGAACAAGGTTATGAATTGTATAATTGTTCCTACACGTTATACAAACCATCGGTCCTTAACTTAAGGAATTACTTTTAGCACCAGCTGGAACTCAGTCATAAGATTCTAATAACAATTTGGCAGTAACTGCTTGTCCGATAGTTGGGAGTCCCGCCCGACTGGACGTAAACATTCCACTTTGCTTTTGTGTTTGTTTTGTGTGTTTGTATACTATTGAATAATGCAAACCTACGAATCAGATAAGTCCTCTCGATTATACCCTGGAGTAAGGGGCAGGAAATGTGGAGCGTTTCACTCGAGTATCGATGTTGACCCTCGCCCCCTTTGTGTGAGGTGCCAAGGGCATGAGTGTGGTAAGACTAATACATGTGATACTTGTATCTCTTGGTGGGAAGAGCAGTGGGAGAGATACGAGGGAAGGAAGAAGCCACGTAAGTCTTCCAAGGTGTTGTCGGAGAGTTCTCCTTCGACTCCCTTGGTGACTGATACATCGTCTTCTTTCCTTCCTCCACGTAAACTCCCCCCCGTCTCACTCTTTCCCCACTGTTGAGTGCAGAAGATGGAGGGAGCCTTGCCGACTTGGATTTGTACTCTGGAACTTCTGTTCGCTCAGTGGTGGATCCTTCCCCTTCTGGGTGAACAGGAACTCCCTCCCATTAACCCAACTTTTGATACCTCAGGTTCGTCTGACTCCGTGGGTGGGGATCTGCAGCGGGTATGGCGTACCTTGAATCTGCCTGGCACTCTTCTCTTCAGGGACTGCTGAACCATCTCGCAGCAGCCCCAGTAGCTAATGGGATAGAGTCTAGGACAACCACGACCATCTCACACTTGGGTATGTGGCACCGCCACATCTGGTGTACACCCAGCACAGAACATCGGTCACTCCATCTGCTGCGATTACACTGGTGCCGCATACCTCAAGGGTGGAATATTTCCCACCTCCTCCTCCAGGCTATGCCATCCTTGTTCTCCCTCCTGATTTTGAGTGCCCAAAGAGCTTGCCCTTGGATTTCACTCCTGTCACTGTTGCTGTGCATGTCGCCCCTGTTCCTGCCCGCAGGAGTGCTGCTGCAGCGTCAGTTCCTCCATCCCAGGCTGTGCTGGAGCCCGCTGCTTCGGCAGCCGCTGCAGCCCCGTCCTGGGTGGGGGATCTGTCTGCTGCGTCCTCCACTTCTCCTTCTTAGGCTCGCCCTCCCCTAAGAAGTCTCATTCAGAGACTTCTAAGGGCTTGTCTCATCGTTCTGGTGAAACAGGTGGGCCTTCCGCTGGTTTTCCCATCCCTTTGGGAATGGGAACCGCCTCGTCGTCCCAAGGGACAAGCAGGGCAGGGACCGCAGAGGTACCAGCTACTGCCAGTACTTCTGCTCCTGGCTCTCGAGGCTCTGCCTCTGGACTGGGAATCGTCTCAGGTACTCGGAAATGAGTTTCGCTGAGTGTACAGTCATGTACTGGTGAAAGCGCAGCTAGGGTCCATGGTGCTGAGTACAGTAATACCCCGAACTTACACGAGGTTAGGTTCCAGGCCCCCTTGCGCAAGGGGAAGTTTTGCATAAGTTTGGCACAGTCTCTGATATTGCTACTAAATGCTTACTTCTAGATTTGTTCATGAAACTTACCTGACAGATATATATATAGCTGTATTCTCCGAAGTCCGACAGAATTTCAAAATTCGCGGCACACGCAGTGGGCGGCCAGGTGGTAGTACCCATTCCCGCCGCTGGGGAGGCGGATAATCAGGAACTAATTACATTTTTCTATTCATATTTTTTCTGTCGCCGGTCGGTAAACAACTGTTTACAGACCTCCGCCTAGGATTTTGAAACTTCATTAGCCGCTTAAGTATCCTAATTATTCTTTCGATTATTGACTTGGATTTGTGGCTAGGCATACGCCATCGTAAATTTTTTCATTGCATTTGATGTCTGAAGCTAGTTAGCCTAGTTTCAGACTTTGTTGTCTGCATGGGGTAAGGTGAGGCTACCGGAACTTTTGGTAGACACTCGCTTAGTATATATGACGTTTACATGTTTTCTTTGCATAAGTTCAATGTAATTAGTGTAATGTGTGACTGATTACGGAAGAAGTAGGATTCATGTACGCATTTTAGAGCGTGTTAGAATCAGGAGTTTTCCTCCACAGTAAACAGAAGTTAGAAATAATGAACCTTCTAACCTCCTGTAGATTTTATTTTGCCTAACCCTGGTGGTAGGGCTTACGGGGCCTAGAAGAAGTGTCTGCTAGAGGATTACATCAAGTAATCTTAGACTAAAGTGCTCGCTCTCCAATCAGTGTTGTGAAGTGTAGTGCCCTTTGTGTTGTGGAGGGGGCGTCAGATCGGCCCCATAATGCCTCTAGGCCTGGACCTCTGTCGGACTCCCAGGACTCAGGGAGAGGGCATGTCGAAAGCCGCAAGAGGGTTACGGGGGCTCCCCACCGATCTGGCGTCCCTTCGGCACTAAAGATCGTGCACGTGCACGAATCTTGAAGGATTGCTTCTCGTCCTCCGAGGCGTCCTCCCCGCGCAAGGGTTGGAGCTCTCGGAAGGACTCGCGCCCTCTAAGAAGCTTTAGAGAAGAGGACGCTTCACGTCCTCTCTCTCGTCAGGAAAGGGAACGTCAGATCGGCCCCATAACGCCTCTAGGCCTAGACCTCTGTCGGACTCCCAGGAAACCAGGGAGAGGGCATGTCAAAAGCCGAAGGAGGGTTATGGGTTTTTCATGCTGATCTGGCTTCCTTTCGGCAGGTCCTGTTGTCGCTTCCCAGGCTGCCGAAGATCGAGCACGTGCACAAATCTTGAAGGATTGCTTCTCGTCCTCCGAGGCGTCCTCCCCACACAGGGGTTGGAGCTCTCGGAAGGACTCGCGCCCCCTAAAGAAGCTTTAGAGAAGAGGACGCTTCACGTCCTCTCTCTCGTCACGAGAGGATGAAGAGTCCTGTGCCCTGTCAGGGCTCTCGAATTTTATTTACATAAACGAAGGAAGTAAGAGGTCCTTGGGCGGGTAATGTATGGTGCTCAGAAGAGACCACATTTACCCTTTTCGAAGAATGCACTGGCTCTTTTCCTAAGGACATATTAAGGAGGCTCATTCATCTTGCCAGAAGAGTGATTTGAGCCTCCTGCGAGTGAACGCTCATGAAGTTAGAGCTGTTTCAACCTCGCTAGGCATTCCAAAAGAATTTGGTAATCAAGGACATTCTAGATTCCACCTTTTGGAGGAGCAACTCAGTATTCGTCTCCTCTCCTCATGGCGCTCCGTATACGTTATGTAATGTTCGCTTTACTTCGAAAAAGCAAGCTGATAAGTTTGACGTCCGGCAAGCTGCTTTGCACAGTCAAACAACTTATGTCTCTGGTTCGGCATAAGAAGGGCAATTTAGACGTGAGGAAGCTTTTGGAGGTGCTCGACGTCCTATAAGTAGAGACATTCTCCAGGACGCTCGGCAAGCACCTTGCGAGGGTGTCTTTCGGACGCTCGGCGTTCCTTTGCTGAGTGCGTTTCTGGAGATGTTCTTTTGCATTACTAAGACGCAAGTTGTCGCACAGGCGGCCACTGTCTTTGTAAGAAGGTATGAAGGTCTTTAAGGGCCGTCTTGAAGACGAAAGCCATACGTCTTCCTTTAGTGTTCACACACTTCAGGAGCAGCGTGCGGCCCTCCATGGAGGACTGCATGAGGACGTCCCTTGAAAATATTCAACGTCATACACAAAACGCGGTCGTCATAACATTGAGATGTTGGCAAGGTCGCTCGCCAGGACGCCTCTTGGCGGGCCTTGCATGCATCAGGGCGCTCAACGAGTTCCTCTCTGAAACGTCGTTCAGAAGACTTGGTGTTCTCTGCTCAGACACTGCTCGTAGCTAAACAGGACGTTTTTGAGGATGCTCAGCAGGACGCTTTCCAGGACACTAAGCAGGGACGTTTTGAGGACGCTTTGAGGACGCTCGGCAGGACGCTTATGATGGACAGCTTTTGTGGACATTCGCCAGGACGCTTCGGTGGAAGCTCGGCAGGACGCTTTTGCGAGAGAAAAGACTTGTAGAAGGCGTCTTATTTGCTGTTCAGGACGTTTCTTAGGACGCTTGACGCTTTATAAACGCTCGTCAAGAGGAGGTTTTTTCAGGACTCTCCACAGGACATTCCTTTACAGAAATTTTTTAAAAAAAGGATTTGGAGTTAGCGGAGAGACATACCGAATTTTTTCTTCGATCCCTCTTTCCTCATCATCGATTTCTCTGAGAATCGGGAAGATTATATACTCGGATTCCTGGGTGACTTTCGGTCATGTTAAAGGGTTTTCCCCTATTAGCAAAGTGCTAATAGTTTTGTCAAGTAAGGACGTTTTCCCCATTGTCAAGATACTAAACGTTTTGTCATTTAAGTGGGGGACCCCTCATAAATGGGGTTAGTTCTCATTGACATAGATTTTAACGTTTTTATCGTTTAAGCGGATAAACTCATTAACAAATTTCGGAAGAGCTCTCATTCATTTTCAGAGGCTCATCCGGAGTAAGAAAAAGTAGAAAAAGACTTGTAGACTAGATCCAGGAAATCTTATGTCCAATATCATAAGAACATTGAACGGTCCTTTCGATCCTCGGTTCTCTCTTGATGATCTCTATTCGAATATTACTCCCTTTTCTTGGCAAAGAGTCTTGGCAAAGAGTCAAGGAGTTCTTTTAAAAAGTCTCATTCATTAGAACGTGGACAGTCGTTTTCCTTTCTTTCTCTCTTCCTCGTCGAGGAAATGTAGTAGAGAATTCGATGTTCAAATTACTACAATACTTACGTAGTTTATCTTTGCGTTATTTTTGCTAACGCATGGGTCAAGTCATATACGCATATCGTATTTACCTCTGCGGATAGAAGCCAAAAGAACTGTTGTTCTAATGTATTTAATTGACACTCCTTCAACCTTCCAAGAGTTTTCGGAGTAAGAACAACTCTTCAGGTATTGTTACGACAACACCAACTCAGCTTCTGTATTTAGCGAATTTTGTTTCGTTTAAATATGCCTGCTTGAGAGTTTCCTTTTGCTCGATAATTTCATACCTATCCCTTCGTAAAAGGAGTAGCTGGCAACTCAGGCAGATAGTGCGAGACGATGAACAAGGCTGCTGTTACTGTGATCTACGCAGTACCGGCTAGCTCGGTGACATGCGGGCGGTTGGTTTACGTCTCTCTCCCTTGCGGGAATGGCTGAATAAGCCGTCTCTCTGCCCTACAATCATGGATTTTAGCCTCGGGTCGAGGAAATTTCTAGTAATCATGAATGAACATGCCTTCCGTTTACTTAGAAAATTTTTTTCAACAAGATATCTCTTATACTTGTTCGGTGCGGGTTTACCGCACGTAACAGAATTCTGTACGAATCTACCGCGGCATAGCACTATAATAATGCTCTCCTGCTTATGCAAAGCGCAGCCTTATTTAGGGAAGGAAGCAGGCTGAGTGAGGGAATGGATGAGTTTGCTGGGGACCATTTCCACGCTGGAGAAGCTTGTTTTCCCTGAATAAACAGCAATTCAGACCTCTACAATTTTTCCTCACGAAGAAATTGGAATAACATCAAAGATCTAGTAATAATTCTAATTTTCTCTCAACGGCTTGAGGATCACCTCAGGTGATAGCGAGAGGGTGCAGACATCCGAACAGAGGAACAGATGTTCTGGCACATTGTCTGAAAGAATTGGAAGCCAAATTGGTCGGCTCTCCAGTTCCTCGAAGGGTGAGTTTGGATCGAGTGGCCCAAATCATCTCGGATAATTTCTCAGCTCTCTCATAGCTCAAGAAGAGAGAGTTGGTTATGGGCTTGGGCACGGAACGTAACGATCCGCAAGAGGTTCGTTAAACTAGTGCACGTCCGTGCGGGTCTTCTCGATCGAAGGCAACAACTACTGACGTCTGAGTAATCCTCACTTAGAAGTATGTCGAAAGTTGAGGAGAGACTGAGGGCGTCCTTTCGTTAACGTTTTTCGTAATATTGAAGACGGAAGGAGCTTCCTCTTAAGTTGTTCCCTTACTTCATGATCCTAGAGGATTAGCTTTAGTCGCCACATGTTGGCCTCTAAGAGGTTGGATTCACAGAGGTCAGGTAATTCAGAGAATTGTCCAAAGACCCTTCCCGAGAGAATCTGTGTAATCTAACATCGTCACTTAGTGAAGTATCTAATATCTCTCCTCTCTGACTCTGAAGGCGTTCAGACTATCGAGAAGCGATAAGATCTTCAAGATTAATGGCAGTCTCTTGCCAAGGCAAAGCAGTGCTGCCTATTTTCAGTGTTCAATCGGAGGGGGCCGTTTCTGGAGATAGTGAAGGAAATGACTGTTCTCCACCTCGACCTCTGTGAATTTTTATGGTTCTATCTTTCTGTATGAAGTATGAGATAAGCTAGAAGTCCTAACTATGTAGAATATGCAAATATGTTGTTGACGGCCTCTAGGCTCAGAGATTCGGTTCTGTCAAACAACAAAGCTTCACGATCTTTGAGGTCTGTGGAGATCTTGAAATTCTCTGGATCGCAGGTTCCGGCATGGAACTTAGACGTAGTCTGAGTTTCTGATGCCAAAAGCATTTCGAACCTATCCTTTCTGCGAACTTAATACACGTGACTGAAAGGCTAACATTCTAACCGCTCTAGCCACGGCAAAGAGGGTTGTGAGGTTTTAGCCATCATCAGAGGTTTTAGCTTTAAAGGACATAATGCGGCCTGTCCTCTAAGCCTTCCGTTCTTGATAAGAACGAAAACCTGTCTAACCCTTGACCTGAAGGCTTGGAGACCAAGGGTATGGCACAAATTATTGGGCAAGGGCATTAGAGAGTCCTGTGCCCTGTCGGGTCTCTCAAGTTTTATCTTGATAAAACTATAGAAAGTCGAGGTCAACGGACAATCTGCGGTGTTCCGTAAAAGACCAGACTGGTTCATGTCCAAGAACACCCTGGCATTATAGTCAAGGAGTTCTTTTAAGAAGTCTCATTCATTATGTTTGCATAAAGATTTGAGATTTTTTCTTAATATGAATGCTCAAGAGGTGAGGGCGCGGCCTCGGAAGCATTTCAACAGAGCATGACACTCAGTAACATCCTGAGTGCCACGCTTTAGCGAAGCAACTTCCTGTGTTCGGCTTCACGCTCCCGACCGGGATGTGAAGACGACATTTTGAGATCTGTAAGTCGCTAGGACATACATATCCGTAGATATATTATTGGGGGCAGCAAGCAACACGAATCCTATCCTATAGAAAAGGGATAGGTGTGCTTTTAACTTTGAAGGGTTGGTCGCTTGAGGCGCTTTCCTTTTCTTTAGCCTAGAAGTTATGGAACTAACTTTGATAGGTTAGGTCAGGTGGTGGTTTTAGCTTCGTTGCCCTCAGAAGTATGGTCATATGGTCTAGTCACATTGTGGTCTCGCCCCCGTGACAGATCATCTAGAGACGCACCAGGCATTCACAGGTCTCTACCTCGCTGGCAACTCTAGTAACGCAGAAGCAGACTTTTGGTGACAGTAATCACGAAGTCGGCTATGCTAACAGGTGAGGAACCAAGATGTATATCATCTACTTTAATTTAGTTTCCCAAAAAATCCTATTCTGTCTCTTCCCACCATCCGAAGGTGGGATTCAGCTATATATATATCTGTCAGGTAAGTTTCATGAACAAAATGTTATTGTTATAATACAATTAAGTTTGTTCAATACTTACCTGGCAGATATATATAATTAAAGTGCCCACCCACCTCCCCTCAGGAGACAGTGGCACTGTAAAATATGAATAGAAAATGGGAATAGTTTCCTGATATCCGCCTCCCATCGGCGGGAATGGGTACTACCACCTGGCCGCCCACTGCGTGTGCCGCGAATTTTGAAATTCTGTCGGACTTCGGAGAATACAGCTATATATATATCTGCCAGGTAAGTCGAACAAACTTAATTGTATTATAACAATAACATGTTTGAACACTAAAGATGACCCTAATCATGCTCTGTAAGTATTAGGATAACTTTTAAATGAAGTTAAAGTTACTGTAATTTGATTTAAAAGTTAGTTTAATACATTACTCATAAAAAAGGAATAACTGGTTGGCATAAAAATAGTTACAGTAACTATGTACATATGTATCCAATTTCATACATATATGTACTGAAGTTACCCCTAATTCATGGGATGCCATTTTCTTTTTCTGTCAGAGTAAAAGTTTTCTTTGCATCACTTCTTAAGTCAGTCATAACTAAGTCACACAATAAATAAAATAAAGAAGACATGTATGTACATAAGTAATGTTTGCAGAGGGTGAAGGTAAAATTAAATCAATTTAGAATCATGAACTAGTGTGAGAGCTAACTACGAACGAGAGAGAGAGAGAGAGAGAGAGAGAGAGAGAGAGAGAGAGAGAGAGAGAGAGAGAGAGAGAGAGAGATACATATGTCATGTAGGTAAAACTCTGGAGGGGTATCATCTTTAAAAAGTGAGAATGGGATCACATCTTCTGAAAGTACATTAACTGTACGTGCTGTAATTACGTAACATAGTACATACAGGTAGCTGTCGACTTACGTCCTATGCGAGTTACGTCTGATCGACTTTACGACCACTTGTAACGTGAAAATGGCGTACAACAGTTTTTCCCCCAGCTTCGGCCTCTCCACACATGCAGCTCGCTGCGCTGCCGCTACTCACTCAGTGTAAACAGCATCTCGCTACTGTGTGGATCCTCCGTGTCTGTTTACATATAGTATCTTGTGTTTTAGATAATTTTTGAAAAGGTCTGCCAAGAGGAAATTGTTTTAATCTACTCCTCAGCCTGCCAAGAAGGAAAGAAAGGCCATTGGCCTGGACACAAAAATGACAATGATTAAATAGTTCGAAGGAGGAAAGAAAGTTAATGTTATTGCACTCTACTGTGTCAACGATTTTGAAAGACAAAGAAAGGATTCGTGAAGCTGAGAAAGGTTCTGTACCCATGCGATCGACTGTGATTACAAAGCAACATACCAGGCCTATCCATGAAATGGAAAAATTGTTGAACATTTGGATGGAAGATCAAAATAAAAAACGAACACCATTAATTAAGCCTTTTTACCGTGCAGGCGAAGGCTAAAAGTCTGTTTCAGACTTTGAAGGAACATGCCGGAGAAGAATACAATCAAGAATTTTTGGCAAGTGTTGGCTGGTTCAAGAGGTTCAAGAACAGATTCCAACTGCATAATGTTCGAGTGACTGGAGAAGCAGCGACTGCAGATGAGGAAGGAGCTAGCAAGTTTGTCAAAAATCTGGATGAAATAATTACAGATGAACGATATCTTCCAGAGCAGATTTTTAATGTGGATGAAACTGGGTTGTTCTGGAAACGAATGCCAGCACGCACTGACATCCACAAAGAAGCCAAAAGCATGCCAGGTTTTAAAGCATTTAAGGATAGGCTGTCTCTGCTGCTTGGTGGGGATATCGTGTGATTCAAGCTGAAGCCTTTCCTAATTTATCACTCGGAAAACCCATGAGCGTTCAAGAAGGTAAACAAGTACACTTTGCCTGTTTACTTTTGCTTTAACCGTAAGGCATGGATGACCCAGACACTTTTTGAAGACTGGTTCCTTAACTGTTTCGTTCCTCAAGTGCGCGAATACTGTTCTTAGAAAGGAGTTCCTTTCAAAATTTTACTGCTGCTGGATAATGCACCTGGACATCCACCTCACTTAGATGATCTCAATCCCGATGTGAAAGTGGTTTTTTTGCCACCAAACACCACTCCAATTCTTCAACCTATGGACCAAGGTTCGATTGCTGCATTTAAGGCAAACTATCTCCGAACCACCTTCACCCAAGCCATATCTGCTATAGATGCCGACCCAGAACTAACCCTGCGAGAATTTTGGAAAGAGTATAAAATTCTTCAGTGTATTAAGAATCTGTCTACCGCCTGGGAAGCTGTGACAGAGAAGTGTATGAATGGCATTTGGAAAGTGTGTTAAACATTATGTGAATTCTTTTGCTGGATTTGAGAGTAAACAAGAACTTGAATTGATACGAGAAAAAATAGTGAAACTGACGAAAGAAGTTTCCTTGGAGTGTGAAATGGAAGATATCAAGGAGTTGCTAGACCAAGATTCCGAAGAACTTTCATATGAAGAGCTGATGGAATTGGAAGAAGAAAGAGTGGCGGAAGAAGAAAGAAGAGCAGAGAAGGATGGAGAGTTGCCAGAAAGGAAATTCACCGCCAAGGGGTTATCAGAAGGTTTAGCCCAACTGAATAAACTCTTTGCACATTTTGAAGAAATGGATCCAAACATTGAAAGGTTTGCAAAGATTGAACGGATGGTACACAATGCGTTTTGTCCATATCATGAAATTTATGACGAAAAAAGAAACAAGCAACTAGACAAAGCTCACTATGTTTATAAAACGAAGAGCTCATGCCACACTAAGCATTGCCCCAGCTGATGATGCCGATGACCCACAGCCAAGCACCAGTGATGCCAGAAGTCAAAAGTTTTTAATTATGATTTACTAGTTTTCAATTGTATTTTTGTATGTACATACGTAGGTTTTTTTGCATCTGTATTATATATTTTTGTATATTTTCCACATTAAACCATAATACGGTAGCAGGCAGTGTTTTAATCAAACCTGACAAATATAGCAATAAGAAACAGTATGATGTGTAGAGAAATGGGTTTGACTTGAATTTCACAAAAGTATGTAACATGTGACACAATGTGATGTGTCAAGAGACGGCACAAATGGTATAAAGATTTAAAGAAATCATAACCACTAGGTAAGTAATGCTGAAGTCGGTCCGAATCTGATTCCCATTTTGTCCAATTTTTTTTTTCTATGATATCATAGTCTGAATGCATTGAACATCCAAATTGGCTAATAAATTATTAAATTATACTGTATATGCAGTAGTATACTGTAGGCTAGGCTACTGTATTCATAAATATACGTACGATATATAAACGTACATGATAACATCATCATTGTATGTATACACGAGGCTAGCTTGTTAAATGTTATTCAATTTCTCTTTGCACTGAATTATTATAAGCAAATGTGCATTGAACCTAGAGAATTTGCTGAAATTAATAATGACTATGCCATATGTATAAAGTATGCTGTGTAGTGAGGCTAGGCTACCCTAGATGTAAAGATAGTACTGATTACCCTAGGGTAGGCTAGGCTAGTCTAATATTCTTTCGGTAAATTAACAGTGGCTGACTTCCCTCCAAATCGATTTACGACCGGTTGGTCGGAACCAATTGTGGTCGTAAGTCGACAACTACATGTACAGATTGTACCAGCACTTTTCTCCGAGGTTAAGAAGTAATTTTCACAGAATGACAACTCTGATGTTTTACTAGTTGATTTTGGAGTTTTTATATAGTGACTAAAGCTGAATTACCTACTGCCCTTGCATTATTTTCAAAAATATAAATAGCATACACAAAATCTCTGTACTGATTTTGCACTTTAAAGCATGAAAATTTATACTTAGTATAGTACATATATTAGTACGTACTTCAGAAACTAAACAAAGTTTCTGAAGGGATATCATCTTTGAAAAGTGCAGTAACTTTGTGAGGGGGTATCACATCTTATAAAAGTACATATATGCACCAACTGCATATTTATGCATGTACAAAAATAAAAATATGTTTTTGATAAATATTTTATACAGAAGAGCTGTAAAATGCAAAAATTTGCATAATAAATGAAACATAAACACTTTTGCAGGATTTTGCAGTGCTTCTGGAGGGTTCGCAAATTTTTGCGCTATTGTGAGGAACTCGTTTATGATAATTAGTTAGGTTCCAATGAAAAGTTCATGTTATTGTGAATTCGCGCAAATTGAATTGCGTAAGTTCGAGGTATCACTGTACACTCACCATCAGGACTCCGGCACAGGGGCGGAAGGAAGGTGGGAGTCACCCAGGTGATTCTCGCCCAACTGGTGATCGTTCCTGTAACGATCGTCTGGTTCCTTGGGTAGAAGTGATGGTCCCATGGGACTGTACACGAAGTAACTGGGAAGAGGTCCCCCCAGTTCCCGGGAACAGCTGCGGCTGCTATGGGAACTGTGACATGTCAAGAGGACAGTGCTTGCTCTCGTCGTGCTGGTGGACACTACCGTCGATCACACCAGCGTGGTTGGACGGTCTGGGCAGCCAGTAGCAGTTGTCCTGATGTGAGAGATTGACGCTACCATCCTCGGACCAGCGCTTCTCCACTGGGAGACCGCTCATCTAGACCTGCAGACAGGTCATCACCGCAGGTTGGTGACCACCTGCAGCCCTCTCCATTCACCAGTTCTCCTGGTAGATAGAGCGGGAGTGTCAGATCTGCCTCACCTGTCCCTTCATCTTCTTCGGGATACACCAGGAGGAGCGAGGTGACTAGGGGGTACTGTGAGGAGTGTGCTCCTCACAGTCCGTCCACGAGAGCATATGTGCCCGGTTTGGTCTTTGGACCCAAGAGGTTATATGCTTAAGTGGTCAGAGGAGATCATAGGGGGTCTGATGAGGTTCTTCCTGCTGAAAGAAGAGTATCTCGGGAGGAACTCGGCCTGGATGGATCTGAACGTCTGTCACCTCAGTATGTTGTCACTCCAGAGGTACAGAGGGTTTTTGCGGAGGTCATCACGCTGATTCGTCAGCACAATGACCTCAGGGAAGGATCAGTGGTTGCCCCCTCTGACCGCCCCTCCCGGTTAGTCATTCTGGGGGCCTAAGAAGGAACCCAGAGCTTCTGTAAGGCTTCCATGGTCCTCCTTGTCTGACAGTGTGCTGGACCAGGTGGTGAAAGCTCTTGTCTCAGGACAAGAGGCTTCGCTTAGGTCCTTCATGTTGGACAAGCTGCTTCCCCATCCTATGCCTCATCAGCGGCATTTCCATGTGCCTTTGGAGAACTCTCTGCCAACCAAACAGGTTGACCCGGAGTTAGCTCATCTAACTCATGGATTGCTTCTACAACACCTGCTGTTGGAGAATCCCTGTTTCACGCAGCAAGAGGCAGCGGCCTTGGAGTCTATCATTATGGCAGCATTCTAGGCCACCTCCTGGCTGGATCTGTGGTCCTTCACAGTATCCAAAGTTGCAACCTCTTCAGGACCGGTAGCTCCTGGAGAAGACTCGGCTTTCGGGAGACTTTGTCAATCTTGGGGTAGGGCTATCTCCTACCTGGCCCACCAGACTGCTAACCTGTGGGCCAACCTGGTGCTTAGGAGGAGGGATGCTGTCCTGAATCGAGTATCCAGGTCGGCTGGCCCGGAGTTGGCATCGGGTCTAAGGAATGGACCGTTGCTGGGTTCCTCCTCTCTCTTCCTTAGAGAGATGGTGGATGCTGCAGTGGAAAAACGGAGAGCTGAGGACAGCGATTGTTAAGTACACCAGGCAGTTACGAAGACGTCTGGGCCATCTCATTCAACTGCAGCTAGGCCTCGGGGCCAAGTTAGCTCTTCCTCCTCCCCCAAGACTTCTGCTCCATAAGGTAAGCGAAAGGGGAAGAAGGGGAAACGCTAGGGGACGGCGTTCCCCTCACCTGCAGCCGAAAGTGGGGGGATGCCTGATGAGCCATTGGGCAACATAGCAGCACTACAAGCCGAGGCCTAGGTAATATTCATCCTTTGAGAGGGATATCTTCTCCCCTTTGAGTCGAGGCCACCCCTCACTTCTCATCCGGTCCATCACCAGACACACGTTCCCGGTTCGGCCAGGGACATAGCACTCAAGGAAGAAGTCCAGATGATGCTGAGCAAGGGAGCTGTGGAAATTGTGCGAGAACCGTCAGCCAGGTTTTCCTGGTGGAGAAGTCTATAGGGAGCTGGAGACTGGCGATAGATCTCTCTCCTTAGAACAAATTTGTTCGCCAGACTCGGTTCATGATGGAAAGGAAATGCTCCGGGCTCGATTCCATCTGGGAAAACGATTTCATGCTTTTGGTGGACCCGAAGGATGCATATTTTCAAATACCTGTCCATCGGTCCTCCAGGGAGTACCTACCCTTTATCCTTGAAGGGACGGTGTTCCAATTCGGGGCGCACTGGTGTCAGCTGGGCACACTCGGTCGGGATATGTCTTTTGAGGTATCTCGATAATTGCTTGGTCCTGGCGAGCTCTTGCACGCAGTTGCTACAGGACAGAGATCGCCTCCTTGACTTTTGTCGTAATCTAGGGATTGTGATAAATTTCGAGAAGTCAGATCTCGAGCCAAAGCAGAGGATAAAGTACCTGGGCATGCTGATCGACACAGTAGCAGCACAAGTTTTCCCCGCAGACTCGAGGATAAGCAGGTTCAGGCTGGCAGCTCAATGGTTTCTGTCACGACAGGAACAACCACTTAGCTTTGGCAAGTCGTGATCAGTCATCTGTTGTCACTAGAGAAGTTAGTTCCTCACGGGCGTCTTCACATGTGATCTCTGCAATGGAGACTGAAGGAGTGTTGGCCACAGGCTCGGGATCCACAATCCTTCCTTGTTCCTCTCACGGAGGAAGTGAGGGAGGATTTAGCCTGGTGGCTAGACGACAGGAACCTCTTAATAGGAGTGCAGTTGCACACTCCCCCTCCAGAGATGCTTCTGTTCTCGGACGCATCGAACGAGGGTTGGGGTGCACACCTGGAAGAGTTGCTGGTTTCAGGTGTGTGGGATCGACACGACAAGCACCTTCACATCAACGTCCTAGAACTCAAGGCAACATTTCTGGCGCTCCAAGAATTTCGGGAACGGGTGATGGGACGCTCCGTAGTGTTGAAGAGCTTCAACATGGTAGTGGCATATGTCAACAAACAGGAGGGCCTAGTGTCCCTCCTGTTGCATCAGTTGACTGTGCATGTGCACTCGGTGGAGCTGTCAGCCAGGTATACATTCCAGGCAAGAGGAGTGTAGTGGCAGACAAGCTCAGCCGCCAGATCCACCACTGGGCACCCCCACAGGTTGAACAGCCTTTCTGCCATGTCTGGGTGTAGAGACCACTCTGTCCTGGCACAACAGAAAACTCCCAGTTTTCTTCTCTGCCGTGCCGGACCCGCAGGCTGCTTCAGAGGACGCGTTCCAACACCTGTGGGACAACCTCGAAGTGTACGCCTTTCCTCCGTTCTGTCTGATTCGCAAGGTGATCAGCAGGGTGCTGGTCACCAGCAACCTTCGGATGATTATGGTGGTATCCGGACCTGCTGGCTCCTCTCTCCGAGGCATAGCAAGAGATTCCCCCATGGCATAACCTGCTGTGCCAACCGCACATGGAATTGTACCATCAGGCAGTACATTCCTTGTGTCATCACGGCTGGCGGTTTTCCACCATCTCTTGCAAGTGAGAGGCTTTTCTCGCTGAGCAGCAACAGAGATGGCAGAATACCTCAGTCAGTCGTCTGCAGCAGTATACCAGGGAAAGTGGTCCGTCTTCTGTGGTTGGTGTTGTAGATGGGGTCTCTCTTCGCTCAGTGCCACTCTTCAGCAGGTAGCTATTTCCTAGTCTTTCTTTGCCAAGAAGAGCTCCTCTTTGTTTTGGCAGTTAAGGGATATAGGGCTGCTTTGGCCTTAGTCCTAAAGCTGTGGGGCGTGGATATTTCCTCTTCCATAGAAATATCCCTCCTTATGAGTAGCTTCAAGAGGTCTTGCCCACCCAGGAAACTCAGGCCCCCTGAGTGGGACGGGACTCTTGTCCTAAGGAGTTTTACGCGTAGACCCTACGAGCCTCTCTGAGAGCCATCAGACAGGGATTGGACCCTCAAGACCATCTTTCTGCTGTCCCTGGCATTGGCGAAGAGAGTAAGGGAACTTCATGGTCTCTCGTTTAACGTTAAACACTCGAGAGGACTTTACTGGTAATGATGCGGAAGAGATGCTACTTTGTCCTGTAAGAGTGCTATGGTGCTATCTGAAGAGAATTCGTCATCTCAGGCCTGAGTGTTAGCACCAGGGTGACCAAGAAGGAAGTGTCCAAGAACACTATTTCTTTCTGGCTTCTTGAGGTAATCAGGAAAGTGTACGCCTCCGAAAGGAGTTTTGACACCGGTACCTTTTGTCCGAGAGCCCACGAAGTTAGAGGTATTGGTCCTACCCTTGTGTTCCGTAAGAACTTCTTGGTATCGCAGGTGCTGAAGGCAGGGGTGTGGTCCAACCAGACCACCTTCATCTCCTTCTACCTTCGGGATGTTCCTCACAGGTCCTTGGACACTTTTTTTTTCTTGGGACCCGTGATGGATACTCAACAAGTTGTGTAGCTCACCAGCTCCTCTAGTGGGACAAGGTTGCATCTCGTCCTTGTGATAACCGTGTGAATGAAGGGTGAATGAGAGTGTGACTGGCTTCTCTTCCTCCTTCCTTCTTCTTCTCTTCTTTCGGGCAGGGAGTGACGGTCGTCACATGCTGGAGAGGGCGACAGATGCAGGTAAGCTATGTGACTGAGCTCCATTCTTTCCCTTTCATTATGGATTGAAGCACGTATCTGTCCCTTCCCTAACAAGGGGGGAAGTGGACAGCAGTAAGAGACAAACCCAATATGTACTATATATTTGTTCTCTTTCTTCCAACTATAAGTTTGTTTGTTTGCTATTCATAAGAGGTTACGCATGCCTCCCTCTTATGAATTGGTTCAGAGGTCTGGCCATTGGTCTTGCAGTTATCTCACTCCGATCAGTTGGACAGAGGCAAGGCCCCCACCCCCCCTTACTCTTATGACCAGGGAGGGAACCTTGGTTGGGCAAACACCAGTCTGTTCACAAGACTGATTCCTCCCACAAATCAGTGAGTCTTCCTTATGTAAAGGACCGATGGTTTGTATAACGTGTAGGAACAAATCACAATTTTTGAAAGTAAATTGTATTTTTCCTAACTATACAAACCTGAGGTCCTTTACATATAGGCCCACCTCATGCCACCCCTCAATCTGTTCCTGGGCCTAAAGCTAAGTGGAATGTTTATGTCCAGTTGGGCGGGACTCTCGACTATCGGACAGGCTGTTACTGCCTAATTACCTTGTTATTAGAATCTTATGACTGAGTTCCAGCTGGCGCTGAAAGTAATTCCTTAAGTAAAGGGCCTCAGGTTTGTATAGTTAGGAACAATACGATTTACTTTCAAAATTGTGATATTTATTACGTATTTATGATCTCATTTGAATATATTTTTTGTTGTAAAAGTAACCAGATTCCCAACACAAATTTCATTGGTTTTGCTGTGAACATTAGCTACGATGTGTTGTTCGCACTTCCCTATTTATTTTTATCACTGTTGCCAATTGGTTTGTGGTAACACTCCAAACTTGGGATAAGACTAATACAAAACCATGGAAATAAGTGAATTTAGCGTATCTATTTGTAATATATATACAGAAATATTAGGGCAATTTCATCATTATTGCATTACTAATGACATCTAGAATTCATGGAAACAGTTTGTAAAGGCATTGGCGTATGTGTAAAGTTCCACTAAATTGGCAACGATGACTTGCCATTCCTAGCATGCATTAAAGTGTAATGATAGCTATGAGAAATAATATTAGATAGGGTAGCGTAAAAACATAAAAGAGAGAATAATCAGAGTACAGTGAAAATAACGAGAGAGAGAGAGAGAGAGAGAGAGAGAGAGAGAGAGAGAGAGAGAGAGAGAGAGAGAGAGAGAGAGAATTGAGCTTTGGTGTGTGAGTCAAATATAGTGGTATGAATATCAAAGTCATGTCCTTAAAGAATGGCATTATCCGGCCGGCCCCCTTAACCTTCCTCAGAGACGAGAAACGTTTTTCCGTTTCTGCTATTAGAGGCTACGGGGCAGTACTATGTTTGGTGTTATACCTTAAGGGGGCCGGCCGGCTAATGCCATTCTTTAAGGACAGGACTTTGATATTCATACCACTTAATAAGGTGACTTAGGACATCTCAAAACCGCATATGATTTTTGCCTCTGACCTTTGGTTTTGTGACGCCAGGGCAATTTATCACACAAAATAACCATTTTTCAAATTCTATCTCCTCCCTTGATATTTAATATTAAGACCTGGGATTACTACCATATATAGACCTGATGTATACCTCCGATTGAATGAAGAGTTTTTTTTCTAAAAGTCATTTTTTTTGCTAGATATGAATTTTTCATTATGGTAAAAAAATAAACCCTATAAATCAGGAAAACAAAATCTATAAAAAAAAGACGAAACAAAAATTGGAAAAAAGGGCTTGATTTGATTGTTCTATAATGTCTTTCTGAGTTATATACCAAATTCCAATGTTATAGCTTTAAAACTAAGTGAGGAGATAGATTTTGAAGGTCAATAAGTATAGTTTTGAGATACGGGCGTTCAAAGTTTTCCTTCGTATTTTTATAACGACAACGTTAATAAATAATGATTATTATGAATGTATATTTCTTTTTTGTGTATTAATAAACCAAAACTATTTTATTTATCACAATTTAATCATAAATGATGATCCCTTTGCTCATATATCGTAGCTTGGGGCACTGTGTCAGGCAAGACGGGGCACTCCTTCCTACGCAACTCTCTCTCTCTCCTTCACTAACTCAGCTTATTACAGCGAATTTTCTTCTTCTGTATATTAGCAAGATGTTTTCCTAGTATTTTCCGTTTTGGCATGATGAAATTCTTGCCGAAACAAAGATAAACAAACGTAAATGCAAGAGAATGTCAAGAGGTGAAATTCGAAGTTGTACTCTCTTTTTACAAAGACAATGTTAATAAATCATGATTATTATGAATTTCATATTCCTTTTTGGATATTAAGAAACTAAAACCAAGTTATTTATCATAAATTAAGATCCCTTTGCTCAAAGATCGTAGCCTGGGGGACAGTGTGACGTGTGCTTCAGGCAAGGCGGGGGCGTTTACTTACTATGCAACCCTCCCTCTCTCTCTTCACTAACTACGCTAATATCGCGTATATTATGATATTCTGTAATCATATTAGAGCGAATTTTCTTCGTCTTTCTGTTAGCGAGATGTTTTCCTTGTCTTTTCCTCATTGGCATGATGAAATTCTTGCAGAAACATAGATAAACATATGTAAAAGCAAGCGAATGTCAGAGGTGAAACTTGAATGTGTGGACTATTTGATGTCTGTGCTCGCACTGAATCATGGTTGAACTTGATACTCCCTTCTGCAACTCACAGAATCACTACAGATGCCATTTCTCACAATTTCTTTGACAATAATTATCAAAATTTACGATAACAGAAGAAATATTGCATTTTCTTGTATGGATGAATGTTTTAGACTTATTGAGTTATGTTTACTAATTACCCTGTAACTATGAAAGTAAGAGGAATTTTGACGAAATATTTCGTATACATATTCTCAATTGCCATATGAAGCTCCATGAATTTTTTTATGACTGCATTTTTTGCCCTATACCCCCATATATAAGGGTTCCAGCCGGCCCCCTTAAGGGTATCGACATCTCCTCTTCTTGGGAACTTTCCCTGCTAGTTAAGGGGTTTGAGCATTCAAGTTCTCCTTGAGAGCTCAAGCCTCCAACGTGGGATGTTTCCTTGGTTCTTAAGATCTTCACTAAGAGTCCGTATGAGCCCTTGCGTCGCTCATCTGATAGGAACCTGACGCTAAAGACAGTTTTCCTTCTGGCTTTGGCATCTTCCAAGAGGGTAGGAGAGCTCCACGGTCTGAGCTATGAGGTGAAGCACACCAGGGGTTGGGGGTCGATGTTCTTTGAATTTGCCCCGGAATTCATGGCCAAGACCCAAAATCCCTCAGTGCATGATGACAGGTTCACTTCGTTTTCCATTCCATCACTGACTGACTTTGTGGGTGATGATGCTCAAGAGCTTTTGTTGTGCCCTCTCCGGGCCCTGTGTTGCTATCTTAAAAGGACTTGGCACCTTAGACCTGGCTGCCGCAGACTTTTTGTTAGCACAGGCCGTACACAGAAAGAGGTGTCTAAGAATACTATCTCTTTTTGGATACGGGAAGCCATCAGACAGGTATATTTGGCTCTTGATGATTCCACCACCACGTCTGTGAAGGCTAGAGCGCATGACGTTAGAGATATTGGTCCCTCTCTGGCTGTACATAGAGTGCTGAGCGCTGGTACATGGTTACGCCAGTCCATGTTCACCGCCTTCTATCTTAAGGATGTTGCCCACAGATCTACGGAAACGTTTTTCCTGGGTCCTGTGGTGGCTGCCCAACAGGTTGTGTAACTCATAGTTGCCCTAAACAGGACACCTTTGTATCTTACCTAAGATGATTGTGTGGATGAGAGAATGAGTGAGTTGGCTGGTCTCCTTTCTCTTTTACCTTTCCTTCTTCCTTCGGGCGGTTTAAGGAATAGAAACGTCATTTGCTGGACTGGTCTGATACAGGTGAGTAAGGTAGTCATGCTGGTAGTGTGCTCGTGCAATATACAAATATCTTACCCGCTATTTGGTAGCATATGCTCCACTCCTTGGTAAGGAGGAGTTGGGGGTAATACAAACCCTTGTGTCTTGGTTTGTTATTGGACAGTCAAAGTTTCTCTTTGGTTCCCTATACAATGGTTATCCCATATATCATTGTACGTCACTCAGGTTCTGAGTGGTTAGATATCAATTTATGTAGCTTCTCAACGGGCTTCAGTCCCTCTCCAAGAACCATTTCTTTTGAGAGCTGGACTGGTGGGTAGGCCCCCAGCCGGTCTAGGATGTCTTATACCTCCCTCCAAGTATGAGTCTATCCTATTGTTAAGACCGAAGGTTTGTTCGCATATAAACAAATGACAAATTTTCTAAGACAATTTATATTTTTCTTAGCTACAAACCTGAGGTCTTAACATTATACTGCCTACCTCTAGCCGCCCCTCTGTTTGTTAAGTCATCTTGAGTTGGGAAAGACTGGCGTAGCGGCGTCGTCCTTGACTACTCCTGGCCCGAGCTACGCATGCGTTGCCAGATATCCCAAGATTCCTTGCTTTCATCTGCTTTTTAACCAGATCCAGCTAGGTGCTAGAAATTATCCTATTGTTAAGACCTCAGGTTTGTAGCTATGAAAAATACAAATTGTCTTAGGAAATTTGTCATTTTAATTGGAAATGATGGCCATAATTTCTTACTTTGAAGAAAACATTTACTTCAAGAGGAAAGTAGATGTCTCGAGGTGTTCCTTCCACAGAGGTTGGCTTGTGACAGACCTCTAACTTAGCTTACTGGAAGTGCTATTTTTTGGGAAAGTGGTTGCGCTACCAAACAGGTGGTCGCCTGGCCGCACAGTGGTGTTTTACCATACATAAATAGACCTCCCCTTTCCTGTAATGCCAGATCCTGATCTAACAAGAGCTTGCCCACCTAACCTAACCTGTCCCATAGGTGACTAAGTGGGAACCAGGCTGTGCAACTAGTATTACTATAAAGTTTCATACAATCAACTTACCTGTCAGATATATACATAGCTAAGACTCCGTCGTCCCCGACAGAAATTCAAATTTCGCGCCACTCGCTACAGGTAGGTCAGGTGATCTACCGGCCTGCCCTGGGTGGCAGGACTAGGAACCATCCCCGTTTTCTATCATATTTTCTCTGTCGCCGGTGGTATCAACATTGTTGTTATTACCTCCTGACTTGGATTCTTTTTTCAACATTTGATCAACGTTTTTCGACTTTTTGGTGACGTATTTGGATCGTGTTTTGGCATTCGCTACTGTGGACTGTTTTTGGAATAACTCTTTTGGATTTTTCTCAGTATGTCTGATTCTAATGTGAGTGTGAGAATGTGTGTGAATGTAGGCTGCAGGGTGAGGATACCGAAAGCTTCGGTTGATCCTCACACTGTATGCCGTAAATGTAGGGGGGTGCAGTGTTCTGCTATTAACACTTGTAAGGAATGCGAGGGTTTGAATGCAGAAGAATGGAAGACTTTGACTTCTTATTTGAAGAAGTTAGAGAGGGATAGAGTTAGAAGACTGAAAGGTGTGAATTCAAGGCCTATTGAGCCTTTCAATGATAATTCTTACCCTAACCCTCCACTGTAGATTCTCCCTATAAATCTCATTCTCAGAGTGTCTTTTCGGATTCGGCATCGGAAATCGCCAATCTGAAAGCGACGATTCGAGACATGAAGTCCAAGATGGCGGACTCGAAAGGTAAGGCTAGTGATAGTGAAAATTTTAGTGAAGTGAGCCCTATCAGTGTTGTGGAGGGGGCGTTTGATCGTCCCTGCGGCGCTCCCAGGCCTAGACCTCTTCCAAGCTCACATGCCCAGAGGAGAAGGAAAGTCGAAAGCCTTAAGGAGGTCGTGGGGAATCCCAACGGTCAGACGTCCCTTCAGCTAGCTTTGCTTCATGGCAGCCAGCTCAAGGGCGCTATAGAAAAAGCGTCCTTCGCGAGTGTTTCTCGTCCTCTCCCTCTCCCCTCACCTAAACGAGGGTGGAAGGAGTCGAACTTATCGAGACCGCTGAAGCGTCATATGAAGCAAGACATTGATTCTAGCCCGGAGCGCTTCTCGGATGACGCCCCGTCTGCTATTAAGAAGGCGAAGGTGGCGTCAACGTCATCTGACGCTTATGAGGAAGTACCCCATCATGCTTCTTCCCCGAGTGATGACGAGAGGCGTCAGGCACTAGACGTAGGAGAAGCGTCAAGGAAGATCATTATGGCGGTTCAGGAACCAACCTTGGTCATCTCTTGCTGGGTGGGAGTTTTTTCAAGCGGCCCCACAGTCGGAAGGACGTGACGCTTCCTATTAAGAAGTCTCGTCCTCTCGCACCGCTCGGAAGACGTCTTTTAGAAGTGAAGCGTCAAATCAAGAGGATCTTAGACGTGACGCTCCGTCCAAGATTGTGACGCCGAGTAGGAAGCCCTTAGAAAGCGAAGCGTCTTCCAGACGCGAAGCGTCATCTAAACGTCAACAAGAGACGTCATACATGACGCTCGGAGAGCGGGAAGCGTCATACAAGAACGTCTTCTAAAGCGCGAGAGAAGCCGCAGGTTGTGAACGCCTTCCAAGTCGATCAGAACGGGAAAAAGGAAAGACTTTCATTCCCTTAGCCCCTCTCCGATCAGAGTTTGTCTCCCCCAGAAG
This sequence comes from Macrobrachium nipponense, assembly GCF_015104395.2. Lineage (NCBI taxonomy): Eukaryota > Metazoa > Arthropoda > Malacostraca > Decapoda > Palaemonidae > Macrobrachium > Macrobrachium nipponense. Next base: position 45,621,545 of record NC_061108.1, read on the forward strand.
AGGAAAGTTCTGAAAGGAGAACAGAAACTCAGGATTATCACGAGTTCGAACGAAACTCGGATGATGACGATCATGGAAGAGAGGGCTTGTCCAACTATAAGGTGTTGACTACCCTGCTTCTGGAGGAATACGGAGACGAGTTGACTCCGGCTGCTCCTCCTTCTCCGCGCTCGCTCTTTTCGAGTGCGAAGGCGAAGAAGCCTTCGTCTTTTTCTGAAGATGAAGCCCACCATCTCGATGAAGCGGGCTTTACAACGCCTTAGACGCCTGGATGAAGTCGAAGAAAGACTTAGCCAGGACAGTATTTTGCATGCCTCCAGCAAGGTTAGCTGGGAAAAGAGGCATATGGTACAAGACGGGGGAGGATATGGGTATCGCTCTCCCTTCTACTACAGAGTCAGACTTTTCGACGTTAGTTGACGCTTCAAGGCGTCCTAGTCTTAATTCTGCTCGCATTACTTGGAGTATTTCGGAACTGGATCATCTCCTCAAGGGACTTTTCCATGTATTGGAAGTCTTCAACTTCTTAGATTGGTCCCTTGGGGTGATGTCCAAGAAAGCTCACGATTCGCAGGGAATCGAACCTGAAGCCCTGTTTATGCATTTTGTGCGTGCATCGACAAAGCAGTACAGGATGGATCTTTGGAAGTCTCTTCATTATTTGGAGCAGGTCTTTTGAAGAAAAGGACAGTGTATGGCGCCTTCTTAACAAAGGCAGTCTCGCATGCGCAGAGGGCAGCTCTACTATATGCACCTCTTTCGGACTATTTGTTCCCTTCTAAGTTAGTGAAGGACGTAGCTCACTCTTTAACTGAGAAGGCGACACAGGATCTTCTGACGCAGTCAGCTAGAAGAAGAAACCTGCTTTAGTGTCGGACAAGAAAGAACCTAGCACTTCTAGGCAGCCCTTTCGAGGTGGTCCGATCTCCAGACCTCCCGCAAGAAGGAAGGCTCCAGAGAGAAGAGGTAGGTCCGCCTTTCGTCCTTTAAAAAGGGCAAATGAAACATTTCTCCTCCAAGCACCAGTAGGTGCCAGGCTCCTGGAATTCGTGGAGGCCTGGACACTAATAGACGCAGACGCGTCTTCACTAAATATCATAAGGAAGGGATATCGTATCCCTTTCCTGAATACTCCGCCCCTAACGTCAATACCAAGGGAACTATCAGCCAAGTACAAGGATCCTGTGCTGAGGGATACTCTTCGATCGATGGTGGAACAAATGTGGGACAAGAGTGCAGTAGAACTAGTACTGGATCAAAACTCCCCGGGGTTTTGGGTTTTTACAATCGCCTTTTTCTAGTGGCGAAAGCCTCGGGAGGCTGGAGACCAGTACTAGACGTCAGCGCTCTGAACAAATTTGTTCAGAAGGAGAAGTTCTCCATGAGACTTCTGCTTCAGTCCCTAGCGTCATTACGACAAGGAGATTGGATGGTGTCTCTAGATCTCCAAGACGCCTACTTTCACGTCCCGATCCACCCTTCGTCGAAGAAGTACCTCCGTTTCATGACGGGGGGAAGGATCTTTCAGTTCAGAGCCTTGTGTTTCGGCCTGTCCACAGCTCCTCAGGTCTTCACAAGCCTGATGAGGAATGTGGCGAGATTTCTTCATCTCAAAGGAGTGAATGTCTCGATGTACCTAGACGACTGGCTCATCAGGGCCAGATCGGAGAGACAGTGTTTGGAGGACCTAAAGTTAACTCTGGATTTGACCAAGGCGTTGGGATTGCTTGTGAACCTCGAGAAGTCTCAGATGACCCCCAGACAAGACCTAGTCTATCTGGGGATTCGGATGGATTCTCGGGGTTTTCGAGTTTTTCCTTCGCAAGAGAGAACCGCAAAAGGTTTGAGGATAATCTCTCTCTTCTTAGAGAAGCAGCAAACGTCAGCGAGGGAATGGTTGAGCCTTCTGGGGACGCTTTCCTCGCTGGAACAATTCTTCCCTCTCGGAAGACTTCATATCGTCCACTTCAATTCTTCCTCAAGAAGTCTTGGAGCTGGAAAAAACGGACAACTGTCGGACGTTTTTCCCATTCCAGTGGAGGTAAAGGCACACCTACAGTGGTGGTTGCTGCCTCTGGAAGAGAACAAAGGGATCTCTCTAAGATCACAGAACCCAGACCTAGTGTTGTTCTCCGACGCGTCGGAGACGGGTTGGGGAGCGACATTAGGCTCGGAGGAAGTGTCAGGCACCTGGGAACCAGCACAGGTGTCCTGGCACATAAATTGCAAAGAGCTCTTCGCCGTACACCTGGCTTTGAAGAGCCTAGAACCTCTGGTGAGAGACAAGGTAGTACAAGTAAACGTGGACAACACCACCGCACTTGCCTACATTCGGAAACAGGGAGGGACACACTCCTCGTTCCTTTACGAACTCACGAGGGACCTATTACTTTGGACGTCTCACAGGAACATCTCCCTGCTGACAAGGTTCGTACAGGGAGTAAGGAATGTGAGGGCGGACAGGCTCAGCAGGAGGTTAACCAGGTCCTTCATACAGAATGGACTCTGCACGAGGAAGTGTGTCCGCGATCTCTGGTCTCTGTGGGGAACTCCTCATGTGGATCTATTCGCAACATACATTTCAAAAAGGCTCCCAGTGTTTTGCTCGGTCGTGGAAGACCCAAGAGCAATTATGGTAGACGCCTTCCTGCTAAACTGGTCTCGAGTGGACGTGTACGCTTTTCCCCCATTCAAAATCCTGGGGTTAGTATTGAAAAGTTTGTGGCGTCAAAAGAGACGAGGATGACTTTAATAGCCCCCTTTTGGCCGGCCCAGGAATGGTTCACGGAGGTGGTAGAGTGGATCGTAGACTTTCCAAGATCCCTACCAGAAAGGACGGATCTTCTCAAACAACCACACTTCAAGAGGTACCATCAAAAACCTCCCCGCTCTCGCTCTGACTGCCTTTCGACTATCGAAAGACTTGTCAGAGCGAGAGGCTTTTCTCGCGAAGTGGCAAGCGCGATCGCGAGAGCTCGCAGAACCTCCACTACGAAAGTATACCAGTCGAAGTGGGAGGTCTTTAGAAGGTGGTGTAGAGCCAAGAAGTTGTCCTCCTCCTCTACCTCTATAGCGGAAATTGCTGATTTCTTGCTATTCCTGAGAGTAAAATCGCATCTAGCCGTATCCACAATAAAGGGATACAGGAGTATGCTCTCGGCTGTATTCAGGAACAGAGGTTTAGATCTGGCAAATAACAAAGATCTCCACGATCTCATAAGATCTTTGAGACTTCAAAGTCTAAGGAACCAGTACCTCCGAACTGGAACTTGGACGTAGTCCTCAAATATCTGTCTTCGGATAGATTCGAGCCTCCGCATCAGGCATCATTTAGAGACGTAACTAGAAAATGCCTATTTCTTTTATCGTTAGCGACGGCAAAAAGAATTAGTGAGTTACAAGCTCTGCAGGATAAGTAGGATTCAAGGGAGACTCGGCGATTTGCTCGTTTAAGACTCTGTTTTTAGCGAAAAACGAGAATCCCACGAATCCCTGGCCTAGGTCATTCGAAATCAAAGGAATGTCTAGTCTCGTAGGCAGAGAAGCAGAGAGGTCTCTATGCCCTGTTAGAGCTCTGAAGTTCTATCTTCAGAGGAAGCGTCAGTGGGAGGCTCTAGACAAGGTCTTTGGTGCGCGGTAAAAGACCCCACAAGACTGATGTCAAAGAACGCTCTAGCGTTCTTTGTAAGAAACGTCATTACGGACGCTCACAAGGTCTGTCCGGACGAACAATTACAACTTCTGAGGGTAAAAGCTCATGAAGTACGAGCGGTTGCGACGTCTCTCTCGTTTTATAAGAATATGTCGCTTAAAAACATTTTAGATACGACATATTGGAGATGCAACTCAGTATTTGCATCTCATTACTTGAAAGACGTGCGTGTGACGTATGAGAAGTGCTTTTCTCTAGGTCCTATCGTATCGGCAGATACGATTCTGGGTACGGGAGCCGACACCAATCCTTAAAATGTATATATACTGTTCTTCTGTTTGGATATGGTCGAGAATCTCTTCGAACAATGGAGGATTCAGGCTCGCACGGGCGGCCGTCTATGTTGTTCATAAGAGAATTCTCGTCATATCCAATTAGTTGAGTATAATTTTTTTTTTGAAAATTATGTATGTGTGCGTAGTGGTTTTTGAGTTACGGTTGTTGTGACGAGTTCGGGGATACTCGTAACAATCCTTAGTTCTAACACATGGTTAGGATCAGGTGGTCGGGATTGGTTGTGTGCTCCTTCATAAGGTGTATTGTCATATAAGTGGATCAGCACCCATTGACAAAGTCCTTTTAGGCTCTGCTGAGTAAGTGGTAAGACCCCATCGGCAGACCCACAAGAACTCTTGGCCATAGATCACATATCTCGCTAAAGTTTCTTGAGGTGATGCAGACTACTGGGCAAACACCCACCAAGTCTACCACCTATCAGGTAGGAACCAAGGTTTTATTTAGACCTACAACATATGTTGTTTACCTGTCTATTCCATATAGTAGCTGTCTCTTACCCTCCACCGAAGGGTGCCAATCAGCTATGTATATATCTGACAGTAGTTGATTGTATGAAATGATATGTTATGTTACAATAAAGTTTCATACATACTTACCTGGCAGATATATACAATTAAAGGCCCACCCAGCCTCCCCGCAGGAGACAGGTGGAAGAGAGAAAATATGATAGAAAACGGGGATGGTTCCTAGTCCTGCCACCCAGGGCAGGCCGGTAGATCACCTGACCTACCTGTAGCGAGTGGCGCGAAATTTGAATTTCTGTCGGGGACGACGGAGTCTTAGCTATGTATATATCTGCCAGGTAAGTATGTATGAAACTTTATTGTAACATAACAATATCATTTTTACCAATTTTCACTTTGGTAGAACAAGGAACAGCTTTAGAAATTTATTCGTACAGTATTTTGGTTGTTTATCAAGAGTTTACCTTTACTTTTTGTCTGTCGACTGTAATTAACCTGTGTTTAACTTCAGAACTGATATTATTGTATGTTGGCCATCCTAGAATGCTATCGCTTATGCGCAGTGTTATAGGGAACTTCCTTCACCAGAGAATTCTGGGGGCTAAGTAATATGGCCTACTAGATGAGGTTAGGTTAGTAGCTATAGTTCCTTTCATGATAGGTTTCCCTAGCCAATCCCAGATAATGTTCGTTTCCGATCCAAACATCCCTACTCAATTTTTTATTATACGTATCTTTCAAATCTTCATAAAAAAATGAAAAAAATATGCATACCTAATTCTTGCAAACTAGTAGGCTATGTATCAATTTTGCAAAAAGCATTTAACCCTCTTGTGATCTGATGATGCGTAACGCGTCAATAAATTTTTTTCCGTAAGTGCTCAGATGACGCGCCGGGCGCGTCATATTTAAGTTATTTTGGGGGGAAATTCACGAAAAAAATGCGTCAGTCATAGAAAATGTAGTTGATGCCATTAGATCAACAGATGATGAGTCTCAAAGTAAACGCAAACCTGACACCGCTAGCTTACTTAGCTACGATACAAAACGTCAACATAAGTAGGTTGGAAAATCTGAAAATTGCACTCCGAAAAAATTAGCATTTTAATCAATTACAGTTCATTAGCAAATATTTATAGTAAAATTATTGCTTCTATGGGAAAGATCAAACATTTGTATACAATTTAGATATAAAACAAACCCCCCAAACCTAATTATTACATTTTTCTTTGAAATTTCACGTTCATCACATCGTTTTTATTATTTCTAAGTCTCATAAAGATGTTCTGATTGCTTTAGGGAATAATTCAATCATTTGCTGACATAATAACGCTAAACAGAAGTGTATAACAGTTATAGTTTGAACGTACCGAATTTTACCAAAAAACTTTTCCATGCGCATGTTCTTTTTGGCTCTGGGAAAAAGTCGTGTACCTTACACCCTTACATTTTTGGTTTGTGCGCAAGAGGGTTAAGGACATTTGATCCCCCCAAGGCTAGTAGTAAACACGGTGAAACAGTTTAGATTAAAATTATTTTGCTCTGTTTAGTACTAGCCCTCATGTGGAATTGTAGTTCAGATCGGAAACAAACTTTTACCCCAATTCCTTCTTGAACATATGGCTCCCCAATGCCTTGCATATGAACAGAACCATTCCAGGGTGGCCATCATAACAATAGTATGTCTGTTCTCTCGTCTTGTGTTTTACCCTACCATAAAAACCCCCGTTCCCAAAGGGTCCTTGCTAAAGATGAGGTTAATACGTACTAACTAACTGACTGACGGTAAACATCACCTCCTTCATTGGCAACATTGAAAGTACAATAGGAAAAATCAATTTCCAAGGAAATAAACCAAGCGCTGTTCCCTAGTTTTACCTTTACTTTAAACAACTGAGGATATTGTTGAGTATAAGCATGTTATTTTTTGCTCTAAATTTCCAAAAGACCTAATACCTCATAACCTAACCTTACTTAGGAAATTGTGCTGTAACTGGATTGTGTGTGATTTAGCACCTTTTCTATGAAGATTTGGAGTGTTTTTGGCAAACTTTTAGATAGTTTTACCATATGCTCTGCATACAGTCCTTTATACTATACCATTACATATTACATTCTAAATACTATATTGAAAATGTGATTTTCCTGTTTTCATGGGGTTTGAATATATCTGGTATGCCTTCCAGTAAAAAATTAGTAGTTTTTCATACACAATATACCAATCTTCAGTCCTTTATGATAGAAATTACTTTCAGTGTAGCTGGAATACGGCCAATAAAATCTTGAACAAGGTGGTTAGGCAGTAACTACAACCCGTTAGGCGGGAAGACCTGCCGGCCCTGGTGTAAACACTCCACTTTACTTTTGACAGTCTTCAAGTGAAGATGTAAGTTTGTGAGGGCTAGCTGACTGGCTGTTAACTCCCACAGCCTGGGTATTATATATTTATATATGATCACAAAGCTTCAGGGCAGTGGACGAGTATTGTACGTATACGATCAAGATTTTGCACCATACAGTTTGAACAAATTTTGCTGGAAAAATGTTCTTGGTTCCATATATCACCATTGGCAACTCTTCAGATCACCCTATAAGAGTGTGAGTGAGCTGAGAAGCCCTCAGTCTTGCTTGAGGTATAAGGGCGAATGTTGTTACAAATTCCCAGATTAGGATACGTCGTAATTACTTTACAATAAGTATGCTAGGACTTTGTTCCTGCTTTTATTTCTTATCCTTTATGATATTGTTTGAGCTGTAATTCAAATTTGACAAAATAAAATAGAAAAATTATGAGAAAGAACGCTTATAACTTTGTAAAATTAGCATATATTTTTATGACTGTCATAGGGAAAAGAGGCCTGCAAAGGGTGGGAAATATTCACTTGCAACTTCCCATGGAAGCTACAGACATTTTTTGCATTGTTTTTTTATACCATGTGAATATACATATCTTCCTCTTTCCACTGATGAGCTTTTTTTAGTTTCTTTTAAATTGGCCATCCTTAAATTTAGCTCGGTCATGGGTGTATGCATTAGCATATATTAGTCTGGACTGTGGTTGTTAATCATGATTTCCCAGTGGCATCTTTCTTTCATTGTTTATGCTTATGACATGTTTTGAATATGTACTATGTTTGATGTTATTAATTAATATACAAACCACTTTTTGTGGTAGCCTTGTTTGCTGCCTTTCCCCTTCGTGTGTTAAGGGTCGGCAGCAAGGGTGAATCTACACCCTTATCACTTTGTCTCACCCTTCAATGTCAGGGCGTGAAAGTATATATTGAGTTGGCATTTACATTTATACTTTAGGAGATTACTAGGAAGTAACTTCAAAGGTTTGCCCTTTGCTTTATCTCTCCCGGTTTGCTTGACAAGTATGAATAGAACCGTTTGTATTTTACTATAAAAATATCATGTTCTTGTTGTTCTTTAGGGCAGTCAAAGCTGACTGGTGTCTTTTGGGTAAAAATCAGAATGTTTAAAATTGGAAAGGTTAACACTACATACTATGTTTAAAGTATGTATTGGGGATTGATCTGTTGCTGAGCAAAGTCCCATTCCCAGACTGAGGACTTCTAATTGCTCTTGTCTAGCATGAATGATGATAAATTATTTATTTTGTTAGTGGAAAAATTCCATTTTGATTAATCTATGATCCTGAGTAATTTAGCATTTAAGCTCCTTATATATGCCCTCAACCTAGACATTGCCACCTCACCTGCTGTATTCCTAGTGGTTTTGAGTCTGAGTTCCTTGAGATGTTCACCAAGGCTTCTTGATAAAAACCAAAGGTCCTGGTGAGGGGCCTCCGACTACCATAATGCTTCCTGTATTTTATCTTGTAGTAAGTGTTTTGCAAATGACTCCTCTCCTGAAAACAATTCCTGCGATGCCATTCCTAAAGATTTGGGTAAGACATGTTCTTCCATGCATCTGTGTAAGAAGTACAATTGAGCCTTTCTCCTCAGCCATCCTGTCTGTCTTTGAACAACACTCCTGTATGCCACAAGTTCGTCTCTGTTGTAAAATATGATGTTCGTGATGTGGCATCTCATGGATTTTAATAGTGGGCACAGTTTTCTGTGTCGAAAATGATGATAATGGTTGCAGGTCCATAATAATAAAGCTGTGTGAGAGTTGATGGTTCTTTAATGAATTAGAATAGCTTTCGCACCCTGTGCTAGGTTCATCCTCAGTCAAGTGAACTGTGTGACTAAAAATTCGTCAAAGTAAACTTGTGAGCAGGACAAGTGTCAGTTAAAAATTTGTTGAAGTAAACTTCTGAGCAGGACAAGTGTCAGTGGTATGTAGTACAATTCTGCAGTGAAGAATGCAAGTGAAGAAAGTGCTCAACAGTCTAACTAGGTAATTCCATTGTTAAGGTTTGCATTTCTGTTCGCTATTCTGCTGGAATGTCTTGTGGGCTGTGATGATGCTACATGGTGTCCCCCATGTGACACAACTGCAAGGTTGCTAGACATAAAGTACCTTGTGTTGTATCCTGTCTCAGGGGAGAGCAGAAGTGGAGGTAGCAACAGGCAGAGGAAAACAGAGCTTGTCATAAAATTAATATTTGTTACAAAGTTTGTAAGAATATAAAGATTGACTAATGGGTCTTCACCAATGAAAGACTTGTTACAGTAAAAAGCTTCTCCTAAGTTTATCACGGTGCGTTCCACCAGGCTTCTTGTGTGGACATTGTTATTTTTGAAAATTATGTTAGCTCCATCCCAATTCAGTCTAAGGTTGTTGTTGAAGGCATGGGTAACTATAGTATTGTTTTGTTTATGTACGCAAGGGATATGCGCATTTGTGTTCCCCTAATTGGGTTGGTAGTCCTCTTCTGCTTTCTCTAAAATGTTTCCCCTTACAATCTTGACTGAGGATTTCATAAACTCCCGGAGTGGTAGGATTCTTGTTGTTACCTATTGTTGTTTCTAATTAGTTTATGGCTAATCATGTTAGGGTATTTGAAAACATGGGATTAAATAGCATG
>NC_061108.1:45631516-45662776 GCF_015104395.2 Macrobrachium nipponense
CATGCTATTTAATCCCATTTTCTTTTCAAAAAATACCTAACATTGATTAGCCATTAAAGCAATTTAGAAACAAACAATAGAGTAACAACAAGAATCCTACCACTCCGGGAGTTTATGAAATCCTCAGTCAAGATTGTAAGGGGAACAAAATTTTAGAGAAAGCAGAGAAAGGACTACCAAACCCAATTAGGGGAACACAAAAATGCGGCACTAATCCCTTGCGGTACATAACAAAACAAATTACTATGTTACCCATGCCTTCAACAACCTTAGACTGAATTGGGATGGAGCTAACATAATTTTCAAAAATAACAATGTCCACACAAGAAGCCTGGTGGAACGCACCGTGATAAACTTAGGAGAAGCTTTTTACTGTATAACAAGTCTTTCATTGGTGAAGACCCATTAGTTAATCTTTATATTCTTACAAACTTTGTAACAAATATTAATTTTATGACAAGCTCTGTTTTCCTCTGCCTGTTGCTACCTCCACTTCTGCTCTCCCCTGAGAACAGGATACAACACAAGGTACTTTATGTCTAGCAACCTTGCAGTTTTGTGTCACATGGGGGACACCATGTAGCATCATCACAGCCCACAAGACATTCCAGCAGAATAGCGAACAGAAATGCAAACCTTAACAATGGAATTACCTAGTTAGACTGTTGAGCACTTTCTTCACTTGCATTCTTCACTGCAGAATTGTACTACATACCACTGACACTTGTCCTGCTCAGAAGTTTACTTCAACAAATTTTTAACTGACACTTGTTCCTGCTCAGAAGTTTACTTCAACAAACTTTTTTAACTGACACTTGTCCTGCTCAGAAGTTTACTTTGACGAATTTTTAGTCACACAGTTCACTTGACTGAGGATGAACCTAGCACAGGGTGCGAAAGCTATTCTAATTTATTAAAGAACCATCAACTCTCACACAGCTTTATTATTATGGACCTGCAACCATTATCATCATTTTCGACACAGAAAACTGTGCCCGCTATTAAATCCATGAGTGCCACATCACGAACATCATATTTTACAACAGAGACGAACTTGTGGCATACAGGAGTGTTGTTCAAAGATAGACAGGATGGCTGAGGAGAAAGGCTCAATTGTACTTCTTACATAGATGCATGGGAAGAACATGTCTTACCCAAATCTTTAGGAATGGCATCGCAGGAATTGTTTCAGGAGAGGAGTCATTTGTAAAAACACTTACCTACAAGATAAAATACAGGAAGCATTATGGTAGTCGGAGGCCCCTCACCAGGACCTTTGGTTTTTATCAAGAAACCTTGGTGAACATCTCAAGGAACTCAGACTCAAAACCACTAGGAATAGAGCAGGTGAGGTGGCAATGTCTAGGTTGAGTGCATATATAATAGGGCTTAAATGCTAAATTACTCAGGATCATAGATTAATCAAAATGGAATTTTTACCACTAACAAAATAATAATTTATCATTCATGCTAGACAAGAGCAATTAGAAGTCCTCAGTCTGGGAATGGGACTTTGCTCAGCAACAGATCAATCCCCAATACATACTTTAAACATAGTATGTAGTGTTAACCTTTCCAATTTTAAACATTCTGATTTTTACCCAAAAGACACCAGTCAGCTTTTTTTGACTGCCCTAAAGAACAACAAGAACATGATATTTTTATAGTAAAATACAAACGGTTCTATTCATACTTGTCAAGCAAACCGGGAGAGATAAAGCAAGGGCAAAACCTTTGAAGTTACTTCCTATTAATCTCCTTAAAGCATAAATGTAAATACCAACTCAATATACTTTCACGCCCTGACATTGAAGGGTGAGACAAAGTGATAAGGGTGTAGATTCACCCTTGCTGCCGACCTTAACACACGAAGGGGAAAGGCAGCAAAACAAGGATAACCACAAAAAGTGGTTTATATAATTAATTAATAAACATCAAACATAGTACATATTCAAAACATGTCATAAAGCATAAACAATGAAAGAAAGATGCCACTGGGAAATCATGATTAACAATCACAGTCCAGACTAATATATGCTAATGCATACACCCATGACCGAGCTAAATTTAAGGATGGCCAATTTAAAAGAAACTAAAAAAAGCTCATCATGGAAAGAGGAAGATATGTATCACATGGTATAAAAAAAACAATGCAAAAAATGTCTGTAGCTTCCACGGGAAGTTGCAAGTGAATATTTCCCACCCTTTGCAGGCCTCTTTTCCCTATGACAGTCATAAAAAAATATGCTAATTTTACAAAGTTATAAGCATTCTTTCTCATAAGTTTTCTATTTTATTTTGTCAAATTTGAATTACAGCTCAAACAATATCATAAAGGATAAGAAATAAAAGCGGGAACAAAGTCCTAGCATACTTATTGTAAAGTAATTACGACGTATCCTAATCTGGGAATTTGTAACAACATTCGCCCTTATACCTCAAGCAAGACTGAGGGCTTCTCAGCTCACTCACACTCTTATAGGGTGATCTGAAGAGTTGCCAATGGTGATATATGGAACCAAGAACATTTTTCCAGCAAAATTTGTTCAAACTGTATGGTGCAAAATCTTGATCGTATACGTACAATACTCGTCCACTGCCCCGAAGCTTTATGTGATCATGTATAAATATATAATACCCAGGCTGTGGGGGTTAACAGCCAGTCAGCTAGCCCTCACAAACTTACATCTTCACTTGAAGACTGTCAAAAGTAAAGTGGAGTGTTTACACCAGGGCCGGCAGGTCTTCCCGCCTAACGGGTTGTAGTTACTGCCTAACCACCTTGTTCAAGATTTTATTGGCCGTATTCCAGCTACACTGAAAGTAATTTCTATCATAAAGGACTGAAGATTGGTATACAGGCAGTCCCCGGGTTTACGACGGTCCGGCTTACGACGTTCAGAGGTTACGACGCTTTTTCTTAAATATTCATTGAAAAATCCGCCCTGGGTTACGACGCTTGTTCCGAGGTTACGACGCTGACGCTTCCGACGCTCCGAGTTTACGACGCTTTTAAAAAACACATATTATGATAAGATAAGAATCCTTTATAGTTTAGCACAGTTTCTCTCTCTCTCTCTCTCTCTCTCTCTCTCTCTCTCTCTCTCTCTCTCTCTCTCTCTCTCTCTCTCTCTCTCTCTATACTACAAAGATGTATGTTTTTTTTGTATGATAAATAAATTATTTACTATTTTCAAATATTAATATTAATTTATACAGCAATAATATCAATTCATTAAAGAAAATACCATAGTGAATTAGTAAGATTTTAGCTTATATTTAAAAAATTATCGAAGAATGAAGGAAATCCCAGTCTTCTCTGTTGAAGGAAATCCCAGTCTTCTCTGTAACCTTTCCAGGTACTAAAACTGTCAGATATATATCATGTTCTGTGACAGCCAAAAGGGGGAAGAGCTGGGGGAGAGCTGCAGTGTTGCAATCAGTGGTCCTGACATTTTCCCTCTCTCTCTCTCTCTCTCTCTCCTCTTCTCTCTCTCTCTCTCTCTCTCTCTCTACTCTCTCTCTCTCTCTCTCATTTACTGAGACTCGAGATTTTTTTATGTACTTGTACTATTTGTTTTTTAATACTTTCAAATAATAATAATAATAATAATAATAATAATAATAATAAGAATAAGAATAAAATAATAATAATAATAATAACTGTAATTACAAAATTCATATGTGATAGTATTTTAAAGAAATACAATACGTACTAATCTATCCATGTCACTTTTAATTAAGGTTAACTCTCTCTCTCTCTCTCTCTCTCTCTCTCTCTCTCTCTCTCTCTCTCTCTTTTGCCACACAAGATAATAATGAGTCATAGTGGTAACGCCCTCCCTCTCTTTCGCTGGAAGCGTTATAAACAAAGAGAGATAAACTCTCTTCTCTCTCTCTCTCTCCTTCTCTCCTCTCTCTCTAAATCTCTCTCTCTCTCTCTCTCTATCTCTCTCTCTTCTCTCTCTCTCTCTCTCCCTCCTCAGGGCTTCTCTCTCTCCTCTTTTTACTGAGATGAAAGAATTTTTATGGTACTAGTATGTAAAATGTTTATTGATAATTTTCAGTTAGTTTAATAATAATAATAATAAAACTTTAATTACAAAATTCATAATGGTCGTATTTTAAAGAGATGAAAATGACCTTTCCATTTCACTTGTAAGGATAATTCCTCTTTCTTACTGAGATGAGAGAATTTTTATGGTAGATGCACGTGTTTATTATATTTTCAATAATAATAATAATAATAATAATAATAATAATAATAATAATAATAATAATAATAATAATAATAATAATACAAGTAGTAATAATACAATAAATAATTTCAAAAGAAAATTCTTCCCTTTGTCTTTTTGTTTCAATTTCCCCACTCAACTCGAGTGACACTCAAGCTTAACAATGCCATACAATGGTCAACGAATTTAATGGTTTATGTAATCCTCTCTCTCTCTCTCTCTCTCTCTCTCTCTCTCTCTCTCTCTCTCTCTCTCTCGCTCTCTCTCCTATCTCCTCTTCTCTTAATGAGATGAGATCATTTTCATGGATGTATATATAAGTTTATCATTATATTTTCCAATAATAATACTATAAGTACAAAAATTCATATCTGAGTATTTTAAATACAATAATCATTCCATTTCTCTCTTTTAAACAACTCTCTCTCTCTCTCCTCTCTCTCTCTCTCTCTCCTCTCTCTCTATCTCTCTCCTCTCTCTCTCTCTCTCTCTCTCTCCACAAGATACTTGTCATACATTTGGTGTTTCTATTTCTTCCTTTTATCTCTCTCGCTCTCAGTCCCCCCCTAAAAGGAAATTGATTTAGACCAGACAAAACAAAAATAATAATTGCACAGTCCTCTCTTTCTCTCTTCTCTGGAGAAATATATGTATTTATGGGAGGGGGAAAAAGTTGCCTACAGACGTTCATTTCAATCTATTGAAACCTAAGGAGTTATTTCTCCTCTCTCTCTCTCCTCTTTCTCTCTCTCTTCTCTCTCTCTCCATCCGGGGAGGTATTCTCTCTTCTCTTCCTCTCTCGTCTCTCTCCTCCCTTCTTCCTCTCGTCTCTCTCTCTCTCTCTCTCTCTTGTATTTTAATGAAAATATACAGTAATTGTGAATACACAGTGTTGCACATGAAAAAAGTAAATTAGTGATAATTTTAGAGATACGGCCCTAAGAAAAATTGCAAATTAGTAGTGAAATTTTCCCTGTGGACATGTTTTCAAGAACGTCGTTTCGGGTTACGACGCGTCTTAAGAACGGAACCCCCGTCGTAACCGGGACCGCCTGTATTGTGTATGAAAAACTACTAATTTTTTACTGGAAGGCATACCAGAAATATTCAAACCCCATGAAAACAGGAAAATCACATTTTCAATATAGTATTTAGAATGTAATATGTAATGGTATAGTATAAAGGACTGTATGCAGAGCATATGGTAAAACTATCTAAAAGTTTGCCAAAAACACTCCAAATCTTCATAGAAAAGGTGCTAAATCAAACACAATCCAGTTACAGCACAATTTCCTAAGTAAGGTTAGGTTATGAGGTATTAGGTCTTTTGGAAATTTAGAGCAAAAAATAACATGCTTATACTCAACAATATCTTCAGTTGTTTAAAGTAAAGGAAATAAAACTAGGGAACAGCGCTTGGTTTTATTTTCTTGGAAATTGATTTTTCCTATTGTACTTTCAATGTTGCCAATGAAGGAGGTGATGTTTACCGTCAGTCAGTTAGTTAGTACGTATTAACCTCATCTTTAGCAAGGACCCTTTGGGAACGGGGGTTTTTATGGTAGGGTAAAACACAAGACGAGAGAACAGACATACTATTGTTGTTATGATGGCCACCCTGGAATGGTTCTGTTCATATGCAAGGCATTGGGGAGCCATATGTTCAAGAAGGAATTGGGGTAAAAGTTTGTTTCCGATCTGAACTACAATTCCACATGAGGGCTAGTACTAAACACAGCAAAATAATTTTAATCTAAACTGTTTCACCGTGTTTACTACTAGCCTTGGGGGGATCAAATGTCCTTAACCCTCTTGCGCACAAACCAAAAATGTAAGGGTGTAAGGTACACGACTTTTTCCCAGAGCCAAAAAGAACATGCGCATGGAAAAGTTTTTTGGTAAAATTCGGTACGTTCAAACTATAACTGTTAAACACTTCTGTTTAGCGTTATTATGTCAGCAAATGATTGAATTATTCCCTAAAGCAATCAGAACATCTTTATGAGACTTAGAAATAATAAAAACGATATGATGAACGTGAAATTTCAAAGAAAAATGTAATAATTAGGTTTGGGGGGTTTGTTTTATATCTAAATTGTATACAAATGTTTGATCTTTCCCATAGAAGCAATAATTTTACTATAAATATTTGCTAATGAACTGTAATTGATTAAAATGCTAATTTTTTCGGAGTGCAATTTTCAGATTCCAACCTACTATGTTGACGTTTTGTATCGTAGCTAAGTAAGCTAGCGGTGTCAGGTTTGCGTTTACTTTGAGACTCATCATCTGTTGATCTAATGGCATCAACTACATTTTCTATGACTGACGCATTTTTTTCGTGAATTTCCCCCAAAAATAACTTACATATGACGCGCCCGGCGCGTCATCTGAGCACTTACGGAAACAAATTTATTGACGCGTTAGGCATCATCAGATCACAAGAGGGTTAAATGCTTTTTGCAAAATTGATACATAGCCTACTAGTTTGCAAGAATTAGGTATGCATATTTTTTTCATTTTTTTATGAAGATTTGAAAGATACGTATAATAAAAAATTGAGTAGGGATGTTTGGATCGGAAACGAACATTATCTGGGATTGGCTAAGGAAACCTATCATGAAAGGAACTATAGCTACTAACCTAACCTCATCTAGTAGGCCATATTACTTAGCCCCCAGAATTCTCTGGTGAAGGAAGTTCCCTAAAACACTGCGCATAAGCGATAGCATTCCAGGATGGCCAACATATAATAATATCAGTTCTGAAGTTAAACACAGGTTAATTACAGTCGACAGACAAAAAATAAAGGTAAACTCTTGATAGACAACCAAAATACTGTACGAATAAATTTCTAAAGCTGTTCCTTGTTCTACCAAAGTGAAAATTGGTAAAACTTTATAGTAATACTAGTTGCACAGCCTGGTTCCCACTTAGTCACCTATGGGACAGGTTAGGTTAGGTGGGCAAGCTCTTGTTAGATCAGGATCTGGCATTACAGGAAAGGGAGGTCTATTTATGTATGGTAAAACATCACTGTGCGGCAGGCGACCACCTGTTTGGTAGCGCAACCACTTTCCCAAAAAATAGCACTTCCAGTAAGATAAGTTAGAGGTCTGTCACAAGCCAACCTCTGTGGAAGCAACACCTCGAGACATCTACTTTCCTCTTGAAGTAAGTGTTTTCTCCAAAGTAAGAAATTAAGGCCATCATTTCCAATTAAAATGACAAATTTTCTAAGACAATTTGTATTTTTCATAGCTGGATCTGGTTAAAAAGCAGATGAAAGCAAGGAATCTTGGGATATCTGGCAACGCATGCGTAGCTCGGGCCAGGAGTAGTCAAGGACGACGCCGCTACGCCAGTCTTTCCCAACTCAAGATGACTTAACAAACAGAGGGGCGGCTAGAGGTAGGCAGTATAATGTTAAGACCTCAGGTTTGTAGCTAAGAAAAATATAAATTGTCTTAGAAAATTTGTCATTTGTTTATACGCGAACAAACCTTCGGTCTTAACAATAGGATAGACTCATACTTGGAGGGAGGTATAAGACATCCTAGACCGGCTGGGGGCCTACCCACCAGTCCAGCTCTCAGAAGAAATAGTTCTTGGAGAGGGACTGAAGCCCGTTGAGAAGCTAGATAAACTAATATCTAACCACTCAGAACCTGAGTGACGTACAATGATATATGGGATAACCATTGTATAGGGAACCAAAGAGAAACTTTGACTGTCCAATAACAAACCAAGACACAAGGGTTTGTATTACTCCCAACTCCTCCTTGCCAAGGAGTGGAGCATATGCTACCAAATAGCGGGTAAGATATTTGTATATTGCACGAGCACACTACCAGCATGACTACCTTACTCACCTGTATCAGACCAGTTCAGCAAATGACGTTTCTATTCCTTAAACCGCCCGAAGGAAGAAGGAAAGGTACAAGAGAAAGGAGACCAGCCAACTCACTCATTCTCTCATCCACACAATCATCTTAGGTAAGATACAAAGGTGCCCTGTTAAGGGCAACTATGAGTTACACAACCTGTTGGGCAGCCACCACAGGACCCAGGAAAAACGCTTCCGTAGATCTGTGGGCAACATCCTTAAGATAGAAGGAGGTGAACATGGACTGGCGTAACCATGTACCAGCGCTCAGCACTCTATGTACAGCCAAGTTCTTTTTGAATGCCAGAGAGGGACCAATATCTCTAACGTCATGCGCTCTAGCCTTCACAGACGTGGTGGTGGAATCATCAAGAGCCAAATATACCTGTCTTGATGGCTTACGTATCCAAAAAGAGATAGTATTCTTAGACACCTCTTTCTGTGTACGGCCTGTGCTAACACAAAGTCTGCGGCAGCCAGGTCTAAAGTGCCAAGTCCTTTTAAGATAGCAACACAGGGCCCGGACAGGGCACAACAAAAGCTCTTGAGCATCACCACCCACAAAGTCAGTCAGTGATGGAATGGAAAACGAAGTGAACCTGTCATCATGCACCGAGGCAAATTCAAAGAACATCGACCCCCAACCCCTGGTGTGCTTCACCTCATAGCTCAGACCGTGGAGCTCTCCTACCCTCTTGGAAGATGCCAAAGCCAGAAGGAAAACTGTCTTTAGCGTCAGGTTCCTGTCAGATGAGTGACGCAAGGGCTCATATGGACTCTTAGTGAAGATCTTAAGAACCAAGGAAACATCCCACATTGGAGGCTTGAGCTCTCAAGGAGAACTTGAACGCTCAAACCCCTTAACTAGCAGGGAAAGTTCCCAGGAAGAAGAGATGTCGATACCCATAAGGGGGCCGGCTGGAACCCTTATATATGGGGGTATAGGGGGGCGAAAAATGCAGTCATAAAAAAATTCATGGAGCTTCATATGGCAATTGAGAATATGTAAACAAAATATTTCGTCAAAATTCCTCTTACTTTCATAGTTACAGGGTAATTAGTAAACATAACTCAATAAGTCTAAACCATTCATCCGTACAAGAAAATGCAATATTTCTTCTGTTATCGTAAATTTTGATAATTATTGTCAAAGAAATTGTGAGAAAATGGCATCTGTAGTGATTCTGTGAGTTGCAGAAGGGAGTATCAAGTTCAACCATAATTCAGTGCGAGCACAGACATCAAATAGTCCACACATTCAAGTTTCACCTCTGACATTCGCTTGCTTTTACATATGTTTATCTATGTTTCTGCAAGAATTTCATCATGCCAATGAGGAAAAGACAAGGAAAACATCTCGCTAACAGAAAGACGAAGAAAATTCGCTCTAATATGATTACAGAATATCATAATATACCCGATATAGCGTAGTTAGTGAAAGATAGAGAGGGAGGGTGTGTAGTAAGTAAACGCACCCGCCTTGCCTGAAGCACACGTCACACTGTCCTCCAGGCTATGATCTTTGAGGCAAAGAAAGGGCATCTTAATTTATGATAAATAACTTGGTTTTAGTTTCTTAATATCCAAAAAGGAATATTGAAATTCATAATAATCATGATTTATTAACATTGTCTTTGTAAAAAGAGAGTACAACTTCGAATTTCACCTCTTGACATTCTCTTGCATTTACGTTTGTTTATCTTTGTTTCAGCAAGAATTTCATCATGCCAAAACGGAAAATACTAGGAAAACATCTTGCTAATATACAGAAGCAAAGAAAATTCGCTGTAATAAGCTGAGTTAGTGAAGGAAGAGAGAGAGTTGCGTAGGAAGGAGTGCCCCGTCTTGCCTCACACAGTGCCCCAAGCTACGATATATGAGCAAAGGGATCATCATTTATGATTTAATTATGATAAATAAAATAGTTTTGGTTTATTAATACACAAAAAAGAAATATACATTCATAATAATCATTATTTATTAACATTGTCTTCATAGAAATACGAAGGAAAACTTTGAACGCCCGTATCTCAAAAACTATACTTATTGACCTTCAAAATCTATCTCCTCACTTAGTTTTAAAGCTATAACATTGGAATTTGGTATATAACTCAGAAAGACATTATAGAACAATCAAATGAAGCCCTTTTTTCAAATTTTTGTTTCATCTTTTTTTTATAAATTTTGTTTTCCTGATTTATAGGGTTTATTTTTTTACCATAATGAAAAATTCATATCTAGCAAAAAAAAATGACTTTTAGAAAAAAAACTCTTCATTCAATCGGAGGTCTACATCAGGTCTATATATGGTAGTAATCCCAGGTCTTCATATTAAAATATCAAGGGAGGAGATAGAATTTGAAAAAATGGTTATTTTTGTGATAATCGCCCTGGCGTCACAAAACCGAAGGTCAGAGGCAAAAATCATATTGCGGTTTGGAGATGTCCTAAGTCACCTTATTAAGTGGTATGAATATCAAAGTCCTGTCCTTAAAGAATGGCATTAGGGGGCCGGCCGGAACCACTATATATGGTGGTATAGGGCGAAAAATGCTAAGTCATGAAAAAATTCATGGAGCTTCATATGGCAATTGAGAATACGTATACGAAATGTTTCATCAAAATTCCTCTTACTTTCGTAGTTACAGGGGAAATTAGTTAACATAACTCAATAAGCCTAAAACACTGATCCGTACAAGAAAATGCAATATTTTTTCTATTATCGTGAAATAAATTTTATATTTTGTCAAGAAATTTGGGAGAAATGGCATCTGTAGACATTCCCCGAGTCAAGAAGGAGACTTCAGGCTCAGGTACCAAGTCCAGTCATGAATTAGTGCGATCACAGACATCAAGAAGTCTACACGTTCCATTTCACCTCTTGACATTCGCTTGCCTTTACGTATGTTTATGTATGTTTCGGCAAGAATTCATCATGCCAATGAGGAAAAGACAAGGAAAACATCTCGCTAACATACAGACGAAGAAAAATCGCTCTATTATTATTACAGAATATCATAATATTCTTGTAGTTAGTGAAGAGAGAGGGTAGGGTTGCTTAGTTAACGACCCCCTTCTTGCCTGACAGTACACGTCACACTCTGCCCAAGGCTACGATCTTTGAGCTCAAAGAGATCTTCATTTATTATAAATAACAAAGTTTTGGTTTTTAATGCCCAAAATGGAATATGAAATTCATAATAATCATGATTTATTAAATTATCTTTGTAAAAAAAAAAAAAAAAAAAAAAAAAAGGAGTACAACTTCGAGTTTCACCTCTGACATTTCTCTTGCATTTATGTTTGTTTATGTTTGTTTATCTTTGTTTTGGGCAAGAATTTATCATGCCAAAACAGAAAATACAAGGAAAAACATCTCGCTAACATACAGAAGAAGAAAATTCGCAGTAATAAGCCGAGTTAGTGAAGGGGAGAGAGCAGAATTGCGTAGGAAGGAGTGGCCCATCTTGCCTCAA
Source organism: Macrobrachium nipponense (assembly GCF_015104395.2). Taxonomy (NCBI): domain Eukaryota; kingdom Metazoa; phylum Arthropoda; class Malacostraca; order Decapoda; family Palaemonidae; genus Macrobrachium; species Macrobrachium nipponense. The sequence continues at coordinate 45,643,117 of NC_061108.1, forward strand.
GCAGTGCCCCAAGCTGCGATATATGAGCAAAGGGATCATCATTTATGATTAAATTATGATAAATAAAATAGTTTTGGTTTATTAATCACACAAAAAAAAATATACATTCATAATAATCATTACTATTTATTAACATTGTCTTCCTAGAAATACGAAGGAAAACTTTGAACGCCCGTATCTCAAAACTATACTTATTGACCTTCAAAAATCTATCTTCTCACTAAGTTTTAAAGCTATAACATTGGAATTTCGTATATAACTCAGAAAGACATTATAGAAACAATCAAATAGAGCCCTTTTTTTCAATTTTTGTTTCGTCTTTTTTTTATAAATTTTTTTCTCCTGATATATAGGGTTTATTTTTTTACCATATTGAAAAATTCTTTATACTAGCAAAAAATGACTTTTAGAAAAAAAACTCTCCATTCGATTGGAGGTCTACATCAGGTCTATATATGGTAGTAATCCCCGGTCTTCATATTACATATCAAGGGAGGAGATAGAATTTGAAAATGGTTATTTTCGGGATAAATCGCCCTGGCGTCACAAAACCGAAGGTCAGAGGCGAAAATCATATGCGGTTTGGAGATGTCCCAAGTCACCTTATTAAGTGGTATGAATATCAAAGTCCTGTCCTTAAAAAAATGGCATTAGCCGGCCGGCCCACTTAAGGTATAACACCAAACATAGTACTGCCCCGTAGCCTCTAATAGCAGAAACGGAAAAACGTTTCTCGTCTCTGAGGAAGGTTAGGGGGCCGGCCGGATAATGCCATTCTTTAAGGACATGACTTTGATATTCATACCACTATATTTGACTCACACACCAAAGCTCAATTCTCTCTCTCTCTCTCTCTCTCTCTCTCTCTCTCTCTCTCTCTCTCTCTCTCTCGTTATTTTCACTGTACTCTGATTATTCTCTCTTTTATGTTTTTACGCTACCCTATCTAATATTATTTCTCATAGCTATCATTACACTTTAATGCATGCTAGGAATGGCAAGTCATTGTTGCCAATTTAGTGGAACTTACACATACGCCAATGCCTTTACAAACTGTTTCCATGAATTCTAGATGTCATTAGTAATGCAATAATGATGAAAATTGCCCTAATATTTCTGTATATAATATACAAATAGATATGCTAAATTCACTTATTTCCATGGTTTTGTATTAGTCTTATCCCAAGTTTGGAGTGTTACCACAAACCAATTGGCAACAGTGATAAAAATAAATAGGAAAGTGCGAACAACACATCGTAGCTAATGTTCACAGCAAAACCAATGGTTACTTTTACAACAAAAAATATATTCAAATGAGATCATAAATACATAATAAATATCACAATTTTTGAAAGTAAATCGTATTTTTCCTAACTATACAAACCTGAGGCCCTTTACATAAGGAATTACTTCCAGCGCCAGCTGGAACTCGGTCATAAGATTCTAATAACAAGGTAATTACGTAGTAACAGCCTGTCCGATAGTCGAGAGTCCCGCCCAACTGACATAAAATATTCCACTTAGCTTTACGCCCAGGAACAGATTGGAGGGTGGCATGAGGGTGCGGCCTATAGTAAAGAACCTCAGGTTTGTATAGTTAGGAAAAAATACAATTTACTTTCAAAAATTGTGATTTGTTCCTACACGTTATACAAACCATCGGTCCTTTACATAAGGAAGACTCACTGATTTGTGGGAGGAATCAGTCTTGTGAACAGACTGGTGTTTGCCCAAACAAAGTTCCCTCCCTGGTCATAAGAGTAAGGGGGGTGGGGGCCTTGCCTCTGTCCAACTGATCGGAGTTAGATAACTGCAAGACCACTGGCCAGACCTCTGAACCAATTCATAAGAGGGAGGCATGCGTAACCTCTTATGAATAGCAAACAAACAAACTTATAGTTGGAAGAAAGAGAACAATATATAGTATTGGGTTTGTCTCTTACTGCTGTCCACTTCCCCCTTGTTAGGAAGGGGAGGACAAATACGTGCTTCAATCCATAATGAAAGGGAAAGAATGGAGCTCAGTCACATAGCTTACCTGCATCTGTCGCCCTCTCCAGCATGTGACGACCATCACTCCCTGCCCGAAAGAAGAGAAGAAGAAGAAGGAAGGAGGAAGAGAAGCCAGTCACACTCTCATTCACCCTTCATTCACACGGTTATCACAAGGACAAGATGCAACCTTGTCCCACTAGAGGAGCTGGTAAGTACACAACTTGTTGAGTATCCATCACGGGTCCCAAGAAAAAAAAAGTGTCCAAGGACCTGTGAGGAACATCCCGAAGGTAGAAGGAGATGAAGGTGGTCTGGTTGGACCACACCCCTGCCTTCAGCACCTGCGATACCAACAAGTTCTTACGGAACACAAGGGTAGGACCAATACCTCTAACTTCGTGGGCTCTCGGACAAAAGATACCGGTGTCAAAACTCCTTTCGGAGGCGTACACTTTCCTGATTACCTCAAGAAGCCAGAAAGAAATAGTGTTCTTGGACACTTCCTTCTTGGTCACCCTGGTGCTAACACTCAGGCCTGAGATGACGAATTCTCTTCAGATAGCACCATAGCACTCTTACAGGACAAAGTAGCATCTCTTCCGCATCATTACCAGTAAAGTCCTCTCGAGTGTTTAACGTTAAACGGAGAGCCATGAAGTTCCCTTACTCTCTTCGCCAATGCCAGGGACAGCAGAAAGATGGTCTTGAGGGTCCGATCCCTGTCTGATGACTCTCAGAGAGGCTCGTAGGGTCTACGCGTAAAACTCCTTAGGACAAGAGTCCCGTCCCACTCAGGGGGCCTGAGTTTCCTGGGTGAGCAAGGCCTCTTGAAGCTACTCATAAGGAGGGATATTTCTATGGAAGAGGAAATATCCACGCCCTGCAGCTTTAGGACTAAGGCCAAAGCAGCCCTATATCCCTTAACTGCCAAAACAAAGAGGAGCTCTTCTTGGCAAAGAAAGACTAGGAAATAGCTACCTGCTGAAGAGTGGCACTGAGCAAAGAGAGACCCCATCTACAACACCAACCACAGAAGACGGACCACTTTCCCTGGTATACTGCTGCAGACGACTGACTGAGGTATTCTGCCATCTCTGTTGCTGCTCAGCGAGAAAAGCCTCTCACTTGCAAGAGATGGTGGAAAACCGCCAGCCGTGATGACACAAGGAATGTACTGCCTGGTGGTACCATTCCACGTGCGGTTGGCACAGCAGGTTGTGCCATGGGGGAATCTCTTGCTATGCCTCAGAGAGAGGAGCCAGCAGGTCCGGATACCACCATAATCATCCGAAGGTTGCTGGTGACCAGCACCCTGCTGATCACCTTGCGAATCAGACAGAACGGAGGAAAGGCGTACACTTCGAGGTTGTCCCACGGGTGTTGGAACGCGTCCTCTGAAGCAGCCCGTGGGTCCGGCACGACGGAGAAGAAAACTGGGAGTTTTCTGTTGTGCCAGGACAGAGTGGTCTCTACACCCAGACATGGCGGAAAGGCTGTTCGACCTGTGGGGGGTGTCCCAGTGGTGGATCTGGCGGCTGAGCTTGTCTGCCACTACACTCCTCTTGCCTGGAATGTATACCTGGCTGACAGCGCCACCGAGTGCACATGCACAGTCAATGATGCAAACAGGAGGGACACTGGGCCCTCCTGTTTGTTGACATATGCCACCACCATGTTGAAGCTCTTCAACACTACGGAGCGTCCCATCACCCGTTCCCGAAATTCTTGGAGCGCCAGAAATGTTGCCTCGAGTTCTAGGACGTTGATGTGAAGGTGCTTGTCGTGTCGATCCCACACACCTGAAACCAGCAACTCTTCCAGGTGTGCACCCCAACCCTCGTTCGATGCGTCCGAGAACAGAAGCATCTCTGGAGGGGAGTGTGCAACTGCACTCCTATTAAGAGGTTCCTGTCGTCTAGCCACCAGGCTAAATCCTCCCTCACTTCCTCCGTGAGAGGAACAAGGAAGGATTGTGGATCCCGAGCCTGTGACCAACACTCCTTCAGTCTCCATTGCAGAGATCGCATGTGAAGACGCCCGTGAGGAACTAACTTCTCTAGTGACAACAGATGACTGATCACGACTTGCCAAAGCTAAGCGGTTGTTTCCTGTTGTGACAAGAAACCATTGAGCTGCCAGCCTGAACCTGCTGATCCTCAAGTCTGCGGGGAAAACTTGTGCTGGCTACTGTGTCGATCAGCATGCCCAGGTACTTTATCCTCTGCTTTGGCTCGAGATCTGACTTCTCGAAATTTATCACAATCCCTAGATTACGACAAAAGTCGAGGAGGCGATCTCTCGTCCTGTTAGCAACTGCGTGCAAGAGCTCGCCAGGACCAAGCAATAATCGAGATACCTCAAAGACATATCCCGACCGAGTGTGCCCAGCTGACACCAGTGCGCCCCGAATTGGAACACCGTCCCTTCAAGGATAAAGGGTAGGTACTCCCTGGAGGACCGATGGACGGGTATTTGAAAATATGCATCCTTCGGGTCCACCAAAAGCATGAAATCGTTTTCCCAGATGGAATCGAGCCCGGAACATTTCCTTTCCATCATGAACCGAGTCTGGCGAACGATGGTTCTAAGGAGAGAGATCTATCGCCAGTCTCCAGCTCCCTATAGACTTCTCCAACAGGAAAACCCGGCTGACGGTTCTCGCACAATTTCCACAGCTCCCTTGCTCAGCATCATCTGGACTTCTTCCTTGAGTGCTATGTTCCATGGCCGAACCGGGAACGTGTGTCTGATGGACCGGGGATGAGAATGAGGGGTGGCCTTTCGACTCAAAGGGGAGAAGATATCCCTCTCAAAGGATGAATATTACCTAGGCCTCAGCTCTATAGTGCTGCCATGTTGCCCAATGGCTCATCAGGCATCCCCCCACTTTCGGCTGCAGGTGAGGGGGAAACGCCGTCCCCTAGCGTTTCCCCTTCTTCCCCTTTCGCTTACCTTATGGAGCAGAAGTCTTGGGGGAGGAGGAAGAGCTAACTTGGCCCCGAGGCCTAGCTGCAGTTGAATGAGATGGCCCAGACGTCTTCGTAACTGCCTGGTGTACTTAACAATCGCTGTCCTCAGCTCTCCGTTTTTCCACTGCAGCATCCACCATCTCTCTAAGGAAGAGAGAGGAGGAACCCAGCAATGGTCCATTCCTTAGACCCAATGCCAATTCCGGGCCAGCCGACCTGGATACTCGATTCAGGACAGCATCCCTCCTCCTAAGCACCAGGTTTGGCCCACAGGTTAGCAGTCTGGTGGGCCAGGTAGGAAGAAATAGCCCTACCCCAAGATTGACAAAGTCTCCCGAAAAGCCGAGTCTTCTCCAGGAGCTACCGGTCCCGAAGAGGTTGCAACTTTGGATACTGTGAAGGACCACAGATCCAGCCAGGAGAGATGCCTAGAATGCTGCCATAATGATAGACTCCAAGGCCGCTGCCTCTTGCTGCGTGAAACAGGGATTCTCCAACAGCAGGTGTTGTAGAAGCAATCCAAGAGTTAGATGAGCTAACTCCGGGTCAACCTGTTTGGTTGGCAGAGAGTTCTCCAAAGGCACATGGAAATGCCGCTGATGAGGCATAGGATGGGGAAGCAGCTTGTCCAACATGAAGGACCTAAGCGAAGCCTCTTGTCCTGAGGCAAGAGCTTTCACCTGGTCCAGCACACTGTCAGACAAGGAGACCATGGAAGCCTTACAGAAGCTCTGGGTTCCTTCTTAGGCCCCCAGAATGACTAACCGGGAGGGGCAGTCAGAGGGGGCAACCACTGATCCTTCCCTGAGGTCATTGTGCTGACGAATCAGCGTGATGACCTCCACAAAAACCCTCCGTACCTCTGGAGTGACAACGTACTGAGGTGACAGACGTTCAGAGTACCTCCAGATATACTCTTCTTCCTTCAAGCAGGAAGAACCTCCCATCAGACCCCCTATGATCGCCTCTGACCACTTAAGCATATAACCTCTTGGGTCCAAAGACCAAACCGGGCACTATGCTCTCGTGGACGGACTGTGAGGAGCACACCCTCACAGTACCCCTAGTCACCTCGCTCCTCCTGGTGTATCCCGAAGAAGATGAAGGGACAGGTGAGGCAGATCTGACACTTCCGCTCTATCTACCAGGAGAACTGGTGAATGGAGAGGGCTGCAGGTGGTCACCAACCTGCGGTGATGACCTGTCTGCAGGTCTAGATGAGCTCCCTCCCCTGTGGAGAAGCGCTGGTCCGCCGGATGGTAGCATCAATCTCTCACATCAGGACAACTGCTACTGGCTGCCCAGACCGTCCAACCACGCTGGTGTGATCAACGGTAGTGTCCACCAACACGACGAGAGCAAGCACTGTCCTCTTGACACGTCACAGTTCCCATAGCAGCCGCAGCTGTTTCCCGGGAAAAACAACGGGGGGGACCTCTTCCCAGTCACCTCGTGTACAGTCCCATGGGACCATCACTTCTACCCAAGGAACCAGACAATTGTTACAGGAACGATCACCAGTTGGGCGAGAATCACCTAGGTGACTCCCACCTTCCTTCCGCCCCTGTGCCGGAGTCCTGATGGTGAGTGTACAGTGATACCTCGAACTTACGCAATTCAATTTGCGCGCGAATTCACAATAACTTGAACTTTTCATTGGAACCTAACTATTTATCATAAACGAGTTCCTCACAATAGCGCAAAAATTTGCGAACCCTCCAGAAAGCACTGCAAAATACTGCAAAAGTGTTTATGTTTCATTTATTATGCACAATTTCTGGGCTCAGCTCGTGTCAGCCTATGAAAGTATCCTTAATATCATTCTTTCTAGGCAAAATTAATCTAAAATTACCAGAGAAAAAACAAAATTAAGAAATGTCAGTAAAACTGACTCGCTCACTCTATAAAGAAGTGTCGGTATGAGAATAGGGGCGAGTGGGATCACTACCACGAGTCATTCACCATTTAGACCTTCCAATCTAAAATCCCCACCAGAGAGAGCTGATACGAAACGGGTGATGTGGCCGCTACTACTACTACTACTGATGCCACGGACAGCAGCGCCCCTAGCGGTCATCCTTAATCTTTGAGACGTACACGTTGAGTGCATTTTTCTCTCGTGCCGTGTTTTCTTCGGATTTACCACTCTATTCATCATGGAACGTGCTGCCATCGCATCGGCTAAGTTAAGTGCCTCATAAGTAGTACTTTACCGTATTTTTAGTCTTCCAGGGACCAGTATTTTCCTTCCTAATAGGTCATATACGGTCTCCCGGTTGACTCGTGGCGGCACCATGCCGCCTCGTGTTAAGATTTCCGGTCTCCCCATACTGGGACATCTTAGTACTTATGCTTACTATATTACGTTCATCGTTTATTACATCGTTTTATAGCTAGGACAGCCCTTTTACCATTTCTCTTAGTTTGGTATTTAGGGCTATTCTGTGTCTGGCCCAGCATCCCGGCTCTTGCTCTTCATCGGCTATCGCTGGCTCCGAGTAGTCAACTGTTCCTCGGAACAGTTTGCCTCCTCCTGGGCTTCTTTTTCTTTTACTAAAAGTGTCTTTTCCCTCTTTTACGATGTATTATTAGTTTTATTTAGGGTGTTAGGCTAGCCTAGGTGCATGTCCCCATGTGTTGGTAACAGTCCTGGTTCACGTGGCCCTTCCATGGTTGTGTTGCTATCGCGGCTTAGGCCACTTGCGGTCATGTGTTCCATAGCACCTTACCCTTCCCCTTCCCTCCCCTACCAGGTATAGGGAGGGGTTCTGGGGGACTCCTTGGTTACCATGACAACCACAGTAGCCTTCCTCCCTCTTTCTCTGAGGAGGCCAGGAGCTCCCTCCCAGCTGGGGTATAGGGCAACCACTTGTCTCGGGTACCGGGTCACCGAGCGGGTAGTTGTAGGGACGGGGAGGGTAGGCCACCCCCCCCCTCTCTCTCTCCCGCCGCGTTACGCCGGGAACCCCCCCTATTGCTCAGTCCCACCCTACCCCTACTGTAATGAACGGAGCCTCCGCTGCAGCCGGGGCCCCTTTGGTTATAGTTAAAAGTCTGGCTCCGCCAGCGGGCGGGGTGGTCATTACTAGTGGTCTGTTGCTTGCCTACTATATCCTCCCTTTTTCCCGCTACCGGAGGAGAGCTTGCTTCTTACCCGGGCACTCTTCTAGTAGACGGGGAAAAGATTTTTATATATTTCGTTATAAATATAAGGATGTACCCTAATTTTACGGTGAATTTTAGTTTTAACCAACTTTGTGTGTACCATCTCCGTCGTTCTCCGTCGTGGTTTCATGGCTCACACCACACCTGGTTGGATATTTTCTCCTCCGTCTTCGGCGTAGCCTTAGACAACTCCAACCGCCTAGTTACCACACGTATTATGGCGGGGCTTCTGGTTTAATCTAACTTTCACGCTCCGGCATGCAGCGGAGCAATTGTTAGGCTGTAAGTGTGCTCCTGATACTTATGTATCTTTCCACTTACAGGCTACCAACTGTCAGGTCCTGGGGTGTAACGCGACGCTTTACGACCCCTGCGCCCACGAGGAGTGCAGGACTCACGCCCCGTGTGCCACGACCCACAACGGTTATGATCGTCTGGCACCCACCCCGAAGCCTGCACCATTTGCTATGACCTTGTCAGTCAGCTGTTGGGGGGGCTAAGTCGACTTTTAGACTTCTTGATCGTATCACTAATAACACTTAGTTATAAGCTTGTTTTAAACCCCGTCCCCGCCGCTAGAAGCTTCATTTCGCCTTCTTTTTCAGGCTGCCGCGTGAAGGAAGTCGCCTTAGCAACCCTGAAAGGCTTGGGTGGGCGGCTTCGGGAAGAACGCCGCCAAGGGCCAGCCGTACATCCTAGATAAGAAGCTGGCCGTTCAGATCTTCCCCGGCGGCAAGTCAACCGGTTATGTGATCCCATCTCGGCAGCCCCTCTCATAGCTTCCACGTCCACGTCCACGTCCACGCAGGAGCCGGTCCCAGACGTCGCGAACTTGGACCTGAACATTGAACCTATGGCGTAGGGGCAGAGATTTGTTGGTTGAGGTAGGTGTGTCGGGCGCCCAAGGTCTTTCCTTGGGCGCTCCTGGATCTTCTCCTGTCCCTTCTACTGCTTCTTTCCAAGGCTTTACGGGATCTGAGATCCCATACCCGCTCTCCCTGTACCCCCAAAGGTGAAGGGACAGAGAGAACAGAAGACCCTCCACAAGACGACTTCTAAGAAGTCGTCGTCGTCTTCTTCAGCAAAGAAGTCTTCGACTTCCTATGCTGACGGTGCGGTGAAGGCAAAGCCGAGCTCTTCGTACTCTAAGAGCTCTAGAAGCAAGGCTTCTAAGGAGAAGGCTCGCGCTCCAGCCGAGCCAACGCCTTCTCCGGCCTCCACCGCATCCACTCCGGCAACGCCGGTTGGAGTAGCGGGACCGAGCTCCTTTGATCCCACTGCCTTCTCGGCAGTGGTGATGCAACAAGTGGGAGAGATGGTCGGCTCGCAGGTCTCCGCCCTCGGAACCAGGTTTGAACAGATGTTTGCGCAGCTGTCACCCTTTCGTCAGTCGGGCCAATCCATCCAAGATCTCTCTAACAGTTAGAGTTAGAGAGAATGAGGACCGAGTAGCTGGGCTTTCTCAGGTTCCTCAACCAATCTCCCCAGTAGCAGGTACTGGCATTCTTCAGCGACCTCCATATGAGTCCCTTACCAGCCTTCTCCATGTATACCCCATGGAGAGTGGCCGCTTACGCTCCATTCAAGGACGGCATGATCTCTGTCCCGGAGTGTGGAACTCGAAGGATTGAGGACTTCGAGTTTTATCCTCCGGGATTGACTCAGCCTTTCATTGGATATGCTAGGCTGACCGTGGCGGCCCTCACTAGAGAGGACAAGATTTCCCGAGAAAACGTGCTGTATAGTAGGGAGCACGCACAGCGGGTAATGGGTTCACTGCCTAGAGGACTGGGAGTGTACCAAACACTAAGCTCCAGGCTTTCAAGAGTCCTTTCACTATTTTTGCGACGGAGGAGGAGGCTTCTCTTCCGTTCGCTACCACAAAATAGTGGAAGCGACTCTTCAGGCAGTCCTCAAGGATGAGCCCATGCCACAGCTGAGGGAAGCTGATTCTACTTCTCCGCTCTTTCCAGCCTTTGGAGAATTGTGGGAGAACTTGCCTGCCACGTTCACGATTGGTAAGCTTAAGCCAGACTGCGCAATGGACCAGTTTGGCGAGAAGCTTCCAAGGCTGCCTGATACTTTGATTCAGGCAGAGTTCGATGCTCGAACTAGGTTTGGGAGGGAGGTCCCTCAACTCCTTGATTAATCACGGAAATGGTGGCACTGTCTTATGGCACAGAACCGCTATTCAAGATTCTGGCCAAGTCCGCAGCTCCAAACAGTTCAGACGGATGCTTTCGACTTCTTCCAAGCTAGGAGGAACTGCCGAAAGCACGTTCTGCAGGAGTGCACTATTAGGCACGAACCTAATAGACTCCTGGCTTCCAGCATGTGGGGGGCGACCTCTTCCCAGAGTCCGCTGTGAACGAGGTGCACCACAAGGCTGCTAGGCTCAACCAGAGCCTTAGGGGCTAGGTGGGGCATCTCTTCTAAGAGGAAGCAAGAATCCGCCCCTGCTGCTGGTAAGAAACTCAAGAAGTCTGGTAGAAGGTTCCAGCCTTACCAGAAACAACAGCAGCAACAGCAGTTTGTTCAGGCCGTCCCAGTTACCCAACAGGGACAACCATCGACTTCGAAACAGGCCCAACCCATCCTCCTGTTGTCCCCTCAGTCTCAACCCTCAACCTCCTACGCAGTCTCGCCGGCCTTCAACTCTATGTATGAAGGTCAGGCTTACCCAGCCTTTAATAGGTTTTTTCGAGAGGGTAGCAGGGCGAGAGGCCACTTTCGCCAGCGTGGCACAGGGAGAGCGGCAAGGGGAAGGCAATTCAGAGGAGGGCGCGGAGGTCAACCCGCCCAACAACAGTGAGGCTCCCCAGGTAGGAGGGAGGCTGTTCCTCTTCCTCACAGGTGGGGGTTCAGCAAATGGGCACAGAGCATCGTGTCCAAGGGATTGGGTTGGAGTTGGATCAAAGATCCCCTCCAATCAAATCATTTTATCAGGAACCATCAAAGGAATTGACAGATTACGCGGAGGAAAACTCCTTCAGAAAGTGTTGATTTCCTTTGGTAGAAATATAAAACTCCAGAAACTGCATGCTGTGCTTTATTCCTATTCCTTTAGAATTTCTATATACACTGATAACTTATTTACAGTTTTATAGTTAAGTAAACAAAAGATAAATATCATACGAGTGATGTTACAATAGGATTGGATATTTACAGTAGAGTAGTTAAGTTGTTTTCAGATAAACAGTATGTACACAAACAACTGAACAAGTAGTTAACATAAACATCCCCCTTTCTTTGGGTTTTGACAAAAATAAGAAACTAACAAATTGATACAAACATAAAATAAGGAACAAGTAGGATACATTGTAAACATTAAAATATAAAAACAATAAATTATTCGCCCTTCATCTTTTTCTTGCAAATAGGATGATAGCTTGTTTGTTCATCATTAACGCTGGTTTTTCCCTTTCCCTCAAATTTACTAGTTTCTTCCATTTCTGGTATTGCCGATGAATCCTGTGTAGTTGGACGGATATGAATTCTATTTCTTCTATAAATCCTCCTTCCTTTCCTTCGGTTTCCTTGTGCATGAGCCCTTTTTCCCAACCCTTCTTGTCTGGTAATTTTGATAATATACAGGTTGCCCCTCGTTTAATGGTGCCATATCTCTTGCAGGTTTTATCATAATATTTCTTTATGGATTCTCTCCGGGTTTTCCCTTTTTTGAGAAAAACTGGATTGTCATTGTTCATAATTTCAGGAATTATCGACCGTAATTACGTCCAAACATCATCTGAGCTGGACTTAAGTTAGAGTCTTGACGTGGTGTATTTCTCAGCTCTAGTAACGCCAAATATTGATCTTTACCATCTGCATGCGTACTCTTCATCATATTTTTTACTATTTTAACTGCCGCTTCAGCCTTCCCATTTCCTTGAGGATGTCCCGGAGATGACATCCTGTGCTCTATACCCCACTCTTTAACAAAAACTTTAAACTGAAACGAGCTGAATTGTGGTCCTCCATCGGACACTAATTGGGTAGGAATACCGTATCTAGCAAACATCTTCTTGATTATCGCTATCACATGATTTGAAGTTGTTGACGTTAGAAACTCTACTTCAGTGAATGAGGAATAATAATCAACAATGACTAGATAATTTCTTCCAAACAATCTCAAACAAATCTAATCCAATTTTATTCCAGGGTCTGCTCCGTCAACAACATCCATCAACGAGTTCCTTCTGGTTTCGAGGGTTTATACTGCTGGCAAATGTCACATGAATTGACCATTTGCTTTATTTCTTTCGACATCCCTGGCCAGAATATTGCATCTCTTGCTCGTCGCTCATGCTATCGTAACCAAGATGAGCTACATGAAGTTTCGTTTTGATGGAATTTCGTAGTTTACTAGGAATCAGTATATGAGTTCCCTTTAGAATGATGCCATCTTGGTAAACTCATGGAATATCTAAAATCGAATGTAAGGCTTTAATACTTCCGGAATTTTGTCTTTGCGATCAGGCCATCCTTCCTGATTACAGACAATAATTCTTGCAGCTCTCGTCGTTTGTGGTGGCGTCTCTTACTTCCTTTAAAATGGAATCGGGTAATTTTTCAGTGAATCTATCATCCTTACCAATGTGTCTCTATTTTCCTCTTTGGGGCAGGCCCTGCTAAGGGTATCTGCTAACAATAGGCTTTTTCCGCTTTTGTACTGATATTCGACGTCGTACCGGTTCAACCTCATCATTAAAAACTTGTAACGCATTGGAGCTTGACTTAATTATGGCTTTTCGAGGATTGAAGAAAGAGGCTTATGGTCATTATGAACAATAACACGTCGCCCAAAAGTATACTGGTCAAATCGCTCTAAACCAAAAACCACAGCAAGAACTTCCTTTTCAATCTGAGCCCAGTTACGTTCGTTTCTAGCTAAGGTCCTTGATGCGTATTCTATTGGACGTCCTTCCTGCATAATGACTGCACCAATACCATCCTTGCTGCTGTCAACCTGCAATACAAGCTCCTTACTTTGATCAAAATAAGCTAGAACTGGTGTACAGGTGACCTTTTCTTTGATCCCTGAGAAAGCGCGAGTGCACTCATCATTCCATTCAAACTTTGAGTTCTTTCTGTCAGCTCTCGGATAGGTTCTAAATCATGAGCAGATTGGGTAAAAACCTTGATAGATATCGCACCATTCCACAAAACCTCCGAATTCCTGAAATATCGGTAGGGGCAGGCATTTCTTTAAATGGCCTTTACCTTATTTTCATCAACCGTCACACCGGATGATGTTAAACGATGTCCAATGAACGCGATTTCCTTTTTTCTATAAACAGATTTTCTCTTCATTTAGTCTGATCTTTTTTTCTTGACACGCTTCTGTAGTGATTGAAGATTTTGTTCGTGATCACGCATTGCGTCGTGTTCCTCATTTCCAAAACCAACAACCACAATATCATCAGCTACACAGTATACACCCGAAGCCCCTCCAATGCCTCATTTAATTTTCGCTGAAATATTTCACTGCTCACCTTCAGCCCGAAAGGAAGACGAGCCCATCGATATCTTACCAAAGGGGGTAATCATTGTTGTTAACTTGCTGGATTCTTCATCCAGTCGTATATGCCAAAAAGCCTCTTGAACATCCAGTTTGCTAAATATCTTGGCATGTTTTAGACTTGGCCAGTATATCCTCCAAAATTGGTAATTAGTAATATTCCCTTTTAAGAGCTTTGTTGAGTGGCTGAGGATCGATACATATTCTTAACTTTCCATTTGTTTTTTGAACGACTGCCATTTGACTAACCCAGTCAGTTGGTTCATTCTCCGGAATTAAAACTCCTCTTTTCACAAGAGAGTGTAACTCTTTTGAACCTTTGATTTTAATGCAATGGGTAAACGTCGGCACGGTAATATTCTTGCTGGTAATGTAGAATCTACATTAAGTTTAACCTCTCCAAGGTCACCAAGGTCGCATCATCTCATGGTCAATGTCAATTTTTGATACAAATGCTTTACCATTGACAAACACGAATCCCATCTCTTGACATGTCTTTGACCCAAGCAAACACATTAGATCATTTGAAAACCACAATGAAGGTTACATTCTAATTTCATCATTTTTGGGGTCTTCACATTCAATGTCGTCTCGCCAATGGGCGAAAGCTTGGATTTATTCCACATGGCGAGTTCACAGACGTTGGTCGCACTTGATCCCTTTTGACATACCTTTGACATATTGCATTCACGTCAGCACCCGTATCCAAATGAAATCTAACCTCTGTTTCGTTACAATTAGTAATGCAGTTAATCTATTTGAATTTTTCCCCATGCTGGGCATTTGATTTTTCAAATTCATGCTTATACCCACAAAATCGACACTTCACGGCATATCCTGCCCATATTTTTTGAGTCCGTAAAATCCTTATTAAAGGAACCATCGGTTAGTTTTGGTTCTCCAATTGTTCACCTTATTAACATTCTCAGAACCAACTTCGCACATCTCTTTAGCACAATTAACGGTTGCTTCATAAGCCAAACATATCTCGACAGCTTTTTCTAAATTTAAGTTTCTTTCTCGAAGCAGCAGCTCCTGTAGTTTCCCTGTCACTGAAAACACAATTTTATCCCTTATCATTCGCTCTGTTTTTCTTGAAAATTACATTTATCGGTCCTGAACCTTGAGTTCTATCAAAAATGATTAAATGGCTGTTGTATGTAATTTTTCCAAAACCTGAAGGACTGTAACACTTCACTGGTACGAGGACAACGATACTCTTCTAATCTCTAATACATCATCAGGATTATCTTTCTGCTCCTCCGTTCAAAATTAAACTGGTCAAATATTTCTACCATTTGTGGTCCTGCGCAATGGAGTATAATTGCAACTCGTTTTCTTGGGTTTAGAACTAGCTCCGCTTGCTGTCATATAGATGTCCACTTGTCTCCTCCATTTTTTTAAAAGTATCAGCAAGATTATCATCCAAGGGGTCTAGTGGTGGAGGCAAACGAAACACAGATTCAGCCATTTTCTTCATGAAAACACGTTTTGTAGCAATAGTCTTCTTTCTTTTTTTTTTCTTTTGGATTCTTTAAATAACCGCTGCCACCATGTAGATTTCCTTTGGTAGAAATATAAAACTCCAGAACTGCGTGCTGCGCTTATTCCTATTCCTTTAGAATTTCTATATACACTGACTAACTTATTTACAGTTTATAGTTAAGTAAACAAAAGATAAATATCATACGAGTAATGTTACAATAGATTGGATATTTACAGTAAGAAAAGTAGTTAAGTTGTTTTCAGATAACAGTATGTACACAAACAACTGAACAAGTAGTTAACATAAACAGAAAAGGAGCTATTGCGAGAGTCAAGCATCTAAAATTTCAAGGTCGCTTATTCAGCGTGCCAAGAAAGGCTCAACAAAAAAGAAGGGTAATCTTAGACTTGTCAAAGCTAAACTCTTTCATTCGTTGCGACAAGTTCAAAATGCTTACCATCTCGCAAGTAAGGACCTTACTTCCCCGTGGGGGCCGTCACATGCTCCATCGATCTTACAGACGCATACTATCATACCCCTATAGCCAGGCACTTCCGCCCATTCCTAGGCTTCAAACTAGGAAATCATACGTTCTCATTCAAAGTGATGCCCTTCGGTCTGAATGTAGCCCCCAGGGTATTCACGAAAATAGCAGAAGTGGTAGTTCAACAGTTGAGAACTCAAGGGATAATGGTAGCAGCATACCTCGACGATTGGTTGATCTGGGCACCAACGGTCGAGGAATGTCTCAAAGCCACAAAAAAGGTAGTTCAATTTCTGGAACATCTGGGGTTCCAGAATAAACAAGACGAAATCCAGACTTACTCCAGAGTCTCGTTTTCAGTGGCTAGGAATCCAATGGGATTTGTCTTCCCACAATCTGTCAATTCGGTGGTCAAAAGGAAGAAATAGCCAAGACTGTGAAACAATTTCTCAAATGCAAACAAACATCAAGGAGAAACCAGGAAAGAATCCTAGGTTCTTCTTCAGTTTGCCTCAGTGACAGACATCCTCCTGAAAGCAAGGCTGAAAGATATAAATCGAGTTTGGCGATCGAGAGCAAACGCCAAATCGCGACAAGTTGTCAGTAATTCCACAGATCCTTCGCAATCAGCTACCGTCCATGGACAAAAGTGAAGAACCTGGCCAAACTAGTACCCCTTCAATATCCCACCCCTTCCAGTGTTAACCATTCACACGGATGCCTCCCTGTCCGGGTGGGGGGGATATTCTCAATTCAAGCAAGTTCAGGGGACTTGGTCAGTTCAGTTCCGCCAGCTTCACATAAAACGTCCTGGAAGCAATGGCAGTATTTTCTTACCCTGAAGAGACTTCTTCCCCGAAAAAAAGTCTCATCTAAGACTAGTTTTGGACAGTGCAGTGGTAGTTACATTGCATTAACAGAGGAGGGTCCAAATCCAAACACGTGAATCATGTCATGATAGCCATCTTTGTCCTAGCAGACAAACACAAATGGCATCTGTCCGCCACTCACCTGGCGGGGGTAAGAAATGTGATAGCAGACGCTTGTCCCGGTCAGTCCCTCTGGAATCAGAATGGTCCCTGGACGCAGGTCATTCCAGTGGATATGCCGGAGAGTCCCAGGTCTCCAAGTGGATCTCTTCGCCTCACAAGCGAACCACAAGCTCCCTTGCTATGTGGCCCCCAACCTGGACCCTCTGGCTTATCCACGGACAGACCCTGTCGTTAGACTGAAATCAGTGGAGAAAAATTTATGTTTTTCCTCCAGTGAATCTTCTTTTGAAAGTCTTGAGCAAGCTGAGGGACTTTCAAGGGACTAGTAGCTCTGATTGCTCCAGACTGGCCCAAAGAGCAAACTGGTATCCTCTGCTTCTGGAATTGGGTCTCGACCTCAACGGATTCCCAATCCCAAGCTGTCACAATCAGTACAAATGAGGACTGTGTTCGCTTCCTCAGGAATTCTTCAGACCCTAACTTTATGGACTTCATGAAGTTTGCGGCTAACAAAGATGCTAACATTGATCCACAAAACATCCTCTTCCTAGAATCAGATAAGAGAGAGTCAACTATTAGACAATATGACTCAGCTGTTAAAAAATTAGCATCCTTCCTGAAAGAATCAAACACTACAACCATGACAGTTAACTTAGCTATATCCTTTTTCAGATCCTTGTTTGAAAAAGGTTTAGCAGCTAGCACTATTACTACTCATAAATCGGCTTTGAAGAAGATCTTTCAGTTGGGTTTCCAGATAGACCTAACAGAATCTTACTTTACGTCTATTCCTAAAGCCTGTGCTAGACTTAGACCTTCTCAAAGGCCTACTGCAGTCTCATGGTTCTTAAATGATGTCCTCAAACTAGCCTCAGATACTGACAACTCGTCTTGTACATTCATAATGCTTCTTAGAAAGACGTTATTCTTATTAAGCCTAGCTTCAGGAGCTAGAATTTCAGAACTGTCGGCTCTATCCAGAGATGCGGGTCATGTGGAATCCTCCCCTCAGGAGAACGTTCTACTGCGCCGGGATCGTAGTTTTTGGCTAAAATGAGGATCCTCTTGCAGTGGGCTCCTTGGAAAGTCATCCCACTTTCGCAAGATCATTCTCTCGCCCAGTATCAACTTTAAGAGCCTTTCTATCTCGCACATCCTCAAGATCCTCAGGTTCTCTCTTTATGAGGAGAAAAAGGTGGTACTTTATCAGTAAAAGGAATTATACAACAGATCCTTTACTTCATTAAACAAGCCAATCCTGATTCATTTCCAAAAGCACATGACATCAGAGGAGTAGCCACCTCAATTAATTACTTCCAACATATGAACTTTGAGGATCTTAAAAAGTATACTGGATGGAAATCTCCGACAGTCTTTAAACGTCACTACCTAAAGTCCTTGGAATCTTTAAAATTTTCTGCAGTAGCAGCGGGAAACATTGTTTCTCCTGATACTGTATAGTAGTCGTAGTATAGATCCAGGTTCTCCTTTCTACCTACCTCGTCCAACCATGCCTCAACCCTATTGCCATTGCTACTCGGATACTCTAGCCCTTAGCCGCTGAAAATATATTGGTGGATTGTCCCTTATTTTTTTGCTAGGGACATCCACACTATGTACTTATAATGTACTTCAGTGTTCCTACCCTTATTTTTATGCTAGGGTAGGACAATGTGTTTGTGTATTATGTAAATATCTTACTTAAGTGAATCTATTTTGTTATTTTGCATTACATTACTGATATTACTATGTTTTAATATAAGTTAATTTTAAGTACTTTAAAATTGTTTGCTTTCTTTATCATGTCATTGTTTTAGGATAAGTTAGCTTTTAAGTACTTTGTTTGTATACTGTAATGTCCCTGATTCACTTATTATATATCTCTTTTTTACAAACTGATTTTCATTTGTCCTTATTCCCATCTTGTCTGTTTTCTCTGGTACTCTTTCATAGGCCGACACGAGCTGAGCCCAGAAAAGGGATTTTGACGTAGGAAAAATCTATTTCTGGGTGATTGGCTCGTGTCGCCCTATGAAACCCACCCTGTCTTTGTTTTACCCACCCTGCAGGACAAGATGTTCATAGATTAAGGATGACCGCTAGGGGCGCTGCTGTCCGTGACGTCAGTAGTAGTAGTAGTAGCGGCCGCATCACCCTTTCGTATCAGCTCTCTCTGGTGGGGATTTTAGATTGGAAGGTCTAAATGGTGGAATGACTCGTGGTAGTGATCCCACTCGCCCCTATTCTCATACCGACACTTCTTCTTTTATAGAGTGAGCGAGTCAGTTTTACTGACATTTTCTTAATTGTTTTCTCTGGTAATTTTAGATTAATTTTGCCTAGAAAGAATGATATTAAGGATACTTTCATAGGGCGACACGAGCCAATCACCCCAGAAATAGATTTTTCCTACGTCAAAATCCCTTTTTTTTTGCATTTTACAGCTCTTCTGTATAAAATATTTATCAAAAACATATTTTTATTTTTGTACATGCATAAATATGCAGTTGGTGCATATATGTACTTTTATAAGATGTGATACCCTCACAAAATTACTGCACTTTTCAAAGATGATATCCCTTCAGAAACTTTGTTTAGTTTTCTGAAGTACGTACTAATATATGTACTATAATAAGTATAAATTTTCATGCTTTAAAGTGCAAAATCAGTACAGAGATTTTGTGTATGCTATTTATATTTTTGAAAATAATGCAAGGGCAGTAGGTAATTCAGCTTTAGTACTATATAAAAACTCCAAGATCAACTAGTAAAACATCAGAGTTGTCATTCTGTGAAAATTACTTCTTAACCTCGGAGAAAAGTGCTGGTACAATCTGTACATGTAGTTGTCGACTTACGACCAAAATTGGTTTCCGACCAACTGGTCGTAAATAGATTTGGAGGGAAGGGTCAGCCACTGTAATTTCCAAAAGAATATTAGACTAGCCTAGCCTACCCTAGGGTAATCAGTACTATCTTTACATCTAGGGTAGCCTAGCCTCACTACACAGCATACTTTATACATATGGCATAGTCATAATTAATTTC
>NC_061108.1:45663276-45668276 GCF_015104395.2 Macrobrachium nipponense
AGACTTCAAATGCACTGTTTATCCAACGAGTGAAAAATCTCATTGTATTAATTGGGGTGATCCTCGGTAACTGCTAGATCTAATGATTATGTTTCAAGAAATTTACTGGAATCGGCGGCAATTATACAAATCACTAATAAAAACAACCTAAATCTTAGTCTGGGAATGTACCATTTGGACCCAATATATTTGTAAGATGTTTATGAAGGACCTCCAAATAAGTGAACAACTAATAAATTAGTCCCACATGTATATAGTTATTAATTCTCTCTCTCTCTCTCTCTGTCTGGTTCCATATATATATATTTATATTTTCTTTCGTCTTTTCATTAATAATAATTTTTGTTGGGAAAATTTGGTAAAAATTCATGATATTAATAAACTGTATATGCTCCCGTGTTGATTTCAAAATGTACTGTTTTTCTGGAAGAATCACTTGTTTACTGCGGGTATCCTTCAAGGTGTGGCTAGCCTATGACTCCTCCTCCTCTCTGTAGAGTGAAAATCGCCCTTATGGCTAATCTGGTAGTGTCAGTTTGTATATTAAGCCTTCTTTTGACTATGGTGTTCTTTGTAAAATCAGTATGCCTCAGTAAAGGGTCCGAATAGGACCGAAAGTACTCGGCTTAAAACGTTTTTTTTTCATTTTTTTCCTTCGTGGCAAAAAAACCTTATTTATACATAGCATTCACGTTTTATATACTTCGTGATCAAGTATCATATATATATATATATATATCTATATATATAATATATATATATATATACATATATATATATATATATATATATATATATTATATATACATTTATATATATATATATATATATATATATAATATATATATATATATATATATATATATATATATATATATATATATAATCATATATACATACATATATATATATATATATATATATATATATATATATATATATATACTAGATATATATATATATATATATATATATATACATATATATATATATAAATATACATATATATAATATATATATATATTATATATATATATATATATATATATATATATATATAAATATATATATATACAATATACATATATATATATATATAGTATATATATATATATATATTATATATAATTCGTATCACATTACCGTGATTCAATATACATATATCGAGCTACAATGTACTTTAATATTTAATTCGCTCTACCTCGGATAATATATTTTCATATATGCTTACGAAGGGGAATTTTTTTTCTCGATAATAGATTTACCTGTACTTGGGCGCGAACACGCAGGTACATTATACAAATACCAGGAACGTGAGTGGAAGCGATACCACCCAGCTACGCCGAGAGGCTTAAAAAGGTTTATGTCGTCTCTCACCTCAAATACTTTCTCGCGCTGAAGTATTCGTTGGTTTGGAGACAACATCAACCCGCCTCGAACTCTGCCGGGTAGTTAAGTAGCGCTTTTGACAGCACGTAGCATTTACATAAGTCATATCACATAACCGTGAGTTCATATACATATATCGAGCTACAATGTCCTTTAATATCTAATTCGCTCTACCTCGGAATTAATATATTTTCATATATGCTTAAACCGAAGGGGAATTTTTTTCTCGATAATAGATTTACCTGTACTTGGGCGCGAACGCAGGTACATTATAAATCCAGGAACGTCAGTGGAACGCGATACCACCCAGTTACCGGTAATGTGATATGACTTATGTAAATGTGATATGACTTATTTAAATGCTACGTGCTGTCAAAAGCACTACTTAACTACCGGACGTCGAGTGAGTTGATGTTGTCTCCAAACCAACGAATACTTCAGCGCGAGAAAGTATTTGAGGTGAGAGACGACATAAACCTTTTAAGCCTCTCGCGGTAGCTGGGTGGTATCGCTTCCACTGACGTTCCTGGATTTATAATGTACCTGCGTTCGCGCCCAAGTACAGGTAAATCTATTATCGAGAAAAAAATTCTCCTTCGGTTAAGCATATATGAAAATATATTAATTCGAGGTAGAGCGAATTAGATATTAAAGGACATTGTAGTTCGATATATGTATATGAATCACAGTAATGTGATATGACTTTATGTAAATGGCTCACGTGCTGTCAAAAGCGCTACTTAACTACCGGAGTCGAGGCGGGTTGTTGTCTCCAAACCAACGAATACTTTAGCGCGAGAAAGTATTTGAGGTGAGAGACGACATAAACCTTTTAAGCCTCTCGCGGTAGCTGGGTGGTATCGCTTCCACTGACGTTCCAGGATTATAATGTACCTGCGTTCGTTGCCCAAGTACAGGTAAATCTATGTTATCGAGAAAAAATTCCCCTTCGTTAAGATATATGAAAAAATATATAATTCCGAGGTAGAGCGAATTAGATATTAAAAGACATTGTAGCTCGATTATATATATATACATATATTATATATATATATATTATATAATATATATATATATATATATATATATATATATATATATATACTATATATATATATATATATATATATATATATATATATATATATATATATATGTATATGTATATATATATACTATATATATACATATACATATATATATATATATATATATAATTAGAAAATATGAATCAATTTCAAAAAAGCTGGTAAACAGTGAAAAAAGCCATTCTATTCAATGAATGTTGTATCCGTGAAAAATGTGCCCTAGAAGTATTAAATATAATGGCCGGGCACGGTCGAGTTGGAACGAGGTGGAAAAAATAAAAATGCCTCCGACGACGAATGGAAGAATCAGCAGAAAAGATCCACCAAAACTGCAAGAGAAAGAGCAACAAAGTGGAGTGAATTCTGTAATACTACTACCACAGAGACCCAATGTGCTGTGCAACAACAAGTGGAAAGAGAAATAGAAAAGCATTCGAAAATAGTCAGTGCAAGGCATAGCAAAAAGCTTCTGATATTAAACGGTGGACAGTGAGAAACGAAGAGAAAAAAGCCGGGTATATTAACCTATCAGGAATAGAGTTAAATGAACACCAAAAGCAGTTACTAAATCTAGGCTTGAACTGCCATTAACATACGAAAAAACCACCACCTGAATCCAAGAGGATTAATACAGAAGTGTTAATCGATAAACTACTGCGACTGAAAGAAGAACGCAAAATCGAACTTAAACAAGAGTGCATCGCTGAATTACTGGGTGAGGCCAATAGAACACGTGGTAACTACTTTAGTCGCATGTCAGTCCACAGCTAAAGAAAGCGGCAAAAGAATTGAGGGAAACGAAACCATAATAATACGCAAAGGAGATAAAACCGCAGTGTACGTCATAATGAACAGAGATGAATACGACACCAAAATGGATAATATACTAAGTGATACGAATAAGTTTCAGCCACTTAAAAAAGACCGACAAATGACCTCAAAAAGAAGATGATGAGACTAACAGAAAAAGTGAACAATGAACAGAGAACAGTAAACTTTCCAAAAATCATCGGAGACTTTGCACCCGGATACTGCTACGGCACAGTCAAGATCCACAAACAGGGAAACCCATTACGGCCCATTATATCCCAAATGACATCCCCCATGTATAAAGTGGCTAAGAAATTGAACGAAATTATAACGCCGTACATTCCTTCAACGTTCTCGCTAAAATCATCGACGGAATTCATCGATCTACTGCAAGACACCACACCCGACGAAGACATAGCATCTCTGGACGTCGAAAGTTTATTTAATAACGTACCAGTGGATGAAACAATACAAATCATCATGAACAAGATATACGGTCTGAAAAACCACATTACCGATACCCGAAAAGATCTTAAAAGAGATGCTAGAAGCATGTACAAAGGAAGCCCCATTCCTCTCACATAGGGGCGAAATATATCGGCAAAAGGACGGCGTAGCAATGGGCTCCCCCTTGGGGTTCTTTTTGCAAACGCATACATGGCACACACAGAAGAGGTCACTTTTGAAGAACACCCCAAAACCCAGAATCTATGGGAGATATATTGATGATATCTTTATCACAACAAAGGGCGAAAATGACATAGATGAATTATTGAATAAACTCCGAGCAAATTCTACATTGAATTTTACGGTAGAAAAAAGTAATGAGAAAATGCTCCCCTTCTTGGACGTACTTGTGACCCAAAAAAAACAACAAATACAATACCACCGTATACACTAAAAAGACAGATGCGGGAGATGCTTAAATGCTAGAGGAGAATGCCTGATGCATATAAACGGTCTGTGGTAAATGCATACATAAAACGTGCCTTAACACACTGTTCGACGTGGAAAAGCGACGAACGAAGAAATTAACAGAGTTCAACAGCTGCTCACAAATAACGGCTACCCAGATGACATGATCCAGCAAGTTGTCAAAAAGAGATTAGAGGCTTTCCAAAACCCGACCCCGAGGGACAACACACAAGACAGACAAAGAAATAGTGATATACCATCAGATATCATACAACAAACACCACGAAGACGAAAGGAAAGCCCTCCTTGGTATTACTGCGAAGAGGAAACCACCCCCCTAGCACCATATAACAAAATAACAGCAAGAATTTACTGCAAGCCAAATCTTACGGCCCTCGCTGGTAATGAAAAATAGTACGGCTCCATCGACGGAGAAAGAGGTTGAATCTGATATAGTTACAAGTTTGTCGTGCTGACGAGCAATGTCAGTCCCCCCAAAAATGCTATCGGGCACAACAACTACACTCAAAACGTCGCCATGCAGGCCCACAGAAACCAAGGTGCTATTCACCAGCACTTTGTGGATACCCACAATAAAAACCACTCCTTGCAAGAACTTCTCACAAAAACACCAAAATAATCCACAAGGAAGGCAACTACAATCGTTTATTGATATCAGAAGCCGTCAGCATCGCCATGCAACGCCCAAACCTTAACATCCAACGCGAGGCAGACCGATATTTGCCCTCGTGTAGGAGGGCAGCCCTTCACCCGCGTGGGACAAGACCACTACCACAC
>NC_061108.1:45670776-45732895 GCF_015104395.2 Macrobrachium nipponense
TTTTCTTTGTCGGGCTGTTGAAGACAAGTCTGGCCTTGACAATGAGATGCTAAGACATCAGCTGATTGATTAGTTGATGAAGTGAAATGCCCGTAGAGTCTTTTTTTTTTTTTTTTTAGAAAAGAGATTTTTTTTTTTTTTTCTCCCTTGGATGAAGAGAAAAGGAAATAAAAAGAGAATTGAAATGCATTTGTATGGGTGTATGTTTTCCTTGTGCTTTCGAAGACACAAATATAATGGGGAGACACAGATTATTATAATTTTTTTTTATTGTGTTGGAGAGATTACTTTGAAAATGGTGCCAAATGTAATGCCCTGTGCCGTGAATGTGAAATGGTGTTATGTCATGGTGTATGCTGGAGAAATTGTATGTCATAGGATTCAGCAATACTAGTGTATGCTATTTGAATTCACCCTTACTTGAGATCTTTGCAAGAGAATTGTTGCTATGGAGAGTTATTATTATTGTTATTATTAATAATTATTATACTTGAGATGTGTCACGGGAGGTTTGCTGAAGTATAATTAATTATCATTACGGGAGAGTGTTTTACGAGAGATTTGAGATTATTCATGATGATTATTCTATAATTTATTATTAGATAATTATTCACGGAGAGTTATTACAATGAATTAATGGAGAAGTCTTGTGTTAATTATTTGTTGAGTTTTTGTAAACTTTGGAGAATATTTCAGTGATTCACGGGGATGAGTTTTGCTGAATCTTGATGAATCTGGCTGAATCTTGGTGAATTGTGTTGAATCTTGCTGAACTTTTGCTGAATTCCTTGGAGAATGGACAAGCATTGACATTGGTGATATATTTTTTTTAATACTGATACTAGTGATTTTGATGATAGCAATTTTGTGGTGATTTTGCTGATAGTGATATTTCTGATACTGATTTTTTTATACTAATACGTGGGTGCTGTAATGTTATCAAGGGTGGTCAAATCTTTTTTGATTTTGGGAGGAACTAACAGCACATTATTTAGTTTTTTTCTTTTTTTATGTGTTCAACAGATAATTGCTTGACATCTGGTGAGTTACGGGAGATAGTGAACAAGGACGTTGATTTTTCTTTTCTCCTTTTTGGTTTTTTGGAAATTAGCCATCGCTGACACAAGTTTTTTTTTACCATGGGTGAATTTGAGTTTATTTTTCTCTCCAGTTGGTGTGAATATTTTTTAATATCTCAGTTCGTGACTTAGAGTCATTGTTCGGGAACGTGTTTGTGTTTCAGCTATTTGATGCTATAGAGAAATACATGGGAGAATTTTTTGCACGTTTTGAATGCATACGTAGTGGCACTACATTTTTCTCTGGATATTTGTGTTCCAGAAATTGTGAGTTTTCTAGCACAATACCTTTGTTGTATTTGTGACAACTTTGTGAGAGATAGGAAACTTGGTTAATTTTTCTAGTGGCCTATGTCGTAGTGCATATGGAGAAGTCTTGGCTAAGACACTGTGAGTTGGGAATTCTGTTAGAAGGAGTTGTGGCATATTGGTGATTTTTTCTAGAATTTTCTAGACAGTTTTTATTTGCCGAGTTTTTGCCCCTTTTTTTTAGCAGTTATGCTAAACGGAGAGAGTTTTTATAGTTTTTGACTATAACATTGAGTTATTCTCTGGAGATTTGGAGTTATAATTGAGATATATTTGGAGTTATAATTGGAGGTATATATTATTTTGGAGTTATGATTTGAGATATAATATATTGGAGATATATTTTTGGCCATTTTTGATATTTGCCAATGGTGATGAGAGCTATGTTTAGTTCAATTATTTTGCAGCCATCTTTGTTGCAAATGGAGACACCATATTTGGGCGATTATGGGGCAATATTTGTGAGTGTGTGAGTTAGTTGCCTTGAGTGCACATTTTTTGGAGATATATTTTTTGGAGCCTTGTTGTTGTTCCACATGGAGTATTTTGTATTTGTCGAAATAGAGGTGATTATTCTCTATTCCTGGAGTGGTGGTTTTTTTATTTATGGCTATTGGAGAAATAAGAGAGAAATATAAGGGGGTTGGTTATTAACCAAATGGAGGAAATATTTTTATATCCGGAGTGGTGTTATTATTAATATGGTGTCTCATAATATATATGGAGTTGGAATTAATCTTGGCCGGGTGACCTTTTTTTGTGGCTATGGGAGTTTTTTCGAGCCAAGAGGAGATTTCTGTGGTTCTTTCTCTTTGGTTTCGTGACTATTTAGAGGCGAGTGGCATTATTGCATTAAGAGTCCTATGGAGATGTGTGCATTTTTTTATGTTCACAAGTGTATTATTCTTGGAGGCATATAATTTGGGGCAGAGTCATGGTGAGAGAATAAGTCTTCGAGACAAAATTTTTGAACACATTAGTCATATCCTGGAGTTAATTCTGTGAAATGTGTCTGTTAGAACCATTTTTTTTGAGAATCATGAGTTTCCAAACTTGTGTGTCTGACTAGACAATTTTTATGCTACTGTCTGAGCATACGTCCGCAGGCGATTTTTCTGCTGACAAGCGATGTGATGAGCTGTGTGCTGATTTTTTTCCTCCGAGGACAATTGATCAGAATTTTCGCAATATCTGGAAATGTTGACAATAGCATTTCACGAAAGTGCATGGGTAAGAGTTTGCTTTCTGGCAAATTCCATAACTTTACATGGAGCATTTCTTGGGGAAAAATGCTGGGAGTTATGTATATCATACATGCATTATGTATTTTGTGATTGGGGAAATTTACTTGTGATTATCCTTTTTTTATCTTTATTTTTATTTTTTCTTCCTTTCCCTATGAGAGATATAATTTGGGGATTGAACTTAAATAGCATTTTTTTTATCGGGTGATGTGATTTATCGGGAGTTGCTGTTTACGTAAATGGGAGTTTGACATTAAGTCTCATTGTGATTAATTGTATGAGCTAGTAAAGGGGTTTTAGCTGTTAAAAGTTGGAGATTTTTATGATTTTGTGGGTTGTTTTAAAATATCAGAGCTTGAGAGAACATTTTTTGGGTCTGGGTGTGTTACGAGATTCTTTTTTTTTTCCTTGGGTTCATTACGATTTTTTCTTTTTTTTTATGAGCACATTCGAGTTTGAAATGTGAGTGCAGAATTCCGTGGAGTTGCTGTGATTTCTGAGTTGTGTGTGTGCTGATGTGTGAGTTTGGAGAATTGAGTTGGAGAACTAGAACTTGGTGTTCTTTTCCTTTGAGAGTTGCGATAATGATTATGATTTAGTAGTCATATTAAGGGAGTTAACCCTCTTACGCCGGAGCCCTAAAAATCAAAACGTCTCCCGTATGCCGGGCCTGGTTTGGAGTGAGCGCAGAAGTGGAAAAAATTATTCTTTCAAAAAATTACAGCGCGCGTACTTTTGAAGATTAAAAGTTCATTTTTGGCTCCTTTTTTTGTCATTGCCTGAAGTTTAGAATGCAACCATCAGAAATGAAAAATAATATCATTATCATATGTAAATAATGCGATATATGGTAGCGAGAAAAAAAAAAATTCATACATAATTGTATTCAAATCACGCTGTGCAGAAAACGGTCAAAGCTAACCAGTTACTTTTTTTTGCGTTGTATTGTACACTAAATTGCGATCATTTTGATATATAATACATTGTAAAAACAATAAAAGCAACACCGGAAAAATATTATCACAAAATGATGTACGAATTCGTAACGCGCGGACGCAAAAATTTTTTTTTTTTTTTTTCAAAAAATTCACCGTAATTCTAAATAATGTTCTAGAGACTTCCAATTTGTTTCAAAATTAAGACAAATGATTGAATATTACGATACTGTAAGCGTTTTAGATTATAATTGCAGATTTCGACCATTTCGGACGAGTTAAATTTGACCGAATGTCGAAAAAATTTTATATATATATTTTTTCATATGCACATATTTCGAAGTATGGAAAAAGCTACAACCTTCAATTATTTTTTATTGTATTCTTCATGAATTTCCTTATGAAAAGGAGCAAATATTAGGATAATGCCATGTACGTATTTTCGGAGCTTGCGGCCGCGAATCGGCGCGCGGAGTGAAGGAAATATATTTTCAAAAATTCACCATAAATCACAATATTGTTTTAGAGACTTCAAATTTGTTTCAAAATGAAGAAAAATGACGGAATATTTCTAGGCCGTAAGGAGTTTTAGCTTACAATTGCGTTTTTCACTATTTCGGTAGAGTCAAATTTGACCGACGTGGTTTTTTTTCTATTTATCGTGATTTATATGCAAATATTTCGAAAAAGAGAAAAGCTACAACCTTCAATCATTTTTAGTTGTATTCTACATGAAATTGCGCACATTTTCATATATAAAACTTTATGTAACAGCTAATTTTAAATGGTGCAAACATTTCGACAATTGCACAAAAAAATTCTGATTTTTTCGGAAGAGTTACCGCGCGAACGTAATTTTTTTTTTTTTTTTTTTTTTCATAAATTCACCATAAATCGAAATATTGTGCTAGAGACTTCCAAGTCGTTGCGAAATGAAGGTAAAATGATTGAATATTACTAGAATATAAGAGTTTTAGCTTACAATTGCGTTTTTCGACCATTTCGGTAGAGTCAAAGCTGACCGAAAGTTGAAATTTTTGCACTTAACGTTATTTATATGAAAAAAATATTTCAAAACTGATAAAAGCTACAACCAGGGTTGTTTTTTATGTTGTATTGTGCATGAAATTGCGCACATTTACACATATATAAAACTTTATGTAAAGGCAAATTTAAAAGGGTGCAAACATTAGGACAATCGCACGAAAAATTTATCGAAGAGTTATCGCACGACGTAAGGAAAAAGTTTTTTCATAAAATTCACCATAAATCGAAATATTGTGCTCGAGACGTCCAATTTGTTGCAAAATGAAGGCAAATGATTGAATATTACATAAATATAAGAATTTTAGCTTACAATTGCGTTTCTCGACCATTTCTGTAGAGTCAAAGTTGACCGAAGGTTGAAATTTTTGCACTTATCGTTATTTATATGAAAATATTTCAAAATTGATAAAAAGCTACAATCATGAGTATTTTTTAGTTGTATTGTGCATGAAATTGCGCACATTTTCATATATAATACTTCATGTAAAGGATAATTTAAAATGGTGCAATAATTATGTCAAAGTGACGAAATAATCTCCGAGATGTGTCACTGATACTTTTTAGTGCGATAAGAAAGAAATTCGCGCTTGCGCGCCTGCGTAGCGATTGTAAACAAAACAACGCCTTGATCCGTGAACTCCCAGCATCCCCCAAGGCGCGTGATACAAAAGTTTTCGGCTGGTAGGCCTAAGTAAATTTTTCCGCGTTTTTAATTTTTAAAAAAACTTTTTTGAGCCGACATATGATACGTCCAATCGGCATACGGGAGACATTTTGACTCGACGTTTAATACGTCCAATCGGCGTAAGAGGGTTAATTGGGAGACGTTCAGTTAGTATTTACTGAACTTTTTGAGATCATTGTTTGATAGAAGTAGTATGTCTGGGTGGGTTAATTTTTCTTGGATTGACCAAAGACTCGACTGACATACTAACACACACCAAAAAGTCGTTTCCCGACGCCAGCAAGATGTCCACCAGCCGTGTGCAGAGAGGTTGCTGTTATTTTACCCCAGGGTGATTACAAGAATTTCCACGTGGGTGTTCAAGAGAATTCTACAGCGTCTTTTGGGGATCTGCAGAAGTCGTGAGAAGTCTTCTACAATGAGGGAGGCATTCCGTCTTCCTACAGTCTACTGTCTGTGCAGCTAGTTGCAGACAAGCAAAGAGGGATATTCAAGAAATGCGGATAAAATGAGAGAAAATGCGTCTAGTGCTATTTGGAGATAAAGCGTGATAAGACTTTATTTTATAATGCCAGAGACGTGCTAGCAGTGAGGTGGCCGAGCTATGTAAGCCTAGGGTTTTTGATTAATGATATATTGTCCATGTGTTCTCAGTGGACCTATGGAATGTGGAGAACAGTGCAGAGGTAACGACCTGAGAGTAGCTGATGAATGAGTTTCTGGGGATGGCTGAGATAAAAATGCTTAGTTCGACAAAAGTCAATGTACTGAGTTTATTAACTCTTCTCAAGTGCCTTTGTGAAACTGGATGCAGCTAGAACCGTGAGGCGCTAACGAAGTGTGTGTTCGTATGTGCGTGTGCGCATCTTTCTGTTAAAAGAGTGTCATACCCAAGCCTATGAGAGGATTTTGACAAAGGTCTTCAAGACACAGGCAAGATGCCGTGGCGTTCGCCGGGAGTTTTTTTTTTTTTATTAACTGTGTTTAAGTGTTCCGGCTGCTTGGGTGAGTGTTGAAGTGCTTTAGCCAAAGACTGGCTTGTTGTCTGTTTGACATTTTTATGATAATATCCAATGTTTCACCTATGATTGTCAATCTTGTGTGTGTACTTACCGGGATGTGTTGTGTCTTTGAAACAGACGATTCTGGTACTTCTGGAATGGAGAGGGACAAAGAGTTCCCAGATGGGTGTAGACTTTTTTGGTGACTAATGATTACTATCAGACATTGTACTATTCGGGTTTTTTTGAGTTAGTCTGTAAGACTTGATTATCCATTATTTATTCGTTGTAATAAAACGTTAATGTTATGACGCAACTTTCTCATTTTCATTACCTGTTCGAATGGAGAGAAAGAGGTGGAGAGAGAGAGAGGTGCGGTGCTAGAGAGAGAGAGAGAGAGAGAGGGATTGCCGAGAGAGAGAGAGAGAAGAGGCTGTGTGTTGGTTTGCCTTCCGTTTCGTGCTCACGCTTTACCTAATGAATAAGGGGGGGGGGGAATCCCCCCATGACATATATATACATATATATATATATATATATATATATATATAGGATATATATATATATATATACATATATATACATATATATACATATATATACTATATATATATATATATATATATACTATATATATATATATATATGTATATTATATATATAAAATTAGACAGATGCTACATGCTTGTATTATATTCTAAAAAAAAGTGTTAACATTGATAGATCTGGAATTATACACATTTATATATATATATATATATATATATCTTATATATATATATATATATATATATATATATATATACAATATATATATATATATATATAAATAAATGATGTATATTCCAAAGATCTATCAATGTTAACACTTTTTTTTAGAAGAATAATACAAGCATGTAGCATCTTGTCTAATTTTGTAAGGGGACGAGATGCCTATAGGTACGAAGATATGCTATTTCAACACCATGATATACTACCTGCTTTGTTGCTATCTTCAGCAAGAGATCATTTGAAGTATATTTCATTCATGATGGTAGATCTGAACTGCAGGTTAAACTGATATGATGTGAAAAGTAAAACTTAGAAATTCAATAAAAAAGTGGCAGATAACTTAACTACAATTTTTTCCTTTGTTTTTATCAGAATTGCAGATAATTTCAAGTAGTTCTTCCCAACCACTTTTCCTTTAGTATTTTGTCATAATCATCTTTTCTCATGTCCCACATGGCTGGACATTGTTCAACTTCATCAAAGAAAATGTCAGTGTTTAAACAACTAGTCTCAAATTTTGACATGTGGCACAGGCAAGTCATCAAGGTCCATATGAAACAGGACACTATAGTAAACATGTGTATCTCGAACCACACAGAATCTGCATGGTTACAAGGGAAACTCGATCTGCGTGGATGCCGCGGCAGTTTGGGGTGGTGGACGGATTGATACTGTATAGAAGCAATATTAAGCCTCATCGATTTGGAAAAATCGGGCGGGAAAAGAGCCAATATACTTCTATAGCCCATAAATTCACTAATGACAACTTTTACACTGGCTAAAATCACAAATCTGGCATCTCAGGGCTTCAGTTCTGCTCTGACTTCAAGGGAAAATGTACAGTCTGTCTCTGTTCTCACATGATGTCTTTTTTGTAAATTGCTCATAAATATACCAAGGGTGCTGTTGGTTTTTCTTCTCGTCTTTTACGATAGTGTCAGTTGTAAATGTAATTTTGCAAAAAAACGGCAAACAAATATTAGAAAAAACATGTTCAAATAAAAAAAGTTACTGAATCTTCATTCTCAGTAAATTTACATAAATATTTTTCAATAAATATGCTAACGATTTGTTACTGATTTTATTTCTTATCTGTTTTGATACTGAGTCACCTGTAATTATAATTTTACAAAATAATAAAAATTATTTATTAGAAAAAATATATATAAGTTGTAAAATTTATGATTGTCTTGTAAAAGGGGTTGTAAATAGTAATTTTCTACTTCTCGTGGAAGATAGGGAAAATTGTTTAGAATTTTTTTTTTCACCATGTGCATTTGCATATCTTCCTCTTTCCATTGATGTTTTTTCATAAATTGACCAACCTCAAAGTTTACCAGGCCTGAAGAGCTGCATATTGATTTATTTATCCGTCCACTAAGGGCTAAAGAACATGTCACCCAGATTAACAAACTGTAACCCTGGTTCCCTTTCTGTTTTTGTCTATAAAGGTCTGTCAACAATATTATATTCAGTGTGAACTTGAAAACGTAGAATATACTACAAAAGTACTAGTTCCAAGTCCCCAGTTTTTCACTCACCTTTCTACCATGGATTTAAGGATATGCCCAAGTACTTGTTCCTTTGTGCTACATTGGAGATATGTATATACCCTATACGTATACGTATATATGTAAGAAAAATCTTCTGTGACACAGGATACGTCTCAAGTATAGAAGGCCATTAAAACACTCTGGTTTAGATATAAGGACTATATTTCGGTGGACCTGACTTCCACCCTTATCAAGTAGCAAATGACAGAGGTAGTTGTTGTTTCAGATCAGAAGTAGTTACATTGGCAAAATATATGGTGGGAGATATGCCCTTACGTGATGCCTGGGGTCACTGCTAAGCCAACATTGGTTCTGTTAATTGCCTTAAACCCTTCCATCGTTGCCTCAAGGAAGATATTGTCTATATGGTCAGAGCCCCAGGTTCCATTGGAAAGGTTGATCTATTACTTTGTTGTTTTATCAGTAAAGATCCTACCAACTGATGTCTGTATCAACAGCTACTCTTGTATAAAATTTGGGATGAGTTCCAATTCATGGCATGGTTCGCGTTATTTATATGATGGAAAATTGCCGAACTATGTTGTCCATAGCTAACATGACTTATCACAAACCCTACATGGAATTTCATAAACTACATTTTTAGAAACTGGTTTAGAAACTGTTGAATGTTAATTTAAGGATCTCCTGCTTTAGATCCTTCCCTCCGAAACGACCTGCAGGAGATCCTTCAGATAGAAATGAAACCCACCCCTTGAGATCTCTGGACTGGCATATTACATCTGCTACAGATCCATTTGTTTAAAGGACTGGTAACAAATCCTTTAGACTAACTGAAGGACCTCCTCATGGTCCAGCTATAATAGAAGGATTTGAAATTTCCTCTTGGCAGTTGATGGCATATCTGGTACCCCTTGACTACTTTCCTTTCTTACATTTTTCGACTTGCTATGGATAAAAGCAATGGAGTCAATGCTTCATGACTGCTTGCTGAATTGAGTCTAAATGTAGTTCGGTGCAGTATCTGATGAATTATGCATATTTCTTTCCTCTACAAAATAATTGCATATGATGCACACCCTAGATTAAAGCTGTCCCCATGTTCACCTCACCACTGTTGGCTCATTTGGACTGTTCTTACATTCTTCCCATGAGACTCTTGGCAGCATCTTACAAAGTATCTCCGATTCACATTCCAATTTCCATTATCAAGATGTAATTACATGTCCAAACATCTAGCAACTACAATGAGGGGATGGAATATGAGGTTTTCACTTTTATTTTGTTCCAAGCTGAAGATATTGATTTTGGCAGTTTTTCAGTTAAACATCAGTATCATAGTGGCTATGGATGTGGCCTTTTTCATTATTGTCTTTGCCTCTTAAAAGATTTTGCTCTCTATCTCAAAGCAATTTTTCTTCTTTAAATCCTAAACAGAAGTTTTTCTTCTTTAAATTCTAGAATTTTCTCTCACATCATTAAATCCATAATTACTCACGTGCTATACTACAATTGCAAGTTCTCAGGTGTACAGCTGACTTTATGGTTATTTACCAATTCCACCTTTTTTAATTCTTTGCTTTCTACCTTTCTACAAGTGTTTGTCCTTCTATAAATACCTTTCCCTTACCAAAATCGAGGCTAACATTCTCTGCAAGAGCACTTACAGACATGTCAGCAACAAAATATATTCACTGTTCATAATACAATACATCTTTGCCTCTTGTTAACTTATGAAATGAATATTTTTTTATGGATGAACTTCCACTGGGCATACTGGTTCTTTCATGGTTGTGTCTGAATACCTGTCAAAATAAATGGGCCACATTTCTGTTATGGTCCACGTTTCTTTGGTCTAAGCATGTTTACAATAGTGTAAATATTGATACACCCAAAGCTTATAACAAAAATAGTAAGCATATACTCAAAATCATCAGTTCCCTCAAATGACTCTTGTCCAGCAGCCAGAGTGCACCACCAGATGTGAACAATAAAGCAGCAGAAAACTGATACTACATATAAAATGGAGTACTCTATCTTTACTTACCGGAGGGAAGGCAAACTGTAAGTTTGGCCAATAAACCAAGTACAAGCCCTGCTATTTTCTTTTACTTCTTCTCAACTGCCAAGCAAGCTTGTGACTTGAAACTTATAGCTACTTGAATGTTAAGTATGAGTCACAGAATTAATAGAATATGTGGGTTGCTACTGTTCAAATCCTGTGTCTTATAATGTATCTAGCACAAATGCACCATAATATAATAATTATTATTAAAAACACATGGCATCATCAACTAAAGCAAACTAGCCTTTTTTCAGATTTTAGAATTCCCATTTTTTATAATACCTGTACAAGCTCACTATGCTACTGTTGTCATATACGCTTTTACTGGTACTTTTAATCTGCATGCCTTAAAGCAAATATACAGAGAAGGTGGAAACATGATTCATGGGTGTGAGGGTGGATGGTGGAAGGAAATAGCTTCTTATACTTAGTATAAGTAGCCATAAGATAGAAACCTAGATCACTATTCATGAAACTGCAACTGCAAATTTGTGCTCCAAGTAAATTCTGAGAAATGCCAATGACTTTGCACAAGTTAGTTATGTAATAGCACAAGCACATGATGCAAAACATGTGAATATGTAATGGTTCATTTAAAAAAGGATATCAACAATATGAATATGGTATTACTGAATATTACTTTACTTACTTAGGACTTTTTCCATTTCTGGTATCTTTCCTGAAGCCAGCCAATATACTGAAAAATAGATAAAACCATCCATAAGTGTATGTATATGTACACAAATATATACTATAAGTAATCCCTCAATTATCCGGATTAATAGAGCCAAGGACCTGCTGGATAATGTTGAAATCCGGATAATGGGAAGTAAAATAAAGCTGAGGGTGTAGAAGGGAACACTCCCTACCCTTCCTTACCAAACACTGTATATACATAATTGTGCTAAACACTTAATACGTATATATATTATTATAACCAACAAACATCACACTTTAATTTGAAAACTGTGCAAAAAGCAATTATCTACCATATTTTCCCAAATTTGTAACAAAATAAACTTCATAAATACACTTGAAAAACGAAAAAAGCAACTCCCTTTTCTCTCATACCTGACACATTCGGTAAGGTACATGTTTTTCATTTACAGCCATAAACACTAAATCTGCTTATAAACAACAACTATCACACTTTAAGCCGAATACTTTAAACAAAAAGTGATAATTTTACCTTATTTTCCATCTATTGTAAAAAAAAAAAAAAATGCATAAAATTACACTTAAAAAAAAACATTCTTTTCTCGTCAGCAATACATAGTTCAGTAGGATACATACATACCGTATTTTCCATTTACTGTAAAATACATTGTACTGTATTGTTCACAAAAAAGTAAAATGAAAATTTTTAATAAATTTGTATTTTTTCATAGCTAACAAACCTTCGGTTTTAACAATAGGATAATCTTACCAAACCAGCTGAAAAACCACTTAGAACACAATCAAAGACTGTAAAGTAAGCAATCTGTGGCATCTGGCAACTCATGCATGTACGAGGTGGAAGCTGGTCACTGATCAGAATTGGTATCTCGTGACGCGCCAATCTTTCTTCCAACCCAGTACATCAGAGGGGCGGCAAGCAAACATTAAGACCTCAGGTTTGTTAGCTATGAAAAATACAAATTGATTAAAGATTTGTCATTTGTTCACTCACAAAACAAACCTTCAGTTTTAACAATAGGACAGACTTATACTTGGAGGGAGGTGAAAGTACCCTGAACCGGCTGGGGGTTCAGACCACCTGACCATCCCTCCTAGAAGATCGAGTTCTAAAGAAGGGGGTCTGACCCCGTGAGCAAATAGATAGGCGAATATGTAAAAACTCAACCTGCTAGAGAGAGGAGTACATGCTACTGAGAAGCAGATATGTCTATTATATAGGAACAAAACAAATAACTACAACCAGTATGACTACCACACTCACCTGCATCAGGCCAGTTCAGCATATGACATCTCTATTCTTCAACCTGCCCGTAGGAAGACAAAAGGAAAAAAGAGAAAGGAGACCAGCCAACTTACTCATTCTCTTTCCACAATTCTCTTACATAAGATACAAACTGTCCTGTCAGGGCAACTGGATGAGCTAAATAACTTGCTGGGCAGCCACAACTGGACACAAGAAAAAGTGTCCAAGGACAGTGGTCGATGTCCTTTAAGTAAAAGGAAGTGAACACATGGTTTGCCAAAGCCAAGAACCACCATTCAAAATTCTATGAACAGACAAGTTCTTAAATACCAGGGAGGAACTTGTACCTTTGATGTCATGTGGTCTAGCCTACACAGACTCAGTGACAGAACTGGCAAGAGAGGAATATACCTGATTAATCACCTCACACAGCCAGAATGAAATTGTGTTCTTGGACACTTCCTTCTGGACCGGTCCATGCTAACAAAATGTCTACGACACCTAGACCTCAAGTGATGAGTCCTTTTTCGATAGCAGCACAGAGCTCTGTTGGGACAAAGCAATAACTCCGGCAGATCACTGTCCACAAACGCATTCAGTGAGGGAATAGAAAATGAGGCAAATCTGTCATCATGCACCAAGGGATTATGAGTCTTAGCCACAAACTCTAGGACAAATTCAAAGGCCACAGACCCCCAACCCCTGGTGTGTGTGTTTCACATCTTAGCTCAGGCCATGAAGCTCACCAACTCAGCGCCAGCGGCGTGGTTGGTATGGTATTAGCGTCCCACCTCGGTGGTCGCGGGTTTGATTCTCAGCCATTCCATTGAGGAGTGAGAGATGTGTATTTCTGGTGATAGAAGTTCACTCTCGACGTGGTTTGGAAGTCACGTAAAGTCGCTGGTCCCGTTGCTGAATAACCACTGGTTCCATGCAACGTAAAAGAACCATACAAACAAACAAAGCTCTCCAACTCTTTTAGAGGAAGCCAAGGCCAACAGGAAAAGCATTTTCAGAGTCAGATTCCTGTCTGATGATCGATGTAGGGGATGAAATGGAGCTCGAGTGAGACTACTCAGGACCAGAGTAAGATCCCACATCGGAGGTTTGAGTTCTCTTGGTGAACAGGATTGTTCAAAACTCCTGAACAACAACGAGATTTCCCAGGATGAAGAGATGTCCACGCCCATCAGGCACAGAATCAACCCCAAGACAGCCCTGTAGCCTCTGACAGTTAAGACAGAAAGACCTTTCTCATCCCTGAGAAAGATCAGGAAATCTGATATCCGCTGAACAGAAGCTCCAAGTGGAGAAAAACCCTGTCGACAACACCAATCACAGTAGATGGCCCAAGATAGCTAGACATACTGCCCGCAGCTTTGCATGAAAAACCTCTTGCTCGCAGACATTTCCAGCTGTGAAGAGACACAGGGACTCTACCAACTGGTGAAACCTTTCCATATGAGACTGTTTGTTTGTATGGTGCTTTTACGTTGCATGGAACCAGTGGATATTCAGCAATGTGACCAATGGCTTTCCGTGACTTCCGAACCACATCGAAAGTGAACTTCTATCACCTGAAATACACATTTCTCATTCCTCAATGGAATGGCTGAGAATCGAACTTGTGACCACCGAGGTGGGACGCTAATACCTACCAACCACGCCACCGAGGCGCTTCCATATGAGACTGGCAAAGGAGGTGGCACCATGGGAGAATTTCTCTCGGAACCTCTGACAAAAGGAACAGAAGGTCCAGGAACCACTCCGCCTGAGGCCAAAGGGGTGCCACTAAGGTCATCCTGAGATTTCGAGAGCTCATTACTCTGTTCAGGACCTGATGGATCAGGCAGAATGAAGGGAAGGTGTACACCACTAGGTTGTCTCAAAGATGCTGTAGAGCATCCTTTGACCTTACAGACCTTACCTTGCATACCTTACATCTTATTCCGGTTGCCCCAGGTCCCTCATGTGAGGAACCTCTAATGTCTACCAGAGAGTTGCTAGTGCATCTTCCGATATATTTTGCATCTTCCAGTCTTGGATGGTCTGGGATGCAGCTTAGATATTGTATGAGCTTATTCTTAAACACAGCTACGCTCACTCCTGATATATTCCTCAGATGAGCTGGCAACGCTTTGAATAGACGCTGCATTGTCGATGCTGGTGTGTAGGGATTAATGTCCTGTGTGCTTTAATTATTTTTCTCTTCTTAGCTGCAAGATGTTTTCGGCAATTCCTTCTATCTGTTTCCATGCCTGAATTATCATGTAGCATTCTCTTCTCCTTTCTAGGCTATATCAATTTTAAAGATTGTAGTCTTTCCCAGTAGTCAAGGTCCTTAACTTCTTCTATTCTAGCTGTAAAGGACCTTTGTACACTCTCTATTTGTACAATATCCTTTTGATAGTGTGGGTAACATATCATATTTCAATATTCAAGAGGACTACGAACATACGTTTTATAAAGCATAATCATGTGTTCAGCTTTTCTTGTTTTGAAGTGCTGTAACAACATTCCCATTTTTGCTTTACATTTCGCCAATAGAATTGCTATTTGATCATTGCATAACATGTTCCTATTCAGCATCACACCAAGGTCTTTAACTGCTTCCTTATTTGTGATTGTCTCATTATTAGGTCCCTTATATGCATATAGCTTTCCTTCTCTATCTCCATATTATAGATTCAAATTTATCAGAGTTAAATACCATCCTATTTACCTCTGCCCAATCATATACTTTGTTAAGGCTCTTTGTAGAGCGTTCTTATCTTCATCACAAGTAATTTCTCTACTTATTCTTGTGCCATCGGCAAAAACTACTCACTACCAAGTCCTTAACATTACTGTCTATGTCTGTAATCATAATAACAAACAGTAATGCAGCCAACACTGTACCTTGTAACACACCGGATATTACCTTAGCTTCATCCGATTTCTCATCGTTTGCAATAACTATCTGTTTCTGTTGTGTAAAAAATTATTTTAACCATCTTCCTACTTTGTCCACTATATTATGTTTTCTGATTTTCGTTGCTAATATATTATGATCTACCCTTGTCAAAAGCTTTTGCAAAGTCTAGATAAAACCACATCTGTTTCATTTCTGTTTTTCATATTTTTGTATAGTTCTCACGGTGGACTAACATTTGGGTTTGTGTACTTTTCTGGGTACAAAACCATGCTTTCCTATAGTAAACAAATTATTTTTTATAAATGTTTCATAATATTTTCTTCATTACCCTTTCATACACTTTCATAATATGTGATGTTAGACTCACAAGCCTATAATTACATGCCTCTAGTCTTGATCACTTTTGAAAGTAGGGGTATATATGCTAATTTGTGCTCATCATAAATCTTGCCTGGATCTACACTTTGTCTTGATAATATTGCAAGTGGCTTTGAGATAAAATGAACTACTTTCTTTAACAAAATAGCAGGGACACCATCAGGCCCTGCTGCAGCTCCATTTTTAATTCATTAATAGCCGCACAATATCAGCTTCATTATTATCTATGTCTGATAAATATTCACTATTTTCATCTCTTATTTCTGTATCATTATCTTCATTATCAATTCTAGGGGTGAATTCTCTCTTATATCTTTCTGCCAATATGTTGCATATTTCCTTTTTTTCATTCGTTAATCTCCCTTCAATTCTTAGAGGGCCTATTTCTATTCTTCTTTTATTCATCTTTTTCGCATACGAGTACAATAGTTTGGGGTTTTGCTTGATATTTACTAGGGTTTTTCCTTCCAAGTCCCTTTTTTTTATTTTCTTTGATTGTATAATCTTTTGTTCTGCATTTTCTATCTTACTTTAGTTCCACCACTTTCCATCCGTTCTTTTCTTTTGCAAGGACTTTTTTCCACTTTCTGATTTTCTGGAGCAAGATCCTTCTCTCTCTTGGTATGCATGACTGATGTTTACTTTTCTTCTTCGGTAATATATTTTATCACATTTTTCTCTCATATTTATATAATATCTCGTAGTATTTACCTGTATTTCATCACTTACGAAAATGTTATCCCAATCTTTGGTTTAATTCTTTCATTTTTTATTTCTGACCATTTGTATATTTTTACTATAGAAAATTATTTTCCATATCCTTCCCACTTTTTCATTTCTTGCTTATCTCTGTTTTCACTTGCTTTAGAATGGACTGTTAATTCTATGACATTATGGTCTGAAATACTCGCATTATAAACTATTATTTCTTTAACATAATTCACCTCGTTCACAAATACTAGGTCTAAAGTATTTTCCTTTCTTGTTGGCAGGTGATTTATTTGCTAAATGTAGTATTCTAGTAGCATATCTAATAGCTTTTCGAATTGCCTCTTATCTTCTGCACTACTATTACTCTCTCTTTTTATATGTATACATACATCCTCAATCTCCCATTCGCTCTTTCCAGTCTACGAAAGGAAAGTTAAAGTCTCCGGATAGGAGAATAGTCCAGTCCTTGAGATTTCTACATATATCATCCAATTTTCCTATTATTGTGTCAAACTCTTTAGTATTAGGGGTCTATATATTACTATATTCATTAATTTTTCAGATTCAAATTCTACCGCTATTAGTTTACATTCTGAGTTACTATGTTTCTCATATATTTTCCCTTGTTTTTTTGTCTTTCCTATATATCGCGGTTCCCCCTTGAATCCTATTTTTTCTATTGATCTATAAGTTTGGAACAACTTTTATTTGATCATACTACCAGTCTCTTAGGAATACCAGGTTCCACTTATATTCATTATATAGATTTTCTTTTCAATTTGGGTTAGTTCTTCTAAAAACTCTATTTTTCTTTTTTTTTACTCGTAACTAAACCTGCGCATTCATCACTATGATGGTTTGCGTGTTATCCCCTTCATTTAATATGGGTAATAATAAGGATTTTCCCATGTCTCTTTCCTGTTCTGGTATGTTGTTCTTTTCTTCATTTCCAGAAATTCTGACATTAAAAAATCCAACTTTTCCAAAATATTTGATCTTCCTCACAATAATTATTCATTTGTGTCTGAATCTGCAATTTTCTCCGTATCTGCACCATCCCCTAGCATCGTATATACAGTATTTATCTCTTGAGCTGTATCATTACCAGTCTCTTAGGAATACCAGGTTTCACTTATATTCATTATATCTATTTTCTTTTCAATTTGGGTTAGTTCCTTCTAAGAACTCATATTTGTTTTCTTTTTGAGTTACTCGTAACTAAAAACTGCACATTCATCACTATGATGGTTTGCGTGCTATCTCCTTCATTTATTTATATGGGTAATAATAAGGATTTTCCCATGTCTCTTTCCTGTTCTGGTATGTTGTTCTTTTCTTCATTTCCAGAAATACTGACATTAAAAAATCCAACTTTTCCAAAATACTTGATCTTCCTCCATCATAATTATTCATTTTGTGTCTGAATCTGCAATTTTCTCGGTATCTGCATCATCCCCTAGAATCGTATATAGAATTTATCTTTTGCGCTGTATCTTGGAGCTGATGCTTGGAAATTTTTTGCTGACACTCCATATCGCGGTGATGGCTTGATTTTTTCCTTCACCTCATGTTCTTTGTTCCTCTCTTTATTTGTTTCTTTTCTATTTTGGATTTTATTATTTAATTGATTATTTAATTGATTTTGATTCATGGCTACAGGGTGCATATATTTACATTTTTTGTCGAACTTACATCCTTTTCCTTCTTTTATGTTTTTGCATATTTTTGGATGTAGATCTCTGCATTCATCCTCATAGCTGTCTAGGTATGCACATTTACCATAGATTTCATAGTTGTGACATACCTTGGGATGTTTGTAATAACATCTTTACCAAATCTGCAATTCCCTCTTTTCAAAAGAGTGCAGACTTTGTCTTTCTTTTCTATTTTTTCTATCTCTATCCCATCAGTATGCAGATCTGGTAAAGGCTCTTCAGGATTTTATTTTGTGTTGTTATGTCATAAATTATATTCGTATGCGTGCTGCTTGATTGCCTCATATGTATTATTTGAGTATCTCTGCATCCATACTCTTGTCTGTTCTTTGTTTTCATTATTTTTTTCTGTCATTTCAGTTTTGTTTTTTCTTCCGTCTTCTTCCTCTTCCTCGTCATCTTTGACTATTTGCTGCTTGATTGCCTCATATGTATTATTTGAGTATCTCTGCATCCATACTCTTGTCTTGTTCTTTGTTTTCATTATTTTTTCTGTCATTTCAGTTTTGTTTTTTCTTCCGTTTTCCTCTTCTTCCTCTTCCTCGTCATCTTCGACTATTTGACAATTAAAGTCTTGATTTAATAACATTGTCTATCCATGACAGACATGTTGAGCAAAATACTCTGGTATCC
Organism: Macrobrachium nipponense; assembly: GCF_015104395.2. Classification (NCBI taxonomy): domain Eukaryota; kingdom Metazoa; phylum Arthropoda; class Malacostraca; order Decapoda; family Palaemonidae; genus Macrobrachium; species Macrobrachium nipponense. The sequence goes on from NC_061108.1 coordinate 45,689,696, forward strand.
TTACACATATTTTGCATGACATCAGCACATTGTGGATGCGTGGGAATGTTGCATGCTGAACATTTTCTGATCAGGTTTTGTGGATTGACTATGCTATACCACACCTTACACAGTTTGCATGCTTTTGGCATTCTTTTTCCTATTGCATCAATTAGTATATTCACAATGTTCACTTATCATTTCTTTGTCGGAATATGTTGATTGATGTAAATTTTCTTTATAAGCCTCTTGACCACTTGGATTTTATTGGAACTCCTTCAATTATTTTCATGATGGTTTTCTGATGATTTATTCCAGTTTGAAGGATCATATCCGACCAATATTTCTATGAATACTTTTGCGTCTTTTTGATTAGGGCTGTTATTGATCTCATAGATGAGAAATGCCAGTTCCCTTCCTGCTAACTCATCATATTGCAGATCTGTAAGTAGCGCAAGATTTCTCCATCTCCTCCCGCATTCTGAGCTTACTGCCATCTTGATCTGATTTACACCTGATTTACACTACTTCACTTGGTAAACTAACTTTGTAGACGCTTTATCCTACTATTTTCACACTAATCTCATCGCCGACAATTCACAAACACTTCTAGATATAATTCTTTTTCTATTCGTATGTTAAACGTGTGATATCGGTTGATTTATCAGACTGTGCACAGGTGTGTCTCACCAAGCAAAATGGCACTACTCGAGAGCAAGAGGATCCAGGACCACTGAAAAGTAGACCTCCAGCTTCCTGTTAAAGTGAGTGGCAAAGAGGTCTAACATGAGTCTTACCCTAAAGGTGAAACAACCTGTTCATTACATCTTGATGCAGAGACCACTCCGTACCTAGGACTTGACTCCAAAGACTCAGCTTGTCAGCTACCACATTCCTCTTGCCTGGAATTTACCTGGCCATGAGCTCCACCAAGTTGTCAATCACCCACTGGTGCATCTTGACTGTCAACAAGTGGAGTTGGCGAGACACCAGCCCCGCCCCATTTGTTCACATAGGCCACCACTGTGGTGTTGTCCAACATCAGAACGACAGAGTGACCCTCTGCCCTCTCTCTGAACTCCTGCAGACCTAAAAAAGCTGCTTTCAACTCCAATATGTTGATGCGAAGCAGCTTGTGCTCACACTTCTTCACCCGAGGCCAGGAGATCCTCCAGATGTGCACCCCAACCATCGAAGGAAGCATCTGCAAATAGGAGTACGTATGTCTGGAGGGGTGAATGTAGAGGGACTCCTACCATATTCTGATTCTGATTGTCCAACCACCAACAAAGGTTTTTTCTCATCTCTTTTGACAGATACCTGCTGCTGAGGGAAATCTCCTGCCTGGGACCAGAACTCCTTCAGCCTCTGCTGCAGAGAGCAAAGGTGGAGGCAAACATGAGGGACCAGCTTTTTGAGAGACGACAAGATCCCAAGAAGAACCTACCACTGGTGAGCTGGTTGTTTGGCCTGTGACAGGAAGGAGCGTACCACTGACCTGAACTTCTGCAACCTCTGGTCCAACAGGAAAACCCTTGACACTGCTGTATCTATAGACATTCCCAGATAAAGGATCCTCTGGCTGAGAAACAGATTGGACTTCTCCAAGTTTACCAAAATGTCTAGGCTCTGACAAAACTTGAAAAGATAATCCCTCTCCCAAACCAGCTTCTCTCTGGAACTTGCCAAGACCAGCCATGAAGTGTTCACAAAGACCCTTGTGAACGCTTGAAGGGCTGTAGTCAAGCCTAAGCAAAGGACCTTGAATGGGAAGACTTGCTCTTCATGGCTGAAGTGAAGAAATTTCCTAGAAGAAGGGTGAACTGGAATCTGGAAGTAAGTCCCTCAAGTCTATTGACAGCAAAAAGTCATCTTCCTACTGCTGCCAAAATCATCCGGGGCCTCTCCTCCTGAACCTCATCTTCCTGATGAAGTGGTTCAGTGTGGAAAGATCTATCACTAGTCCTCCAATTGTCAGTAACCTTTAGAACCAGGGAAAATCCGACTGTAAAACCCAGGTGAAGGACGACATATTTTCTCCACTGTGCCCTTGTCCAGCATCTTCAGCACTTCCTCCCGACGAGCTAAGTACTTCCAGAAAGCCTTGAGCTCAAGTTAGGTGGAGGAAGAGTCTGTCTGAGAGAGGGGCAGGAAAGTTGAAAGGTAGTAGATACCAATTCTAGGAAAATTCCCAGTTGGAAAATTTCCAGACGGATGATTGCCAGGCAGAAAATAGTCATAGGGGAAAACTGCCAGCAACGAATATTGCCACAGACAAATTAAAAGAAAACTATTGTATCTTTCAAATAAATCCACTTTCAGTGTGATATCAATTTTTGAAACCAAGATTCACAGTCTTTCTATAGAGTGCCAAGCAGAAGTGGAAAAAACAACCAGTGTGGTCAGTTTTGGGGGAAAAACACTCATTAGTCCATTTATCGAAGCCTTTTCAAAATCACTCATTACCCTGTGGGGGTCTTGTTGGACTAAGTATTTTATTATGTGGAACAGTTTTCATAGGTAGTTTCTCTTTTGTTAGGAAGAAGTGCAAAACACATAGATAACTACAACTTTCAACCTGCACAAGAATTGTAAATAGCTTGAACACGTCAGGTGACATGTTGAACATTCCAGCTATAGCCCAGTTCTTATATCTCCTTAAATTCTGAATGCTATCATTCGTGATAAACAATAGTATTCGATTTTCATCATTAGCTCCAGAATCACATTGAAGGAATCTCTCTCCAGAATCAAGATTTTGAAATTTGGGTAGAATTATAAATCCTGTCCTTTCAGAGGGAATAGGTATGGTGCACAATTTTTGCTTTTTCCACTGTCGAACATTTCTACTTATATGTTGCACATTCCTTAGCTCAGAACGTGCACATTCATCTAAAGATTATAAACAATTTGCCACCAAAGAACAAGTAGGTTGACTCGAAATCAAAACTTCCTCTTTCAGATCTTGAATGGCTACTTTGGCATCCACTTTGCTCTTGGCGGAACTGTGATTGTGTTCGTTTACATTTTTCAGAATTTCATAACCTTGATTCTTTTACTTGGTGTGTATTAGTCTTGCAGGGCAACGATTCATGTTTTCTTACAATACATTTCCAATATACTTTTGCTCCCTCGTTTAGCCCATTTTGATGATACATATTCTGAAGTTCATCGTCAAGGATATCCTTACCACGTTCACTTGTTATAAAAGAAGCCACTATGGGTAAAGAGAATAGAGAAATACTATCTCTTTTGTACCAATTCACCCCTTGAACTAATTTCTTCTTTAAGTAAGTCAGGCAAGTAAATTTAAGTTTAAAAAATAATAAATAAAAACAAATATAAAGAGAATTTGTAGTTTTGGTTTGAAAAAGCCATCATGAAAATAAATGGTTAGTCTTAATTACTAATATTCTTGTCACTTCAAATAGTAAAATACGCACTTTATTAAGAGATATGGTAGTTTTGGTCCAAATGAGCTCAGTCCTTTAATTTGCCAATGGCAATATTCCTCAACTGGCAAATTTTCTCAATGGCAGTTTTCCCCACTGTAAATTTTCTGCCCGGCAATCTTCCGGCTGGAGATTTTCCAACTGGGAATTTTCCGAGCACAGTAGATACCCCAGCCAAAGGACATCTACTACCATTTTCTCTGCTCAATTGCCATTTGGCCCAATGGCCTCGCGGGAAGGGAGAGGCACCCTCTCTATCGACGACCTGCTCTGCCCCTTCCTGGCTTGTAGGGGCAAGGTTGGAAGGGGTGTTGCTGTTGCTTAGATTTTGATGGAGCAGTAGAGTAAGAGGCCCTTACAGACGTTGAATGCTTGACCAAAGGGCTCTCAACCATTACCTAATCCACGGTCAAGCCAGGCTTTAGACAGATCACCTCCGAATTAAGGTGATGAGGCATCAGTTAAACAACATAAGCAGAATATTTCGTTGGCCACATGAGAGGAGGGGGAAGAAGCTTAGATGGTCTATTTGAGCGAAGGGAGCCATCCCAATCCAAAGACCATGTACATGTACATGTACGTGCAAGGGTGAGACACATCTGCACTAAGAAGACAGAGAAACACTCCTCTCACTCCCAGAAGACAAAGCAAAAAAGTCTTGAATCCTCCAACATCTGATCAGAGGATGAGGAAGGGGAGAAGGAGATGGAGGAGGGGAGGGAGCCCTTCTTCTACAACATTACTTGCTAGAGAGCACAGGATACCTCTCATGAAAAAGAGTCCAGCCTATCAACCACCACTTGAAAGAATGTCTCCGATGGCTCAGCAAGCCGTCTGTGATGACATCATAGACGAAAGATGGTAATGATGTCACAGCAACAGGCGGAGGAAGAGACAACACTGCAGCTGACATCATAGGTTGAGAGGATGCTGGGAGTGATGTTACAGAATTCAGAATAGCAACACGAGTTGATGGCCTCACTGGCAGGGAAATATGAGTCCTGCATGTCCACAGATATCATACAGTTGCTGTTTGGAACCATAGCCAGCCCAGTGCTGGACATTTTCATGGAGAGAGGGGACAGAAGAATGAATTTGTCAAATTTCAACACATCTAACACTGAGGGCCAAACCTCTAGATGCCTTCGGCACCTGGACATGTCAGTTGTGTAACTCCATGGAGTTTCCAAACACCTGCTTCTTTGCATTCTTCTCTAACAGAGCCACTTCTTTTTAAGGCACCACATACTTCCCTTTGCTAATTAAGATATAACAGAAAGGCTACAGAAGACAACATCAAGAGGAAGAGGAGACAGCAAATCAATTACTTAGCTCTCCATCAGCACCTCCACCATCAGTGTTCTGCTCCAAAGTCTCTCCAAACATTCCAGTAGACCTGCAGTCAGCATCATACAAGTGCCTAAGGGCTGAAAACTTTATCTATTTCTTATTAATGTTTTAGGATTACTTCAAGATTTCCTTACAGGTCTGCAGCAGTGTGTTGTTGTTGATGGGATCTTTGGCAAACCAAGACCTATTGTGTCTAGAGGTAGTTTTCTTGTTCAATTATAATTTTTAGTGTAAAATTGATACGATTGTTGGCCTGGAAAACAAGATTGGTTTGTATGCTGATGATGCAACACTTGTGGCTGTACTTAAGTCTCCACTTTGGAGAAATGAAGCTGCCCTCAGCCTCAATCAGGACAGCCTTGATCAGTGAATGGTGTAGTCAGTGGGGTATGAAGCTGAACTCCAGTAAAATAAAACACCACTGATTGCCAGATATCATACAGATTTTCCATCACCTCCTGCCCTTCAGGTTGATGAGACTTTGCTGAATGAGTCTGAAACTTTAACTATCGTAGGTGTAACTTTTAAATCATATTTATTTTTGAGAAACAAAGTGAAAGTTTCAGCAAATGCTGTATGAAAGTTAAGTACTATTCATAAGGCCTAAAAAATTTATAAGTGATTAAATTAATGCAACCTGTTGTAGGTTATTTGTTTTTCCTTTACTAGAATACTGTTCTCTAGTATTGATGTCTGCTTCTGCCAGAGATTTTATCTCTTTTAGATAGAGTGGTTCATGGTGGTAAGTTCCTGTATCCTAATATTAGCAGTTATGACTTTGACCATCGACGGATGGTCTTCTTTGTCCCGTTTTCATCGGTTATATTTTAATAGAGATCTTTCACATTCACAGTTGATCCCTGATCACCTTTTCCTGCCAAGAGCAACCACATTTGGTAAACAGCAGCACCAGAGGTCCTTTATTCTTCACAATGTTGGACTGTGGAACAGCCTCCCTGAGGACGTCATGAAAGTGAACTTCAGAAGTTCAAGTGAAGATGCAATGCATTACTGTCCTAAAACAATTCAACTTATATTTTAATATTTTACTTAATTATCCATTTATTAATTTGTTAATTTATCTGTTTCTAATAACTGATCTCTTTCTGTTTCCTATTACCTTCTGTTACTTATTTTAAATGAAAGTCATATTATTTGGAAGATTGAATTTCAGGTCAATGGCCCCTGGGGGCTTGTTCCATATGAATAGGGTTCATCTTCTGAATAATAATAATAATAATAATCCGAGCAGCTTTACTCTTGCTGAAGTCTGATGTGGACCTACAAAAGGTATTAGCAACTGAAGAGGAGTCACAAGAAGAGGAGTTATGAATTTTGGTACAAGGAACCAAAGAAATAATAGGAGCAACCCTTTTCATGTATGACTTAAAAGACGGTCTAATAAAATCCCAATTTCCTATAAAGGCAGTCCCCAGTTAACGGCGGGGTCCAACAATGGTCATAGTTTACCAGAACATCACAACAATTGTTAATAAATAGCATTTACGACACCGTAAGCACCGATAAACCACTTAATGGGACCATTAACCTGTTATCAGCGCCAATAAACCACTTACTGTCGCCAATAAAATGCTTATCGATGCTGATAAACCACTTATGGACGCCGATAATCCACTTATCAACACTGATAAACAGCTTAACTGGTGCTGAAAATCTGGTTAATGATACGGTTAGCCAAGCGTTGCAAAACCAAAACGCCATTAACCGATGCTGCCGATAAGCAGGGACTGGGCAATCCAAAGGGAGAAACCAAAACAGCTGCTATCTTCTCAATAGGAGAGACCTTCAACATAAGATAGGAGCACAATTGTTTTCTCTTTGTCCAAACTGAAAGTGAAAACATGAGAACATTTGCCTTCAGCATCTAAAATGGCCTTTGTCAAGCAAGTAAAAATATCTAATGACTCTTCTCAAGATCTGATACCAGCTGGTGCCACAAACCCACAAGACTGGCTCAGAGCTGTGTTGACTGTAATGAGCAAAAACTCAGCAAAATATAAAACTTCAATCATTCTAAACAAAGACTTGCACAAATCTCTGCCCTGCATTAGTTCAAAGCACCCTTGCCAGTCCTAAGAGCATGTCTCTTCAAAGATCAAGACAAGCATGGAAATCTGAATCACTGACCAAAGACAATTTAAGAGCTGGTAAAGTGCCTGTATCATAAGAGGTGACTCTTCGCTATTTCAAAAAACTAGGAAGACAAGAGCTAGCAGACCTGTAAGAAGCTTTGTGCACCACAAATAAGAGAAATCTCATCAAAACACATTTTTTAATTGAAGGAGAAGCTGAAATACTCGAAGATAACCGACACCTTGTCTCTGAAGGACCTATTTCCTCTATTAACACTGGACAAAATGAAGCACAATGCTCCAGCAAACACCAAAATAATGAAGGAGACTCCGACTCAAACTCTTCTTTTGTGCCAGAGGAGGAATTGGGGTGACAGCAGCCAACTCCTTGCAACAAATCCCAAGCTCAATTGAAAGGGAGAATGGGAAACACAGTCGAATGGCTCACCTGAGCTGACACAAATTGACTGAAACAAGTGATGACTAAGCTTGAAGCACAAAAGAAAATGTGAAAAACCTGGGAGGAGGGGGGGGCATGATGAGCAAATGACATTACTGCTGCTTGCCCAAAAAGTTGGGACTCAAGAGACTTAGAAGCACTCCCAGAAGACCCATCCTTAGAAACCAAAGCACTACAATATCATCTAGTTTGGAAACATGGAAAGAGAAACATTAACAAAGGCAGAAGGAAGAAACTCCCCAACAGCAGAAGATACTATACCATGGCAAGTACAAACAGGTACATTTCAAAGAGGAATAGCAGACAAGAATTTACAATGGGAAGTGGATTTAAAAGAGAATGACTTTACTAACAAATGAGTCAATATAATATCAGAATTATAACAACTGACAACATACACACTTTTGATAGCCACTGTTCATCCTCAAAGAGGAGTTACTCTCTCTTGGTCGCCCCCAAGGGTTCCATGATACAGACCATGTATGTCGGCTATCTTCCTCATTACACTCTGGTCTAGCAAAAATTTACTAATCCCCAATTTCTGCTCCGGAAATATGTTTGACTGTCCATTTGTCCATCATCATAACACTACTCAAGCTAACTATATAGTTTTAAGACCCAATGAAAATTTGTATTTCCTTAAATTTTTAATAAGTAGGGTAAAATGACTAAATGGTGACATAGCAGCCCCCTCTCTCGAAATGTGGTCACTTCCTGAAAAAGTGCTTGAATTATGCCATTATTTTGTAATTTAGGAGAAATTACAAAATAAAACCTAGAGGTCTCGGTGTGCTGCCAGGATGGGCCACAGCTCTTGACTCATGCTCATGGCAGCGAATTTAAGTACTTTTTTGGGAAGGTAGCTGCATTCTGGGATTGGTGGCCGTTATGTCGCCACTTGTTCATTTACCCTAATAGACTTAATTTTGTTGAAATAGGGAGCTAGTAGGTCTCCTGCAAGACAAGTTAAGAGCAGATCACTACGCTTTGCTGTAATTGTTGTGCCGTTTCTTCCTGTCTGACAATTGGGTTAGCCTAACTTCTTGCTTATGAAACAGCCATGATAGTAGTTCTCAATCATGTTTGATTTACGAGCCTTGGTTTTACTAAAGGGTATTAGAATTTCTTTTGTAGTATTTTATAATAAAACTAAATGGATTTTGTTAAATAAAAAGTTCACCAGTTATTCTTAATATTTGAGTTCTTTCTAAGTGTAAAAGAAAATATTCATGTGGCTCTACTTCCAATGAGTATTAGTCTGCCAACAGTGACATCATAGGTTTTGAGGAAAATTGTTGTGAGGATTGTCATTTTCCAAAGGAATAAAAAAGTACTTTTTTCTAGTAATGAGATTTACTAGACAATTTAACATAGCGTACTGATTTTACATATATTTGATACTACAATTATTCCAATAAAATGACAAATTTTTAATGTACATAATTTGTATTTTTCCCAAAATATAAACCTGAGGCCTTTACATATGGAAATAACTTTCAGCAAGCTGGATATCTGGCCATTAAACTTTTGCAAGGTGGTTATGGTAACAGTAAATGATGGTACGGGCAAAGTACTGCCCACCAAATCTGTCTGCTCTCAATTCTACCCAGTTTACCTTTTAGCCCAGAACGAGAATGTAAAGATTTCAGGTTTGTATTTTAGGAAAAATACAAATTACTTTTAAAATTTATCATTTGTTCCTAGACAAATTACTTTAAAAATTTATCATTTGTTCCTACATGAATAAAAAACCAGTCTTTACATATGGGAGACTTTCATTTGGGGGGAGCATTCAGAGTATGTAAATCTCTGAACTGACTGGTAGTTTGACTCACCTGGGTACTCTTTTCCTGGTCATGAAAGTGCAAAGAAAGGAAACCGTACTTCTGATCTACTGAACAATAGAGATATTCAATTGTCAAACTTCTGGGTATTTCTAATTAAAGGAATATAATATGTATCCTTGATTTAAAAAGTTTTGGATTAATCTATTGTCAGAGACTATAAATAAATTTAAGATCAACACAGTGGCTTGTTCATATCGTTCCTTTCTCCCTTTGCTAGAGAGAAGGAAGGATTTGCATATACTAATCCAAATAGAGCTAGATTATAGATGGGATACTCAGTCATCTAGATCACCAGCATGCATAACAGTCCAACACCCGACAGTTTGTTCACTGTTCCTCTGTCCATCTGAAAAGGAAGGAAGCTAAGAGAAAGTGAGGAGGCCAGTCCCGCGCACACCTTCTCCTTGTAAACCACACACCTTGGGTGTGATGTTGTCCTTCAAGAGCTGGGTGAACTACATAACTTGCTGAGCATCCACTTGAGAATCAAAGGACCTATGGGCAACATCCCAAGGTAAAAAGAGATGCACGGTTACATTCCATCCTAGTACTTGATCGACAAGTCCTTAACCTTAATGGATGGATACCCTCACATGAGTAACAATACAGGTTTTGAGCTGTGGATGGATTACCTCCAGGTGAGTAAACAATATTATGTGCTATCAATGAGAAGAAATTGGGCGAGAAAGAGGTTTCATTACTTCAACAGCCCATAAATTTACTAATGGCAACTTTTGGACTAGCTCAGCTCGCCGATTCTAGGCAGCTTATGATTTAATTGTGTACCTGATTACAAGGGGTATGTACTGCCTCTCTCTCGTCTCTCATCTCTCTTCTCTGCTCTCTCTCTTCTCTTCTCTCTCTCTCTCTCTCTCTCTCTAAAATTCTCTCTCTCTCTCTCTCACATGATGCCTTTTTATATATTTGCTCATAAATATACCCAGAGGGGTTGCTGTTGGTTTGAGTTCTTATCTTTTATGATAGTATGTCAGTTATAATTGCAATTTGCAAAGAATTATTTGAAAAAACATGCATTATCCCAAAATGTTATTGCCTCTCCAATCTCAGTAAATTTACATAAATATTTTACAACAAATATATTCAGAATTTGTTACTGATTTTAGTTCTTATCAGTTATAATATTCTGTGAGCTGTAATTATAATTTAACAAAACAAAATTATTAGAAAAAATATGTACATATAACTTGGTAAAATTAATGACTGGCTTCATAAGCGAAAATTGTCGATTATGGAAAATCAGCAATATTTGGGGTTTATCGGTGTCGTCTTTGGGATCCTTTGTTAACGCTGGAGGAAGTATGGAAGAAGAAGTAAAACATCGGGTACAGGCTAGCTGAAACAACTGGAGAGCAGCCTCTGGAGTTCTTTGCGACAAAAGAGCACCAAAATTTCACAAGACAGGGGTAAGAACAGCAATGCTGTATGGTACGGAAACAGCAAGCATGAGAAAGACAGAGGAGAAGATGGATGTGGCAGAAATGTGAATGCTTAGGTAGATGTCTGGGGTGATAAGAGAGGATAGGATCAGAAATGACTACGTAAGGGGGTCGACTAAGGTGGTGGAAGTATTAAAGACAGTGCAGGAGGGGAGGCTGAGATGGTATGGACACCTGTAGAGGAGAGATGAGGAACAAGCTGGGAGACATACTATGGGGACGGAGGTTCAAGGAAGAAGAAGAGGGAGACCAAGAAAGATATGGAAGGACTGTGTGAGATGAGACTTACATGAGAAGGGAATTGATGAGGCAGAAGCGCAGGATAGAAATATAGATGGAAACGGCTCATCAGAAATGGTAACCCCATGTAAAAATGGGAACCAGCTGGGAAGAAGATCGGCATCAATAACTGGATTTTGGAGCCGATAACCGGTTAATAGCACCTCTGATAGGTATGTATTGGCACCAGTGCTCTATTATCAGCATTGATAACTGGAAATCGGTACATTTCATGGCTAGACAAGCCCCATAAAACTGGATTGCCAAAAACTGAGGCTGCCAATAACTGGGGACTTGCCTCTACATAGTCATTTTCAACTTCTCATAGAAGGTTGGGAGAATTTAGAGAAAAAAAAAAAAAAAAAAAAAAAAATCTACATATGCATTTTCATGTCTTTCTCTTTCCATTGATGTGATTTTTTCTTAAATTGGCCAACCTCAAATTTTTCCCAATTCTGGGATGCTGCATATGTTTTTCTCTGGCTCTTAAGGGTTGACGAATGTGATGGACAGAGCAATGACTCTGGTTACGAGAATCTGGCTTCAAAACGTACTGGAGTCCATGAGGAAGTTGCAAGGTACGTACACTCATTTCAACATCTCACTAGTCAGAGAAATGACAATTTGGACACCATTTCTCAGCCAACTTGAAGCTAACAATCATTCACCAACCCCTGAAGGAATAAAGGGGAATTTGGTTGGTTGCTGGACCATAGATAGCGTTGCGATCTCTATCCCAGTATTTTCTGGGTTCGACCTGTGTCGGCCGGTGAAATGTTCCTGTAGCACACATTTCTAGGTATAAATAGATGCTAAATATACCAGAGAAAAAAGCTATATGGAATGCTGGAGTTACTACCTCCAGCTCGCTCACCCATATAGGGTGTCGGTATAGCACAAGGGCAAGTGGAAGCCACTACCACAGATACTTTGCCAATTAGAAATCTCCTCTCAAAACCCCTCTCTAGGTAAGTGCCGTTACAACATCTACCTTCCGCTCGCTACTACTACTACTTCTGCCCGAAAGCTCTATTCCTGATTTAGCACGTCTTGTGTTCGCACGCGCTGTTTTTCGTTGTCCCCAGGAAGTGTTTTTTGGCTACTGTTTTCGTATTCTTTTCATTATTCTCGCTCCTGTCAATTTCTGGAGCCTTATTTTTACGGGTTTTATCCTTACATCTTTAGCCTATTGTAGGGCCCATCTCGCTCCTGACGTATTCCGAGGCCTTCCTTTTTACGATTATCTTACGTTTTTAGCCTTTTGGGGCACCTTTTTCGTTATCCTCAGCCCCTCAGGAGCGTGTTGGTTTCCCTTCGTGCGTACGGTTATATGCTTCATACGTTGTGCGGGAGTATTGTGTTTTTTGGCATTCTAGGCTAGGCTAGCAGTACGCCAGTTATTGTTGGGAGAGGAAGATTCCTCTCTCTCTCGCGGTACTCATGCATGTATATTTTTAGTGTAGTTTTTGATTATAGTTTGTAATGCACTTGATTATATGCACTTTTGTGATAAACTATTCAAATAATTGTTTTACTTTTGATGAGGTTGGAAGTTCTTCGTGATGTCCTTCCCTGGCCTATCCGACCACACCTAGGCTAGGTTTTGGAGGGTAGGCTAGGCTAGGTCAGTTTGTAATATCCCTCCACCCTTGTGGCCCCTTTTATCTGCCACCGCTGAGCAGCCAGGCAGATATGTTTGCTTGGAGGGTGGTCCAGGACAGAGAGTCTCTCTCTTGTCATGCTTGTAGGGCCTAGACCTATCGTACCTGACCAGATCGGAAGATTCGATTTTGGAGGGTTGGTTAGGTTCTATCCGTCCTCTTCATGACGTCCTTTTTGGGGCCATACTAGCCTACCTGACCGGATCTGTACCGATCTCGGAGGGTTAGACTGGGATCTTAGCTGGGTGCGTTCCCCCCCCTTCCCCCCCACCTTTTCGCAGTTCTTCCAGTAATTCCTCATCAATTATTGTATGATTTGTCTTGTTGAGTGTAGCCTGGGCCATTGCCCCCTTTAGGGTGTCAGTTGGCCTACCGTCTTCTGCCCCCTTTAGTGGTAGGCTAGTTTACGGCTCCCGAGAGGTGGCTGGTCACTGATTGGTTGCTGTGGGCAGGCGATCACTACTCGTCCACTCTCCTCCAGACACTTCCCCCCCCAAACCCCTGTCCCGGACTTATTCCAGCAATGCCTAGTTAGCTCGCTGCCCAAGTAATCATACCAATGAACGACAGCTAGAGCGTAGAGCTTAATCCAGGGGATTAGTCGGAGGAGATTGGGTAATTAGTAGATTATGTAATCTCTATTGGTATGTCTCCGGGCCTGTGTGTCCTCTGGCGAGGTGGGGTCTACCATCACACCCGCCCAATTAGGCTATATGACCGGATTGTACATACACTGTTCCGCCGCTCTGTTTTCCGTATCCTCTATGTTATCGCTGCTTCCCCACTCCAGTGGGGGCGGAACTGGGCTTAGAGCTGGAGTTTCTAATTGACTTGGAACAATCGCTTCTCTTCTCCGGTGCGATCAGACTCAGGCCTAGGTTTTACCTATTTTCCCTTGTTCTGCTTGTATCAGCCAACCCCGCCGGTTTTAGCTACTGTATTGTGATAACGAGATTATGGATTCCGGAGTAGGCTGAGACATTCAGAGATTAATGTTAAGAAAATGTTTAATTTAGCCTCTGTTGGTATGTCTCAGGGCCTGTATTTATTCTGGCGAAGTGTGGTCTACCATCACATGCGCCAGAAGGTATACACCGGAGTTCTACGTACCATTGTTCCTGCCGCTCTGTTTTCCATCTTCTATGCTGTCGCTGCTCCCCACTCTGGTGGGGGCAGAACTGGGCTGAGAGAATGCGCCTACAATTGGTCAGGTTTCGCTACTCTACTCCGGTGCGATCAGACTCAGGCTTAGGTTTTGCCTTATTCCCCTGTTTCTGCTTGTATCAGGCCCTCTCCGCTTGTTATCGGCTTTGACGATCCCAAGTATGGATTCCGGAGCAGGCGAAGACATCCAGAGCTTTATTTATAACAAGTAAGTTGAAAATTATACTCGAAATTGCCTTTAGCTGGTTAAACATCTAGTGAAGTGGTACTCATACCGCCGGAATTAACCCCGGCAGCATTATCTGACGATACTCATTTATCTTTTCAACTACAGATGGCCAACTGCGCCATCCACTTGGAGGGACGCGCGGTCTGGCACCCGGAAGTCTGCATGGTGTGTTACGACCTAGTAAGGATCGTAACAGATGAGTCGGTAGGTAGCATACTCGGCTCATTCTGACCCTGAATTTTATGTTACACATTTAGTTTGGAAAATTCCCCAGCATTGGGGAACCTAATTTGGTTATTTCTTACAGGTTGATCTGGCACTCAAGACCTCCTTGATGTCGGCCCTTAAGGCCTGGGTAGGAGGGTTTAGTAGGAATGTGGGAGCCGGCCAACCCTTCATGCTGTCGGAGGAGTTATGTGCCCTCCTCTACCCCAACGCCCCAGTTTCGGCAGCAGTACCGGCGGGAGTAGCGGCTCCCATCATGAGCGTATCCGCCAGGAGACCCAAGCCCCCCAGGAGGACCAAGAGGGGCTTGTTTGAGGTTGTGACGGAGGAGGTGGCGACCAAGAGGCTTTCGCTAATCTTCTCATGCGGAAGATGAGCGAAGTAGTGGACTCGAGACTCGAATCGATGTCATCTCAACTCGCCTCCCAGGTCTAGAAACATCGGGTCAGTCTATCTTGTCTCTGACCCAGAGGTTACAGGCCCAGGAGGAATTGGTAACTGGATTCCTCCACTCCGGAAACACACCGCAGTCCTTTGTGGTGCCGGACGCGTCCAAGCTTCCACCATTCGAGAACAGCAACCCGTGGCGGTTGGCTCTGCATGCCCCATTTTCAGAGGGCAAGCTTACAATTGAAGGTTGTGGAAACCCGACCCGTGGAAGACTATGAGTTCTTCCCGTCGGCCTACCAATTCCCCTTCCCGGGCTATGCTAGACTAGCTGAGGAAGCGTTGGGCAGGGTAGATAAGGTCCCGAAAGAGACAGTTATCTACCCTATGGGATCAGGCTCAATCGGCATGGGTCCGCACCCTCGCGGAATGGGAGTGTGTCAACACCAAGTTGACACCCCACAAAGGTTGCTATACCATGTTTGTAGCGCCGGAGGACATTCCGACTCCTTGCACGTCAAAGATTGCAGGAATTGACACTGCAAGCCGGATTGGAGGACAAACCTATGCCTCAGCTAAAAGAGACGGAGGCTACCTCTTTGCTCTTTCCCGGAGACCTAGAGTGTTGGGCTGGCGCTCCAGCAACGTTCACGGTGGGCAAACTCGACCCAGAGTGTGCCTCCACACAATTCAGTGAACGTTTGCCTAGAATTCCGGTCGACAAGCAAGATGCAGGCTGATCAATTAACTCAGTCACCACTGCAGAGTTGACGGCTACTGTCTTTGCAGATGAGCCTCTATTCAGGGTCCTGACAAAGTCGCTATTACAGGCTTTCAGTCGGACCTGTATGATTTTATAGTGGCTAGATGAGCCTGCAGGAAGCATGTCTTTGCTAATGCTTCCATCAGGCATGAGCGAACAGGCTCATAAAGGCGTCGATCTGGGGTGCCAACCTCTTTCCTGAGGACATGGATAACAGCATCCTCAGCGAGGCGGCTAGAGCTAACCAGAACCTTCGTGTACGTTGGGGACTTCCCTTCAAGAGGAAGTCTAAGACCCCTGGACCACAATATAAAGGTAGGAAAAGGCCTAGGAAGTATCAGCCTTTCCAGACCTCTCAGTCTCAGACAGTAGTGCAAGCAGTTCCTATCTCCCAGATCAACAAACCTTCGACATCTAAGGCAGAGCCACAACAACAGTTTGTTCTACTGCAGTCAACCGACTCAACAGCCTTCGAGTTCGGCTGCCTTGTAACTTCCCCAGCTTTCAATGCCTCCTTTGAATCACAGGATTTTCGAGGCTTTAACAGGCACGCAAGGAGTAGCAGAGCCAGAGGTGCCTTCCGACAGAGAGCTGGCTCTAGAGGCAGAGGCTTCAGAGGAGGCAGGGGAAGTAAGACCTCAACCAGTCAATGAGGCGCTGCAGGGTGGGCGGGAGACTGTACCTCTCCTGGGACCATTGAACCTTCAGTTCGTGGGCTACAGTATTGTATCGAAAGGTCTGGGGTGGAAATGGAAGAAAGGGCCTCCTCACCAGTCAGTTTATGGAGGAGTAATGATAGTTTATATTTGACAACATCTCAAAGGTTGTGAGAGAGAGAGAGAGAGACGAGAGAGAGAGAGACGAGAGAGAGAGAGAGAGAGAGATTGGTGGAAGAATGAATGGGAGTGGTTAAATGGCGGTCGGAAGTATGTCTGTTGTGGCGCTCTGTGGGAAGTCAATGGAAGTCTGTATGAGAGTCCAAACAGGAGACGTCTGGTCAAGTCAGTGTCGGTTTTGGCAGCAGTTGTCCTTTGGTGCTTCGTTGTTTTGGTGGTAATTGATAGATTTTGGGGTTGTGAAGTGTTGTGCGTGTGTCTTGTCGTGGTTGTGGTGAGGTTAAGAAGAAGGTTTTTGGTGCATTTTCGATGTCTGTTAGTGGTGTTGGTTTGGGGCAGTGTTGGTTTTGGCAGGGTTGTTGTGCTTCGTGAGTTGTGTGGTTGTCGTGTTCTTCAGGCGGTTGGTGTTCGTTTGCAGTGATTTGTTGGGTTATTGAGTTTTTGTGGGTGTGGGTCTTGGGGGGGGGGGGGGGGGGTTGTTGTGCTTGGTTGTCGGCGGTGGTTGTGTCGGCTAGCCTATATAGCTAGCCTATATCCAGTGGACAGCACAGCCTAGCCCTGAGTAGCAGAAGCCAGAGGTGAGTACCTGTTTGTGTTTTTTGTTCTGTATGTAGGTATTGGGTCAATTGTCCTGCTGTATTTTGTAGTGCTAAGTGGAAAGTGTGATTGAGGGTGGGTTGGTAGCCAGACAGGTTAAGTTTATGTGGGGAGGTTACTTGTTTTTTTGTGATTCCGCACAAGTTTTCACCAGATTCCAACGACAGACCTTCTAGACTATACCAAAGACCTTCTCCAAAAGAAGGCAATAAAGAGAGTCAGTCACCTGAAATTTCAAGGACGACTGTTCAGTGTACCAAAGAAGGACTCGGACAAATGAAGAGTGATTCTGGACCTGTCCCGTCTCAACTCAATACATTCAATGCTACAAGTTCCGTGGGGTCATCACAACCTCTATCGATCTTACAGACGCTTACTATCATGTACCGATAGCAAAAAACTTCTCTCCATACCTAGGCTTCAAACTAGGAAAACAAGCTTGCTCGTTCAAAGTCATGCCATTCGGGCTCAACGTAGCGCCCAGAATATTCACCAAAATAGGGGAGGAGAGCACAGGTCTTCAAGAGCTAAGAGCTCAAGGGGTAATGTTAGCAGCTTACCTAGACGACTGGCTCATTTGGGCAACCAACGACGAGGAATGTCGCAAGGCAACAGCCAAAGTAATAGAATTCCTAGAATACCTGGGTTTTCCAGAAACAAGAAAAAAGTCCCGTCTTATTCCGGCGTCTCGCTTTCAATGGGGACCTAACCACACACAAACTCTCTCCCGCCAAGAAGTGCAGAGAGATAGTGAAAGATACGAGACAATTCCTCAAGAACAAACGGGCTTCTCATTGTACCCAAGAGAGAATTCTAGGTTCTCTCCAGTTTGCCTCAATAACGGATGTTCTGTTGAAAGCCAGACTAAAGGATATCAATCGGGTTTGGCGGAAAAAGCAACAACAAGTTCAGAGCAAGATCTCTTTGATTCCGCCGATATTAAAGAAAAGACTCCATCCATTGATGGAAGTCCGGAGTCTCTCCAAATCAGTACCACTACAAATTTTCCTTTCCCCAGCCGTCTCTTGATAGTCCACACGGACGCCTCTCTGAGCGGTTGGTGGGGGGGGGGGGGGTGGGGGGGGGGGGGGGGGGGGGGGGCGGGGGGGGGGGGGTACCCCCAGTACAAGAAGGTTCAAGGAACGTGGTCAAAAAAACATTCGCCAGTTCCACATCAACGTCCTAGAGGCAATGGCCCATTTTTCTGACCTTGAAATAACTAGCTCCAAGAACATTCATGGTAAGACTAGTCTCGGACAGCGCAGTGATAGTCATTGCATAAACAGAGGGGGCTCCAATCGAGCAAAATAAATCATGTAATGATTGCGATATTTTCGTTGGCAACGAAAAATCATTGGCACCTGTCAGCTACTCACCTGGCAGGAGTACGGAATGTCATTGCAGACTCACTATCCAGAGCAACAAATCCGGTGGAGTCGGAGTGGTCCTGGACACAAAATCATTCCATTGGATTTGCCAACAAATCCAGGGCCTTCAGGTAGACCTGTCCGAGACGGAGTCCAATCACAAACTTCCGTGTTATGTGGCTCCCAATCTAGATCCTCTAGCTCATGCCACAAATGCGATGTCCATAGACTGGAACAATTGGCAGAAGATTTACCTATTTCCGCCAGTAAACCTCCTGATGAAAGTTCTGCACAAACTCAGATCTTTCACAGGACAGGTAGCATTGGTAGCACCCAACTGGCCGAAGAGCAATTGGTTTCCTCTTCAACTAGAGTTGAATCTCCATCCCAGACGGATTCCCAACCCATAACTGACTCAAATAGTACAAACTCGGACTGTGTCAGCTTCCTCAAGAATTCTGAGTGCCCTAACTTTATGGACTTCATGAAGTTTGCGGCGCAGAAGGATGCTAGTATGACCCACTAAACATCCGTGTTCGTGGAGTCAGACAAAAGAGAATCAACACTCAGGCAGTATGATTCAGCAGTAAGGAAGTTAGCCATCTTTCTAAAAGAATCGGATGTCCAGAAGATGACTACGAATCTGGCGATTTCATTTTTAGAACTCTGTTCGAAAAACGGCCAAGCCGCTAGTACCATTACTACGACTAAATCTGCATGAGAAAGATATTTCAGTTTGGCTTTAATATTGATTGACAGATTCGTACTTCTGTCTATCCCTCGAGCATGTGCTCGTCTGAGGACGGTGGACCGTCCTCACACGGTCTCCTGGTTCTTAAACGATGTTGGCTTCAGATACTGATAATGAATCATGCTCATATATAACCCTTCTCAGGAAAACATTATTTTTAATGAGGTCTGGCCTCAGGCTCCAGAATATCTGAACTGTCGGCTCTCTCTAGAGAACCAAATCATATTGAATTACCCTCCCCTCAGGAGAAGTTCTGCTCTCCCCAGATCGGAAATTCCTAGCAAAGAATTAAGCCACCCACAGGTGGTCTCCATGGAAGATTGTACCTCTCCCACAGGACCCATCATTATGTCCTATCGTTACATTAAAAGCTTATCTGGCCAGAACTTCTGAAAAGTCTTCAGGTCCTCTTTTTATTAGAGAAAAAGGTGGAACCATTTCCTTGAAGGGAATCAGACAACAAATTCTTTATTTTATTAAACAAGCAATCCAGACTCAGTCCCTCATGTCCATTTGATATCGGACAGTGGCTACCTCGGTTAATTATTTTCATAATATGAACTTTGAGGATCTTAAAAAAATATACGGGTTGGAAAATCCCAGACAGTATTTAAACGCCACTAGCTGAAGAATTTAGAGGCCCTTAAATATTTGGCAGTGGCTGCAGGGAGCATTGTCTCCCCTGAGATGGCCTAGTTTTTTGTAACTCTATATTTGTATTCTATTATTTTGCTATAATTTTTTCCCTTTTGATACTCACTCTCACCTACTGCCTCGCTTGTATTCCAGCCTTTCTGCCTTGTGTCCTGGTCTGGATTGCTCATCAACCCACTCCTGGACATGTACATAGTTCATAATTATTGTTTTTTATGTTCATTACCTGTGTTTGTCCCAGGATAGTATAGATTTGGTCATATTTGATACTTTTTTTACCATTTGTAACTTGCTATTCTTACATTGGTTATTAAAACATAATTTTAAGATTTTTATTTTTCCTTATATATCTAAAAATTTTGTGATTTACCAAGCTTGTATGGCCAATTCTCTGATACTATTTCACCGGCCGACAAAGGTCGAACCCAGAAAAGGGATTTTGACGAGGAAAAATCTATTTCTGGGGGAAGACCTGTGCGCCCGGTGAAACCATCCCTCTCTTCTCCTGGTCCCCCGCCCTTTAGCTGGCCAAGCTTGGGTGCGGTAATTCAGGAATGGAGCTTTCGGACAGAAGTAGCAGTAGTAGAAGGCGGAAGGTAGGACGTTGTAACGGCCACCCCTATCAAGAGAGGGGTTGAGAGGAGACTTCTAATTGGCAAAGTATCTGTGGTAGTGGCTCCACTCGCCCTTCCCGTTGCTATTACCGACACCCTGTATGGGTGAGCGAGCTGGAGGTAGTAACTCCAGCATTCCATATAGCTTTTTCTCTGGTATATTTAGCATCTATTTATACCTATAGAAAGGGCGACACAGGTCTGCTTCTCCAGAAATAGATTTTTCCTTTGTCAAAATCCCCCTTATGCAGTCGGTGGTCTTCCACAAGGGCGGCGTTTAGTGAGTGATGAGTGGATGTTCATTGACTGTTTAATGAGTGTTTAGGGGTTTAATGAACATTTAGCATTTAGTGAGTATTTAGTGTTTAATGAGTGTTTGGGGTTTAGTGAGGTTTTTAGTGTATAGTGAATGCTTAGTGAATGTTTAGTGAGTGTTTAGTGTATAATGAGTACTTAGTGGATCTTTAGTGTATAGTCAGTCTTAGTGAATGCTTAGTGATTGTTTAGTTTAATGAATGTTTAGGATTAAGTGAGTGTTTAGTGAATGTTTACCAAGTGTTTGAGTATAGTGAGTATATAGTGAGTGCTTAGTTTTTTGTGAGCGTTTAGTGTATAGCGAGTGCCTAGTGATTGTTGACTATTCAGAGGGTGTTTAGTGTTATTAAGTGTGAGTGTATGTTAAGTGTAAGTGTTTAGTGAGTATATAGTAAGTGTGTGTTTAGTGAGTGTGATTGTATAGTAACGGTGGTGTTTACTGTGGTGTACTATTGTGAGTGTGTGTTTAGTGAGTGTGCTTGTATGGTAACTGTGAGTGTTTAGTGAGTGAAAGTAAAGTATATTGTGAATGTAGTGTTTAGTATAATTGTACATTACTGTTTAGTTAGTGCTTAGTGACTGTATGCTAAGAAAGTCCTGTAATAATATGGGAACCATTTATGCTAGACACTGCTTACATCCAGGAGCAGACAATAATGGTTGGAATGCTTGGGCCAACCTGTTTTTGTAAGGTAATTTTTTTCTGTGAAATTGTGTCCAGTAATAATAATAATATAATAATAAATATTAATAGTAATACTAGCAACAATAATATAATAATATACCAATAGTAAAAAACAGTATTAATATTAATAACAATAAGATAATGATAATAGTGAAAAACAAATAATAAGTAGTAAAAAGTAATAATAAAAGTAATAAAGTATAGTATACCATGAGCCGGACCGAGACCTTCATGGCCACTCGAGGTCCACATGTTAGGCAGGGAGATCGCCACTCCAGTAATAGATGCTCTATGATGGAGACAAAGAGCCTTTCCTTAGAGAGAAGTTGCTGTTATCCGACATGAAGTGGATATAGCCACTGAAATGTCCCTTCTGAATCTGGACGATCTAAACCATAGTCTTTTTAGATTCTTGCCTCTCCCATGCAGCAATCAAATACTAAAGGTGACCCTGATAGGGTCCATTCAACCATCTGAAGTGTCTGTACCTTCTAGAGGGTAGTCACTTATAATGGACTTCTGACAGGAAGTGGTGATATGACTGCCTTAGCTCAATAAGTTCATGAGGCTTCCCTGATAGGAAATCCTACTTGCTGTACTACTTTCAAAATTCTGGAAGAATATCATGAACAGTATTGACAATGACCTTGCTACTGAGCATCAGCATATCAGAAATGCTATCCATGATTCCCAAGAATTCAGGTCTGTCCTAGAAATGGAATTGGAAGTGATGTATAGAAATTTATCCTTTAAACTAGAGGAAAGAGAACCTACACAGTCTGCCCCAGCAGAGATTCGTTTTCACACCAAAAAACTTAGGTTGTGGGAACAGGGTAATAAAAAATCCAACCCCGAAAAGATGAATCAATTTTCTAAATGCCCGTTGAAATCAGAATGGGTAATAAGAGACAGTTTTCTCACCTCCAGAGTCCCAACTGGTTACAATAACAAGAAAAGTCGGACTATAAAACCTAAATCAGAATGAAGTACAGACACCAACATCCACCCAAAAATGACACTGATAACCCTTGCCAAGATGCTTCAATATGCATCCTTTCACCTGATGAAAAATCCCTCTTAATGAAAGGAAAACTATGATTGAGGATGAGCCTTTCCTAATACATACCGAATGAAGTTTGGTCCCTCCATTAGGAATTCAAAATCCACTGAAGGAGATGGTTATCCTGCTTATCAATAAAGCAATGAAAGCCCCAGAAGCAACCTTTCCCCAGTCTGATGAAAAATATATTGCAAACAACTTTACTACTCTAATAACTACTCAGGGAGGCACCAGCCTTCTGTCCATTCACTTCTGAAACAATCATGTGAAAATGGAATTTAAGAATTTTGTGATGAACTGGGAAATGAGAATTTATGAGAGAAATAAAGCCATTTGACTTTGCCATCCCATAAGTAACTGACAGTTTTACAAAGGAATGGGTAACACTTGTCCATCCTTAGGAGAGGAGAACCTCCCATTGGACATGGCTACCCAGCAATATGGTGCTTCAAGAAAAGTCTCAGAATAGTCATGGCTGAATTTTATGCTAGGAGCCACCTCCTCAATATTTTAACTTCTACTACTGTGCTATGCTGGAAGTAACTATTAAAGAGCTTCCAGGGTCTTCCAGAACAATGTTCTCTGCAATAGCCAAAACACTTATGCAGACCCTATGGGGAGTGCTCTATGACTTTCTGAAGTTTTGCAATAAGGCTTAAAAGGAAGATTTAGCAGGCTCCAACATTTTGCTCCCCACTGTAACCACCCTTTTACATTTTTCCCTTTCTGTTGGGACCTGTTTAAAGTCTGTTGTCATTCAACTCAATGAATTAGACCAACAACAGAAAAAGGTAATCTGGGAAAAAATACTCTTGAGAGTTTCCTTTTCCTAAGCCTAAAAAAGTCTGTATAAATCAGAGCCATACCAGCTTCCAGTCATTACTAAAAGACCTCTCCGAGAACAGAAGAAAGGATAACAAGAGCAGCAGCACCCTTTTGAAGAGGACAAAGGTGTTCCTTCTAGGGAAAAGGAAAACCAACTCCTGGACACCATATATTAAAAGCAAGGGTGGAGTTCACTCCCACTCCTCTAATGAGTTTTAAAAAACCTGACACACCTTAAAAGGGGCCCATAAATGAAAGGTTTTTGACACCACTCTTCAGTGTCCCAGATTTCAAATACGTATTTGATCACATCTATTGAGCTTTCTTTGAACAGGCTTACCTAGTGGCCCTGAATTAACCAAACTGTCATTGTTCATTTTTCAACATGTGAGAGAATAGACTGCATTACCATCCACTGTTCCACCCCAGACAGAAGTCACCTGTGCTTCCTCCTCTCTACACCATCACCTTCATGTGTAGCTTTTCAAAATCTAGTCTACCGCGAAGATTGTTTACCTAACATTGCTAGCATACAGTGCAAAAACTACAGACTTCACCTATCTGACATTCCAGTACCCAATGGAAAATGTGGTTAGATTACCTCACACTGAAAGCCCCGTTGAAATCTGTTGAAAGTTTTACATTTTACTACATCTTTGAGAGCAAGTGCCTTGCTATTATTATAATAATCATGGCACACAAGGCAGCATTGTCAGAACCCTTGCTGTATGGTTATGGAATTATAATTCTAATGTAGAAATTGTCAATTCCATTTTCCAGTCTTTTGCAATGCAAAGGTAGGCTCCTGCATGGCTTAACCTTTACCAGTTCCCTGATAAGGTTCTTAGACTCCTGCCATCCCTTCAATTCAGGGGTCAAACATCACTTCATCTCATATGCTCCAAAAGGCAATCTTCTTGACTGCTTTGGCATAAAGGAGCACGGATTATCATATGGGCTCTCTTAGACAGTAACAACATTTCATCACTCATTAACAGTAGTCATTTATTGTTATTCCTGACCTATCATTCCTGGCCAAGAAGACCTTTAAGGGAAAGGCAAAATCCCCTATTCTAATTAGGGAACTTAGCATTCGGATAAAATACATACCAAGTTTAAGCACTCAAAGTTATCTGGATGTCACAGCAAACATCCCAGTTGGTTCCAATCTTCCTCCACCCTAGCACAAACAAACACTCTCTCACATGGGCTGAGAATTATTATACGTGGTTGTCCCTATTAAAATGCAAAAACAAATCATGCCTTTACTTCAGTTGCATAAACCATCCAGCTCAGAATTTTCTATTGAAGAACTCTCTGAGTGTACAGGGGGTAGGGTGGTTTATTTAAAGGTTTTTACAGTGGACTCCGCAAGATCGTAGCAATTGCAGGTTCAGTTACTCCTAGGTTTTTTCTAGTGAGACATATCACCAAAATATAATTGGGGGGGGGGGGTTTTTGTTATCACTACTTTAATGATTTTTTTCATAGAGCAATATTCACTAATACTGTATTAATTTTTTTTTTTTATCTTTCATGACTAAATACACTTTTTTATGATAAAAAAGAAATGAATGTTCTAATTTTCAAAATATTAATATAATGAATATTTAAAACAAAAGCCAAGTATCAATCAAAAGTTAAAAGTAAAATCTTTGAATATTGATCTATATCATTGTAATAGATACTGGACTAAAAGAAAAACTATGTTCACTCTCCCCCCCCCCCCCACCCCCTTCTCTCTCTCTCTTTGCCATGACAAACATGCTATTGGTTAGATGTGTAGCAATGACAATCAAAGCTTGTAACTCATGCTTTGTATGTACTGTTTAATAGGGAGATTGAGTTCTCTCTCTCTCTCTCTCTCTCTCTCTCTCTCTCTCTCTCTCTCTCTCTCTCTCTCTCTCTCTCTCTCTCTAAGATGAGAGAGAATTTTTATGCATATAACAATAATAATAATAGTAAAATAATAATAATAATAATAATAATAATAATAATAATAATAATAATAATAATAAATATGGTGCTGCTCAGTACTATTAATCTTAGTAGAGAGTCTCCTCTATTTTTTGATGACAGTTTCTCTGTTGCTTAAACTGGCATTGGCAAAAATTCGGGTGCGAGTCATTTGGTGTTTATTATGCTTATACAATTCTCTCTCTCTCTCTCTCTCTCTCTCTCTCTCTCTCTCTCTCAACGTGACATTTCATCCAGATCTACTGGGACATTTTCCAGCGATGACTGCTGAGGGGACTGAATTTCCAGTGGTGAATCCTTCTATATTCTGTTGTTGCGGGCTCTCGAGTACGTCTGGAGAACCCTGGGGCAGGTTGAGTTTTCATTGGTTCCTGGGAAGGTGACTCATACGGCGAGCGTTCTCAATCAGAATATAACTACGTACAGTCTAAACCAAAGATACAAACCTTGGACTTTGTATAAATAGAGATGCGAGCGCCCTGTGCAGTTCAAGACCACCACCGCCAGGCCATTCCGCAGGAGGGCCCTCTCGCAACTGTTCAACGTGCAGGACACGCACTCAAACTCTACAGCATCTCAGATGCTGATCAAACAATGGGTACTCAAAATAAACTCGTTAAACCGAGAAATACGAGCCACCCTCGACAAATGCTACATGACCGAGGATGAGAAAAGGAACATTCCACCCCTGGCAGATATAAAACTTTTTTTTACAAAACAGCCATCAAGAAAAATAATAAATAATAAAGGAACATGTCTGCTCTGGATGGAAGGGTAAGAGAAATGTCCCTCATTATTTATTTACAAGAATTGGCATACGAAGGACCAACCCCATGAGAAGAACAACCCCTCCGAACTGTAGGAGACCCCCCCTAAAGCAGACCAATGTCGTTCTACCGAGATGTATGCCCGCCCAAGGATGCCCGAGATTTACATCGGTTATGACGATTGCACGTCTAAAAAAGTTCTCCTGCAATTGCCTGGAGGGAGCCATTAGGTAGCCCACCCTTACAGTACACCAGCAGAACATCATGAGAGACATCATTAGGAATGTCAAAATCATTGGAAGAGCCCCTGACCCATGATGTCTGCACCTCCTAGAAGCGTTTTTTATTCTTGAACAAAAGCCTCCCTCAACACCACTCAAGAGCATTCCTGATACCAATGTGTGAGGAGGACCATGCCTCTCCCTCCAATGAAAGTACCAGCACTGTGAGACAATCAACACCGGATGCGAAGCACATTAATTATGAAAATAATACCAGGGGTGACGTCACTTGGGTATAGAAGGCAATTAAGAGGCTCCAGTGATATTGCCTGAGAGCCTGAGAAGGTCAGTAAGACCCCGAGAACGCTCGCTGTATGATTTACCTTCCAGGAACCAATAAAACTCAACCGTCCCAGGGATTATCCAGACCGTACTCGAGACAAAACAACACAGGATATAAGAAGGACTCTCCATTGGAATTCAGCCCTCAGCAGTCATCACTGGAAAATGTGCTGCAGATCTGGACGAAATGCCGTGTTGGAGAGAGAGAGAGAGAGAGAGAGAGAAAGGGAGAGGAGAGAGAGAGAGAGAGAGAGAGAGAGAATGTATAAGCAATAATAAACCACCAAATGATCTCAACGTAAATTTACCATGCCCTTTGGTGAGTTGGCTCGCCAGTCTCAGCAAACAGAGAGAAAGCTGTCATTAGAAAAATAGAAAGACTCTCTTACAAGATTAAATAGTGCTGAAGCAGCAACATTTTAACAAAACTTGTCTACGAAGGTTATCCTTTTCCAAAATAATAAAGGGATTTTGACGAAGGCAAAATCTATTCTGGGGAAGACCTGTGTCGCGGTGAAAAGTTTCTGTAGCTCACTTTTCTAAGTATAAATAGATTCTAAATATACCAGAGAAAAAAGCTAGCACGGTATGCTGAGGTTACTACCTCGGCACGAGCACCCAGAGGGTGTTGGGTATAAGGTACAAGGCGAGTGGAGCCACTATCACAGGTTCTGCAATTAGAGGATTCCTTTCCAAAATCCCTCCCACGGCAAGAGCCGTCACAAAGGCTAGAGCCGTACAAAGGTTACTCTTCCTACCTAACCCCCTCTCGCTCTTGCACTACTACTTGACCGCGTGCCATCTGCATTCCTGGAATAAAAAACACCCTAGCTTGGACTGGCAATTAAGGGTGGGGAAAGAAGAAGAAGGGATGGGTTCACTGGGCGACACAGGGTCTTCCCCCAGAAATAGATTTTTCCTTCGTCAAATTTTCCCTTTCTGGGTTTCGACCTGTGTCTGCCAGTGAAAAGGTATCAGAGAATTCCCATCCCCAAGCTTAACAGCACCAAAACAAAAAAGTATATAAAAGGGGATAATGAAACCTAAGGTTCATTTAAAGAAAATAAATTTTTAATTGCACTGTAATAAGGCAGGAAATTTACTTATTTATAATTACACTAGAACTTAAAACTATGGATTAGAACTAGTAATAAGAATAATATAATAGACAAGCTAAAAGCATGACCTGAAGCAATACAAGGGTGTACGACAGGTCCGTAATTAAAAAACCAATATGGTCTAAACACTATAACATGTTCCGGTGGCGGGATGGCAAAACGAACCATCCCGACCCGGAGGAGAGGTTGGCAGGGAATACGAGCGACG
Organism: Macrobrachium nipponense; assembly: GCF_015104395.2. Classification (NCBI taxonomy): domain Eukaryota; kingdom Metazoa; phylum Arthropoda; class Malacostraca; order Decapoda; family Palaemonidae; genus Macrobrachium; species Macrobrachium nipponense. Next base: position 45,717,379 of record NC_061108.1, read on the forward strand.
CAGGTAGGAAGGAGAGAGTATTAAGGGAAAAGAAATGACCAAAGGTTAAGGGAAGGGAGTTTGATAAGATTCATCATTCAGGGGAGACATGCTCCCTGCAGCAACTATGGGAATTTTTAAGGGCCTTTAATGTTTTTGAGATAGTGGCGTTTAAATACTGCTGGAGATTTCCAAACATGTATATTTCTTCATGTCTTCAAAATTCTATTGTGAAAATAGTAATGGATTTAGCCACTGTTCAAGATGTCATGGAATGTGTGGACTGAAATCGGGTTTGGCCTGTTTAATATATAGAGTATTTGTTGTCTAATACCTTTAAGAGAAATCGTACTGCCTTTCTCTCTAACAAAAAGGGGGGCCTGAAGATTTTTTGGAAGTCCTGGCCAGATAGGATTTAAGAGTAACTACAGGACACAATGATGCGTCCTGTGTCAGAGGAATAATCTTTCCATGGAGCCACGCAGTAATACTTCACCCGACGGGAGGAATTCCACATGATCTGGATTTCTAGAGAGGGCCAGGAGTCAGATATTCTGGCACCCTGAAGCCAGGTCCATTAAGAATAAGGTCGATTGATCGTAGAATGGTACTAGCGGGGGGGCTAGGCCCTTCTCAAATAGAGTTCTAAAGAAACAAAAATGGCTAGATTTGTAGTCATATTTTGACCATCTGAATCTTTAGAAAATGGCAACTTCTTCACTGCGAATACATACTGCCTGAGCGTGATTCTCTTTTATCTGATTCTATGAATAAGATGTCAGTGGATCAATACTAGCATCCTTTTGGGCCGCAAACTCATGAAGTCCATAAAGTTAGGGCATCAGAAATTTTGAGGAAGCTGACCACAGTCTGAGTTTGTATACTACCTGTGTCAGCCCTGGACGGGGGATCCGTTTGGGCCAGAGATCAGTCTAGAAAGAAGCGGAAACCAGTTGCTCTCTGGCCAGTTGGGAGCCACCAATGCTACCTGTCCTGTGAAAGGTCTTTAGTTTGTGTAGGACCTTCATCAGAATATCACGGTGGAAACAGGTAAATCTGCCAATTGTTCCAATTTATGGACATCGCATCTGTGGCGTAAGCTAGAGGGTCAGGGTAGGTGGCCACGTAACATGGTAGTTTGTGATTGGATTCCGTGGCGAATAGGTCTACTTGAAGGTCGGGATTTGATTGCAAATCCACCGGAATGACTTTTGTTCCAGGGACCACTCGACTCAGCGGAGTTGTCCTGGAAAGTGGCGTCTGCGATAACATTTTTACTCCTGCCAGGTGGGTGCTGACAAGTGCCAAATGATTTTTCGTTGCTAACGAAAAAATATCGCAATCATTACGTGATTTAGTTTGCTTGACCTGGAGCCTCCCTGTTTATGCAGTGGATACTATGAGCTGTCTGAGACTATCCTTATATGACTGTTCTGGCCGGAGTCAGTCGTTTTAGGGTCAGGAAAACGGCCCATTGCTTCTAGAAGATTGATGTGGAAAACTGGCGGAACAAATATCCGACCACGTTCCCTGGACTTTCTTGGTGTTGTTTTTTTTTGAATACCCTCCCAGCGCTCAGAGATGCATCCGTGTGGATAGTCAGAGACGGCGGAGGGATTGCAATGGTACTGACTTGGCCAGGTGGTTGCGGCGTTCCGTCCATGGGCGGAGCCTTTTTGTTAAAAATGGGTGGAATTACCCAGATCTTGTCCCTGAGATTGATGTTGGCCCTCTCCCTCCAGACTCGATTGACATCCTTCAATCTGGCTTTCAATACGACGTCCGTCAATAACACGAATTTAGCGAACCTAGGTACGCCGAGAAGCCTTTTGTTCTGAGGAATTTGTTCGTAGCTTCACTATCTCGGTTGATTCTTGGATGGTAGGAATAGTTGTGTTTGATTAGGTCTTTTTTTTTTTTTTTTTCATTTTGTATTCCCAGCCATTAAAAGCGGGAAGCCGGAACGAGCCGGGATTTCCTTTGTTTCATCGGAAATCCAGAAATTCAAGAATTTTTTTAACCTTGGCTTTGCCTTGAGACACTCTTCGTCGCTGGCTGCCCAAATGAGCCGTCATCTAGATAGGCTACTAATATTATCCCTTGAGTTCTTAGCTCATGAACTACTCCTTTGAGCTGTGGAAGGGTTACCTCTGCCCGCAGTTGCATGGTTAGTTCCGCCACTTTGGTTGTACAGGGTGAGGGGAACTGGGGAAAACTTCCTTTCGGGGTCACAACATAGTGAAGCTACCTTTATAGGGCGTCAGTTTGGTGTTAAACGCATCCCCATTTTCAGAAAGGGGTGCGAACCCACTACGCTGATCTTGGTCCCTAGGGGAAGATCACTGTCTCCTTCGAGACCTTAAATACTCTGACTAGCGCATGTTCTGCTTAGCTGAACAGAGTCCCGGGGGAATGGGAATTGGAGACCCCCGTGAGAACTCAAAGTCCTCCACCGGGGCGGGTTCCGCACCCTTCGATCGTCAACTGCCCATCTGAAAAAATGGGGATGTAAGCTTTGGCGCCAAGGGTTGTATTCTCAAATGCGGCAGCTTAGATGTATCCTGAACTGTCATGGTCAGAGCCGTGGTTCCAGATGGCGGAATCGGTCATCATTTCCTCCAGGGGTCTATCTTCTCAGTCAGGGACGTTATTGTCTAGCCGGAGGTATCCGTGCCCGAGGTGAATCGTATCGACTCAAGCCTCTCATCCAACTACTTCCCTAACCTTCAAAAACATTAGAAGGTTAGCAAATGCCTCCTGATTAAATCCAGACTCCGTCGTCTTAGATTTGGAGGACTTGGCTCTCGACCCCTCAGGAGGGGGAGAAGTCTTTAACAGCAGGCGACTTAGTAGCAGAGGTCGGACGGCTTTGGGGATGAAGATGACTTAGTCGCCGCTGCCGGAGCTGGTTTAGATCCCTTTGGAAGGGATCTTGGTTTTTGGTGGCGTAGCAGACGGTATACGCGTCGGATGCCGGACCATGTAGCCCTGAAGTTGCACGGCGCAGTTGGAATGCAACCGACAAGACTACAGGGGCGCAGGGCTTGAAAATGTAGCGGGGCACCCTCAGAATAAATAAAAAGAAAACTCTGGATGTTTTCGCCTGCTCCGGATTCCGTCCTCCGGAAGGTAGAGGTCAGCCCAGTGTATGGGGTCTGGGACATGCTGGACCGGAGAGAAGGAAAGTCCTAATCTCTAGTCGGTCGAAACTGAATCAGAATGCTACGAATTGTCGTAGTGATACTTAAACCATCTACGGTCCCACCGGAGCGGTGAACGAAACGAGGGAGAACAGAAACTGAGCTGCGGAAACTAGTATAATAACTCCGGTGACGAGTGTGATGGGAGTCACAATACGTCGGACCCTTAAAGGTCTGGAGATATCTATAGTTTAATATATATATGTCTGGAACCAGGAGTAATCCCTAAAAGAGCTTAGCCTACTCAGAGTCTCATAATCTCATTGCCATAAGCAATGCCGGCGGAACCGGGCTGAAACGAGCGGAACAGGAGAAGGTTAATCCTATACCTGAGCCTGAAACGCATTGAGGGGGGGGAGCGCAACTCCCAGCTCGATCCATTTCTCCTTGAGTGAGACGGCGGATGACAACGGGGAGAAGAGGCAAACTGAGCGGCGGAGCAGTATAAATGTACAATCCGATGCGCTGGCCCGCTGTTGTTGTGATGCTAGACCACTATCAAGCCGACGGAGCTACTCACTGGAGTTCATCAAGGTGATTACATATAATACCAGTAACCCTCCCTTTCCGACCCCTACCTCTCCCACTGAACGAAAAAAACTCTAGCGACCGTTCATCGTAAGGTTACTAGCACCGCGAGCTATAGACAGTGTCCGGCAGAGCCGAGCTGGGAAGTGGGGGAGGGGGGGGGGTCGGTTCGTGATTCGCTTGGCCACAATACCCGATCAGAGATAGACACCTACTGGAGGTTGTGTAGCCAACTACTATGGAGGTAGTAGACCGACTGGGCCCGTGGCCAGTCATGATGGTACAGCGACCGATCGGTGATCACTCCCAAACGGAAGTTCATAGCCTACTACTAAAGGGGGGCAGGAGGCCGTGAGCCCACTGTTTTCCTAAAGGAGGCTAGGCCAAGGCGATATACATACCAGACCACCCAAATTAACAATATAATATACAATACAAATAGTGAGGCATCATGGAAGAGTTGCAAGAGGAAACATAAGGTATCAGGAGAATACACCCAGCATGGAACTAGCCTAGCCCTCCGAGATCACTATGGATACAGGTCAGGTAGGCTAGATAAAACTAAAACCCCTAAGGACGTCATGGCATGGACAGTAACACTCAATTAAACCTTCAATCGAAATTTCGACCTGGTTGGTAGGGAGGGTAGGTCCCAACAATATGACAAAGAAGAGAGAGACTCTATCCTTGATGCCCTCCCCGGCAAGCACCTTAGAGCCGACAGGGGGAGAGGCCTAAGGGTAAAGGTGTAGGGGGCACCTGGCCTACCTTCCCAAAACCTAGTTTAGGCCTGGTCGGGTAAGCCAGGGAAGAGAGCAAAACACTTCCAACCTCTCAGTGATATGAAATCATAAATGTGCATAACAAATATAATATACAATAAACAATCTAATATACAATACCATAATGAGGTATCATGGAAGTAGTTGATGAAGGAACATAAGGTGTAAGGAATTTACCCAGCATGGATCTGGCCTAACTCTCCGAGATCACTATGGAACCGGTTCAGGTAGGTCACGATAAACTCCAAGGACGTCATGGCATGTGGACGGTGGGCACTCAATCAAACCCTCCATACTCGAAAATTTTCGATCTGGTCAGGTAGGGAGGATAGGTCCAACAGTATGACAAGAGAGATACTCTCTATCCTTGATATCCTCCCGTTAGCACTGTAGCGCAGACGGGGGGAGAGGTAAGGGTATAGAGGTAGGGGCACCTAGCCTACCTTCCAAAACCGAATCTAGGGCAATGGCATCGGTTTAAGCGAGGGAAGGAAGCAACTCCTCCAATCTCTTGTGCATATGAAAATCATAATAAATGTGCATAAACCAAGAATAAGATAACAATAAACAAAAACAATAATAAATACAATACAATAATGAGGTATCATGGAAGAGTTGCAAGAGGAACATAAGGTGTAAGGAAAATACCCCAGCATGGATCTAACCTAACTCTCCGAGATCATTATGGACGACCGGTCAGGTAGGTCAGATAAACCTCCAAGGACGTCATGGGCGTGGGACGGTGGGCACTCAACCAAACCTCCCTCAATACTCGAAATTTTCGATCTGGTCCGGGTAGGGAGGCGGGGGATAGGTCCAACAATATGACAAGAGAGATACTCTCTATCCCTTAATATATCCTCCCCGTTAGCACCGTAGCGCGGGACAGGGGGAGAGGTAAGGGTATAGGGGTAGACGGGGCACCTAGCCTAACCTTCCAAAACCTAATCTAGGCCTGGTCGGTTAAGCTAGGGAAGGAAAGCAACTCATCCAACCTCTTCAGTGATATAAAATCATGAACGTGCATAAATCAAAAACCTATCTGGTTTGCAATAAAACAATAATGTATACATGTCTCGTATCGGCAGAGAGAGAGAGAGGACTCCCTCCTCTACGATGATAAATACGATAGGCTAGCTAGTAGCCCTACAAGGCACATATATGATATGAAATATAAAATTAACATATAATAAGAATAAAAATAAAGGAAATAACTGATAATAATGACGCACGCGTCTGATGATGCATCCAAATGGCGAATAAGCTAGCGGCACCCCAGTACGTTTTTCAAGGGACCGAAGGCTAAAAATGGAATGCATCGTAATCATGCGAATTACGAAAACCCAATTTGGAATACTCAAGTTGGATTGAAGAAGCAGAGAGTTCCACGGAAGACGTAACTTCGGCAAATTAAGGCACCAAGGGAGCAATTAAAGACGCTTGCAAACACACAAAGGCTAATTACAGGAATGCAGATGGCGCGCGGGTCGAGAAGTAGTACCAAGAGCGAGAGGGTGGTAAGAGGAGTAACCTTTGTAATGGCTCTTGCCGTGGGAGGGATTTTGGAAAGGAATCCTGTAATTGGCAGAAGAACTGTGAGTAGATGGGCTTCCACTCGCCTTGTACTTTATACCGACACCCTCTGGTGCTCGCGCCGAGGGTAGTAACCTCAGCATACCATGCTAGCTTTTTTCTCTGGTATATTTAGAATCTATTTATACATAGAAAAGTGAGCTACAGGAACTTTTCACCGGCAGACACAGGTCGAACCCAGAAATTATAACAATAAATATATGGGGCCGAGGAAAACATCATCAGCTTCCTCAAAAATACAATGCACAACTGGAATACAATACTTACAAACTCTGGAATAAGACTAGCAGAGGTTAATATAAAAAGAGGGACTTTCCAGGCAACTCACTGTCCCCACTACTCTTTGTAGTAGCCATGATTCCCATGACAAAAGTACTGCAGAAATTGGATGCTGGGTACCAACTCAAGAAAAGAGGCAAACAGAATTAACCATCTGATGTTCATGGATGACATCAAGCCGTATATGGCAAGAGCATCAAGGAAATAGATACCCTAATCAGGACTGCAAGGATTGTATCTGGGGGCATCAGGATGGAGTCTGGAATAAAACATATCCCTTAGCCAACATACAAAAGGGCAAAGTAACAAGGACTGAAGGGATAAAGCTACCAGATGGGAGCAACATCAAACACATACTAGATGAGACAGGATACAAATACCTGGGAATAATGGAAGGAGGGGATATAAAACACCAAGAGACGAAGGACACAATGAGGATAGAATATATGCAGAGACTCAAGGCGATACTCTAGTCAAAACTCAAGCCGGAAATATGATATAAAAGCCATAAAACACATGGCCAGTACCAGTAATCCAAGATACAGCACAGGAATAGTGAAAATGGACTAAGCAGAACTCCGCAGCATAGACCAGAAAAACTAGGAAACATAGACAATACACAAAGCACTACACCCAAGAGCAAATACGGACAGACTATACATAACACGAAAGGGAGGGAGAGGATTAAGTATAGAGGACTGCGTCAACATCGAGAACAGAGCACTGGGGCAATATCTGAAAACCAGTGAAGACAAGTGGCTCAAGAGTGCATGGGAAGGACTGATAAAAGTAGATGAAGACCCAGAAATATACAGACAGGAGAATGACAAACAGAACAGAAGAATGGCATAACAAACCAATGCATGGACAATACATGAGACAGACTAAAGAACTAGCCAGCAATGAAACATGGCAATGGCTACAGAGGGGAGAGCTCAAGAAGGAAACTAAAGGAATGATAACAGTAGCATAAGATCAGGCCCTAAGAACCAGATATTTTCAAAGAACGATAGATGGAAATAACATCTCTCCCATATGTAGGAAGTGCAATACATAAAATGAGACCATAAACCACAAAGCAAGCGAATGTCTGGCAATTGCACAGAACCAGTACATAAAGGGCATGATTCAGTGGCAAAAGTCCTCCACAGGAGCCTGTGCAAGAAACACCAGCTACCTTACAGTAATAAGTGGTATGAGCACCAACCTGAGGGAGTGACAGAAAAAGATCAGGCAAAGATACTTTGGGACTATGGTATCAGAGCAGGATAGGGTGATATGTGCAAATAGACCAAAAGTGACGTTGATAGACAAAGTCAAGAAGAAAGTATCACTCATTGATGTCGCAATACCATGAGACACCAGAGTTGAAGAGAAAGAAAGGGAAAAAATAGATAAGTATCAAGACCTGAAAATAGAAATAAGAAGGATATGGGATATGCCACTGGAAATTGTACCCATAATCATAGGAACATTAGGCACGATTATTTCTTCGATGTTACGCCCTAAAATATTCTAAATTGCGGTACTATCATGTACTGGTTGGCCATTTATGTATTAGTGCATGTCTCTGAGATCCAATATGAGATCCATTAATTTTCCTGAATTTTTCCCAGACTTTACTTATTGAGGTTGCATCAGATAAGCTAGAAACATATTTTCTCCATGACATTATTTTTCCTCTAATGCCCTCCCTTCTAAATCTTGCCGAGATCCGATTGTAATGAGGCTTTAGTAGACTGATTTCTATAGTAATATCTACAAGTTTCTAGGCAGTGTTCTTAAAATTTAGAGGTCTTTTACTAAAGGCATTAAATCTATTTTGCAGTTTCTATTCTTCTACCTATAATATGATTTTCTTGTATCAGGTGAGATAATGTGTCAGACCACCAAGGTACTGAATGTTTTTTAGGAGTAGTAGTTGACTTAGGAATAGATTTGTCAGCAGCTTTAATTACAAAGTTTGTGAAGAAATAAGAAGTCTACAATGTCATCATTACCTTATACTGGTGTAAATGGAGGGATATGGCTGGTTTTAATTTTATACTGGTCCCAGTCTGCCTTATCTACATTATATCATGGGATAGTTGTTGTTGGGGTATGTCCCAAACAGGATGTTAAAATTGGAAAATGATCGCTGGTATATAGATCATCGGTGAGCAAATACTTGTCTATGGATGATAATCTTCCATGAGATTTTGAAAAGTAAGTGCTAATATCTCCATTATTTAAAATGCAAAGATTATGAGTGTCAATCATATGTTCAATTTTGTTACCATGTAAATCTTTGCAAAAGGAATCCCATAATGGGCTGTGGGCATTAAAATCTCCAACCATTAAAAAATCATCACCAATATTCGATAATACTTGAGATAGATTTTGTAAATCATAATTACATGAAGGTTGGTTGTAAATATTATACAAATTAAAAGTAGAGTTGTTAATATGAAGTTTTAATTCCGGGTAGTTGGAATTCAGAACTATTAGTCAATATATTTTCTAAGTATAATTTGGTTATTGACGTAAATTGCTGTTCCTAATGTATTCATATCAGGAACTGAATGTGATGCTAATGTATAATTGCCTATTCTCAAGACATTTTCATTTGTATGTTGCAAGCATATTGCTATTGGTTCACATTGTTTTAACAATCCTTGAATTTCTCCTATTTGTAATCGTGTTTTTAAACCATTTACGTTCCATTGAATAATATAAGAGTTGAATGTTATTGTGGAGGAAGGCCCCTGTCAGCAAAACATTATTTTTGTTTTTGCTTACTTGGTTGCATACTCATGCAAAGCTGCAGGTTTCTTAATATTTGACTTTATGCTAAGTCTCTTGGTAATTGCTCCTTGGGAATTTTGTTTTTGTTTTATTTTCTCCAATAAATGTTCTATGCCTCTAGCACTAGATGAGCAAGCTTTAATAAGATGGTCTACACACATGCAATCTTCGGAGTGTTTTTCTAGATTTTCCTATGTTGTAATTTTTGTTTAATTTGATAAAATTATTAATCATATTAGGGATGGAGGCTGCTTGTAGATGCAAGTTTCCTTTGTATTCAACTGAACAATGAAACATGAGTTAAGGATTTCCCTCTTTGTCCTATCATGGGTGATGGAGTTATATGAACAATGTTGTTATTTTCTGAGTAATTGTTTGTTTGTGAGGTGGCTAATATTTCAGCTTCTACATCAATACTATCTATATTTTACTTTTTAGAGGATGGGAATCATCTTTGTTGTCAAGTTTTTCTTTTTAGGAGTGGTCCCATTTCCAGGGTCTCGCCTTTTTCCCCTTGTTCTCTGATCTGGTAGGGAATCATCAGCAATGTCTGCATTAGAAGGTACTGTCTCTATACATGAAGTACTGGCATCATGATCATCTAAGGATGATAGAGCAGCATATTTGTTTGTTATTGTTATTTCAAGTATTAGATTTCTTTTTGTTTTCTACAAGCATCATGATGGATTTCTGCTTGGGTCAAGTATCCCTCTAACTTTTAACTCAAGCTTAGCCTCTCTTGCTGCCATTCCATTCTATTCATCAGTAGTTTTAATTCTGTATTGTACATATAGATTGGGGCTCTTGTTTTGACTTTGCAATGATGATTTTAAATTTTTGCTATTTTTGATGGAAACTTCCTGGTTTCTTTCTTTTTTTGCTTGGAATTTTATATAACTCCAGGTCACGAATGTTATCGTATCTTAATTTGAGTGATTCTAATATGATATTCTTTTCAAACAATTCCTCCCCATTTTCAATTTGAGGTAGTACAACTTAACCCTGGATATTTAGCAATGGCATTCATGGCTTTTTCAACCATTACATTTACCCTTTGAATTTCTTTAGGTTCTGAAATGTTTTCTGACTGGGCTTTTGCTGTGGCTTAAATCAGCCATTCAATAAATTTCAGTGCTCTGTAACTCATTTCTCTTGATGAGTGTAAGCTTAGTAATTTGTTCTCTAAAACATAGGGAGAAATTTTCCTCTCTGTTTTGAGAACAAGAAATCTGGAACAATTATCTGTCCCAAAAATATGATCAAAATGAATTAATGTTGGTGGGGCGGGTTTGTACATTTTTCTTTTCTTATTATTTCTTATCAAAGGCTCATATGGTGCCATCGTTGTTCTGGTAGGCTTACTGTCCTTGGTGAATCCAGTAGCCAAGTCTGATTCCCACGCTGGGATCATCAACATTAGGGCCTAATAAAGAATATATAAAACACGAAGTGTTGTTTTCAGCCAGGTAGTCCTCCACCTACCATAGAGCCCACCCAACAAGGGAGGGGTGTGGAATGCCAATTGAGAGGCAACCCCTAGAGGCTACTTCCTGGTATACACCTGATCCCCAGCACTTAAGGCGTCGTCAGTCCGTCAAGATCCGACCAGTACTGGGGACCAAGTTTGACATAAGACTTTCTTTCTCGCTCGCACATCAGGTATTCAAATTTTATGGGTGTAGGAGGAATGCTGCCCATCCCCACCCTCCATCACATTACAAGAGTTGTCACAGCCATCATCCATTAACATATTAAGGTCCTCAATTCTGGTTCATCCTGACAGGGGAAGAAGAAAATAGGTTCAAAGAGGATCAAACTTAGTCTGGGTGCTCAGAAATGGCCTTAGTACCATGGTTGGACCTGCCAGGGTAGAAAACTGCCCGGCTACCATCGTCCACCTCTTCCTCGCACCTCACAAGCCCCACCACCTCATCAAGGTGTCGAGCCATTGGTGGGGAGTTTGGGGGGTAGGGAGGGGGGGGGCACTTCTGAGCTTGGGCTACAATAGATGAGGCACTGACACCTTACCTCATACATGGGAACCAGAAAATAATAGCCTATTGTGGGGAAACCCTGAAAGATTCCTTAACACAAATTTAGTCAAACCTTTTTGCTAACTGTAAAATAAGGTATACATCCTGTTCTGACTTCTCAATACACTTTTCCTGAACCAAAATGGGAGCTAAAGAAAAAGTCTCAGAAGTACTACTAAAGCATTAGCAGAGGCAAAAATCCATAAACTGAGTAGTAATAATTATGGATAAAGGACCTGGAGAAGGGGAAGAAATGACATTTTATGACTGGATCAAACTACAGAAACGTACTTTGCTTTTTATAATTTATCTGCTTTCCTTCTCTTTCTATATCTAGCAAACTTAAACATAGTATTTCCTTCTCCCTCCTATATCTAACAAACTTAACCCATTAAACGCCGACGTGGACGTATTTTACGTCGACATTTTTTGTCTCTCGGGTGCTGACTGGACGTATTTTACGTCGACATACAAAAGTTTTTTTAAAAATTCGCGGAAAAATACTTATAGGCCTACCAGCCGAAAACTCTTGAATCACGCGCCTTGGGGGATGCTGGGAGGTCACGGATCAAGGTGTTGTTTGTTTTACAATCGTTACGCAGGCGCGCAAGCGTGAATTCTTTCTTGCCGCACTAAAAAGTATCGGTGACACATCTCGGAAATTATTTCCTCACTTTGACATAATTTTGTACCATTTTAAATTAGCCGTTACATGGAGTATTATATATGAAATGTACGCTTTTTATGTAGAATACAACAACAAAATACTCATGATTGTAGCTTTTATCAGTTTTGAGATATTTTCATATAATAATTGATGTGCCAAAATTTCAACCTTTGGTCAACTTTGACCCTCTACCGAAATGGTCGAAAAAACGCAATTGTAGCTCAAAACTCTTATATTTTAGTAATATTCAATCATTTACCTTCATTTTACAACAAATTGGAAGTCTCTAGCACAATATTTCGATTTATGGTGAATTTATGAAAAAACTTTTTCCTTACGTCCGCGCGGTAACTCTTCCGAAAGAAATCATACGTGCGATTGTGGTAATGTTTGCACCATTTTAAAATTAGTCGTTATATAAAGTTTTATATATGGAAATGTGCACAATTTCATGCACAATACAAACTAAAAACAAACCCATGGTTGTAGCTTTTATCAGTTTTGAAATATTTATTATAAAAATATGATAAGTGACAAATTTTCAACCCTTCGGTCAACTTTTGACTCTACGAAATGGTTTGAAAAAACGCAATTGTAAGCTTAAAACTCTTATATTCTAGTAATATTCAATCATTTACCTTCATTTTTGCAACAAATTGGAAGTCTCTAGCACAATATTTCGATTTATGGTGAATTTATGAAAAAAAACAACATTTTCTTTACATCCGAGCATAAGCTAACTTCCGAAAAAATCATACGTGCGATTGTGAATAATGTTTGCACCAATTTTAAAAATTAGCCGTTAAACTAAAGTTGTTTATATATGAAAATGTGCCAAAATTTGCATGTAGAATACAACAAAAAATAATTAAAGGTTGTAGCTTTTCTCATTTTCGAAATATTTGCATATAAATCACGATAAATACAAAAAAAACCACGTTCGGTCAACTTTGACTCTACCGAAATGGTCAAAAACGCAATTGTAAGCTAAAACTCTTACAGTCTAGTAATACTCAGTCATTTATCTTCATTTTGAAACAAATTCGAAGTCTCTAGCACAATATTTAGAATTATGGTGAATTAAAAAAAAACCTTTCCTTCCCTACGCGCGCGGATTCTCCGCCACAAATCTCCGAAATGCGTACGTCGCATTCTCGGAATATTTGCTCCGTTTCATTATTAGGCATTTCATAGAGTTTTATATATGAAAATGCGCAATTTTTTATGTAGAATAAAACTAAAAAATATTTTTAAGGTTGTAGCTTTTCTAAATTTCCAAAATAATTGCATATAAAAAAATATTAATAAAAAAATTCGACATTCGGTCAACTTTAACTTGTCAGATATGGTCGAAAACTGCAATTGTAAGCTAATACTCTTACAGTTATAGTAATATTCAATCATTTGTCTTCATTTGAAAGACAAATGGAAGTCTCTGGACACAATATTTAGATTTAAGGTGAATTTTTGAAAAAATATTTGTTACCCGTCGCGCGTTACGAATTCATGCATCATTTTGTGATAATATTTTCTCGTGTGCTTTTACGTTTTACAATGTGTTATATACCAAAATGATCGCAATTTAGTGTACATTACAACGAAAAAAATTAACTCGTTACCTTTAAACCGTTTTGCACATAGCGCGATTTGAATACAATTATATAAAAAATTTTTGTTTTTGTGCTATCATATAATCACATTATTTATATATGATAATGATAATTTTTTTCATTTCTGATGGTTGCATACTAAACTTCAGGCAATGACAAAAAAAAAGGAGCCAAAAATGAACTCTTAATCTTGAAAACTAAGCGCGCTGTGATTTTTTGACAAAAATATTTTTTCCGCTTCCGCACTCACTCCGGACCCCCCCCCCCCCGGTCACACGGAAGGCGATTTTTAATATACCCCTTCGGTGTTTAGGGGTTAAGCATAAGTTCTTACAACAATCCCTGCATTCCTCAACATTTATTCTCAAGCTCACACTCTAATACCCTGCATTCAGCACAGTGTCCATCTACCTCAAAATTCAACATCCTGCAACACAGTACGTAATCATTCCTACAGAGCCTAACATTCTTAGCCTTGCTCCTAGTAGAGGACATTACTAAAAAATACATATAAAAAATACCACAAAAGCAGCCAAACAGCCAAAACCATTAAATACCAACGAGCACCTATGCACACAATGGCAGCAAGAAAATTCTGAAAAGAGCTAAAACATTTAAAACACCTGGTGGAAAACAGGTGAACAAGACAGTCATCCAGATCAGTCAAGCAATCTTCTTTTGTTTGAATACAATTCATCTCTAGTACAGAGATATAAGATATTTTCAACAGTAGGTAAAATTCATTCTAGTAAAATAATAAATCACTGACAAAATAGAAGGTTTAAAATGATTACACAAAACACCATATGGAGGGTAGGAAATGAATGGCATAAATAACCAGGTTGAAGTAAGAAAATCAATTACAGCAATGACCAATTAGAAAGTACAGAACAACAAACATCATACACTCCTTAATTGCTTTCCATTATCAGTATACAAACAATAAACCGTACAACAGAACTGCTTATAGAAATTGGTGATCTGGATGTTTTATGCACAGCCAATTTTATCATTAACTACAAAAAAAAGGAGAAAAGTAAAAATAAGTGCATAATTAGCTAAATTTCTTCATAGAAATAAGCGACATGATTTCAATTTACAACACAAATAATAATATACATGCAACTGAATGAAGATTGTATAATGGGTAATAGTGGGATTCAATATCGAAGCATACTTTTATTTTTTTGAACTAAACAAATTAATCAGTGATAAAATATTTATTTACAAGATTTACAAGTAGTACCTGTACAGTTAATTCATATAATTCCTTCAACTATGTATCACCTTCCATGACCTTAACAGACAAAGAACACATAAACAGCATACATATCTGGTAAATTAATCATAATGTTGTCTTTCATTCACTAGCAATTATATAGGTACGACGTAAGTGTAAGAACCATCAGTATCAGAATATGAACAGTTTTCATGCCCAAGTTTCAGTTTGATACCGTTTTTCCAAGTCTTTCTTCATGTATTCTTCAACATCCCGTGTGCTACAGCCAAGACCTTTTTCACATATAAAAGTTAAAGCTTCATAAACATCTATTGGAACCCTCTTAGCATTACCAGCAAAAAACACCATGGCTTTCTTGTTTCCAATAAGGTCCCAAAAACTATCAGCATGTTGTCGTATGACATGTTGTACATATACCTTGTCATCTTGATCACGTGAAAAAGCACAATGGAGAATTAACTTCTTTTCAGCTACTAAAGCTTCCCATTCCTCTTTGAAAAAGAAGTCCTTATCATAATTTCTGCACCAAACACCATAACAACATTTTCATGTTGATCAGAAGCAACTCTCTCCTGTATGTAAGCTCGAAATGGAGCACAACCAGTTCCTGGTCCAATCATTATACAGGAGGCAAATCTTGGGAAGACACTGCAGGGAAAGTTAGCGTTCCTAATTTAAACCATATTGGTACATATGAATTGGCTTTTTGTCTTGATAACCAGTTGGTACATAATCCCAATCTAGGTCTCTTGAGAACTGTTCGGTACTCAACAACAGCTACCAGAAGCTGGACACGATCTGGAAGAGCTAACCTAGATGAAG